>NW_024581096.1:5272109-5489338 GCF_017639235.1 Corvus kubaryi | reverse complement strand
GGGAGCACCGGGACCCGCCGGGACCCTCCTCTGGCGGCGCCGCCCCGGCCGGCGACGGCGCTCGGCCCGCCCCGGCCCGGCCCCGCCCGGAGAGGGCGCCCGCCCTTACCAGCGGGGCTGCTGCTGGGGCAGCCAGCGGGGCACTCGGGGCCGGCCGGGACCGGGTGACTCGGACACCCAGGGCTGGGAGTGTCGAGCTGGAGCGGACCCGGCCGCGTCACCTCGGTACCGGGTGCTGGTGTGCAGGAGAGCTGGTGGTTACACTGACCCCACGCCCGAAGTGTCAGGGACATGAAACAAAACTCCGAAGCCTTCAGCTTTTCTGGTGTGCGTTGTCTGCTCTGGCAAATAGAAAGTAAAATTTACTTAGCAGTGTTTTTATCTGAAACGTGCCATGTCTGTTATGTGCAAGTTACATCTACTCCGTTTTACAAAATCAAAGAATCGTTAGGGTTGGAAAGGACCTCAGGAGATCCCCTCGTCCAAACCCCTGCCACAGGAACACATCCAGGTGGGTGTTCAATGTCTCAGGAGAGGGAGACTCCATGACTTCCCTGGGCAGCCCGTTCCAGTGCACTGCCACCCTCAATGTAAAGTTCTTCCTCATGTTTAGGTGGAACTTTTTTGTTTTAATTTATGGTCATTGCATCTCATCCTGTTGCTGGGCACCACTGAAAAGAGTCTAGCACCATCCTGTTGGCACCTGCTTTTGAAGTACTCATACGCATCAATGAGATGTCCTCTCAGGCTTCTCTAGACCAAACAGGCCCAGCTCCTGTAGTCTCTCCTCATAAAACAGGTGCTTCAGACCCCTCATCATCTTTGTTGCCCTCCACTGGACTGTCTCTGGTACTCCTTGTCTTTCTTGAACTGAGGAGCCCAGAACTGGACACTGTACTCCAGATGTGGCCTCACCAGGGCCAAGTAGAGGGAGAGGATCAACCTCTCTTGACCTGCTGGCCACACTCTTCCAGGCCTCTTAGTGGCATTTTTTGTTCCTCTACACATTAAGTTGGATTGGGCTGGTTTTAGCTTGATTCCTTAATCCCAGGCTATAAAGACTGATCCGTCTAATTCTAGATTCACAGGTTTCTGCTTCTGGCCACAATTTCAATGGCCATACTTTTTATATTAAATATTGCTCTGCTAGAGGGGTGATGTGTGTCACAGCAACACTCACAGGCAGTAGTGCCCCAGGCTGTGTCCCACATGGGGCATCAAGGCTGCACACAAAGTGAATGGCTCCTTTGGATGCATCCTAAATTGGGTTTTCAGACAGTGTAGAGATCTCAAGCTAGTTTAGGTGCTTGAGAAGGAGAGTTCTAATGGTCAATTAATTCTCAGACCTGTTGCTCTGAGAAACAGAGTAAATTAAATTGTGTCGTGGGGCACTGCTGAGTCTAATATAATTCCAGTACTCAAAGTGTCTGTAAGCCTTCAAACTACACAGCAGCTACAATGCAGTCATACTGCTGTCAATGTACCTGGGGTAAAATGCTGGCAACATAAAAATTGCAAGTCTTTGCAGAAACACATTTTTTAGGAAAGTTGTCACAGTCACTGGTAGCTTCATCAGTACCTCAACCTGTTTGCCTGATCAGCCTTTGTGTTTTTTCAAAGTTATCTGGTAAAAATGGTCAGCGACAGACAGATGGGCTATGTCAGGGCACACTGCACATACTAAAACATTAAGAAGAAAGAGTCAATCCTTTCCACTCAAAAATTAAGAAAGCAGATTTAATCTTTTCCAGCTCTGACTGATCCAGAATACCATTATAATCCACTAGTGCTAGCTACTTAGCCTTTCTAAGTTTTGTTCCCTCCAAATACAACAAATTCAGGTCTTTATTCTCTTGAAGCCTCAGGCTGGATAATGCAAATAGCTTCTCATGAACGCAGAATGTGTAACACATACACAGACCTGTTCATCTTATCAATAAAATAGCACAGAAAATGCAGCAGGAAAAAAAAAATCAATTCAGGGAAGTACATATTTGCTACTATATACATTTTATTAATAGGAATTGCCCTCAATTTGGATGCAAGTACCTATTTCATAACTCCTGAAGTAGTTTACTTCAGAGTCATTTGACTGTTTAATATGATTAAGCTTTTCAGTTGTGTGCAATTTTACAGAAAAATCTATCGTTAATTTGCTACTTAAAATATTTTATCAGATTTAGAACCGAGTTTTTAATTATAATTCAGTTGTCTTTGATAGTGTGAACTCATAGCTCTATCACAGCAGATCATGACACATACTCGAGTGCTGCCATATAAGTTGCAGCAAGTATTCTGGAAAAACTAGTGCTCATAGCTGTGGACAGGGGGCTGGAAGGAAAATAAAAATTACTGGATTATAAAGCATAACAATGAAAAGAATTTTGACTGAGTTTTGTACTTGGAAATTGTAACTATACAGAAAGATGTATAAATATTTGCATACTCCAATACCTAAAAAAAAAAAAGAGACGATCTGGATCTTGAAGATTGAAAGGAGCTGCTATGATCCTGTATCACAGTGGGGGTTGGATTGCAATAGCAATATCTATAATGCAATTACATTCTATGCTGTTACAAGATGTTTTACCTCCCAGTGGTTTTTACTGAGTGCAGATCAAGAGAAAAAGTGAGGATGGTGAAGTTACTGGGCTAAAATTGTTTTTAATGGAAATGGAAAGAAACAGGGATGTGATTGCACTACTGCTTTCTCAATTTTTCTCCAGGAACAGGGGTGAGAACCTGAAATGCTGGTGTGTAGCTTGGAAACAAAACCTTGTACTTTGGTGGAGTCTGGTATGGCATTGGTGTGGAGCTTCCTCTGCAGCCCAGTGCTTTCTCAAGTGTTTTTCTGCCCTCTGCCTTGCCTCCTCTGGAGCCCAGTGCTTTCTCAAGTGTTTTTCTGCCCTCTGCCTTGCCTCCCTGAACAGAAAGGCAAGGTGAGATTGCTGTTTCCATTTTACAAGGACTCAGAATTAGACATGGCAGAACAAAATATACCAATGCATATACAGAGCAAATAAAATAATTGCATCAATGCAGATGCAGTTTTCCATAGCTACCATGCATATAAAAACCCATGGAGTTCTGTATTTCAAGGTGTCTTATCTCTTGAATTGGAATCAAGAAGATGGGACAAAAATCTGCCTAAACTATACTTTACGAAGTTATGGAGGATGATACATTATATATATGTTTTGGCTATATTTTATCATCTGACTTAATCTCAGATTAAAAAAAAAGTTTCATTTGATTGAAATAGTAAAGAAAGTGGAAGCAACTATAATTAATTAAAAAAACCTGAAACAAAAAACCCAATAATGCAATGAAGCTGAACAGTTATAGATGGGGAGTTGTAAGATAAAGAGGGAAGAAGCTCTAGAAAAAATCTCTTGATCTATAGCAATTTTTTCTCCTTCAATCTTAAAAAGGATAAAATTTAGTCTTTTGCTTCTTCGTGTGTGCTGTCATGGACATGTCTAACAGACACGTGATGATCAGAGATTACCATAAGCATGTTTGGAGTCTTAATTAGCATCTGGGTGGTGTCAGTGTGATAGTACTTTTTCACTTCAGTCTGCAGTCTTCCAGCAAATGGTTGCCCAAAGCCCTAGAGTAATGGCCTCGAATAGCCCTTTCTAAGCAGGCATAAGAAAAAGCAAAGCCTGCTTGTTCAGCAAATCAAGCTGGTCTTAGACCTTTTGGATGTATCTGTGCTAGTAAATTAAATATGCTCAGGAATGTTTGCTTGACATTAAAATGACCAAGAAGCACAGAACTGCACATACCTCTGCTTCTGCCAGAGACCACCTGTTGTAGGTGGACAGCTGAACACAGTAACCTGAAGGGTAATGAGAAGGAAGGCTGCTGGTCATGAAGCACACAGGAGCCATCCTACTAGTTTGATGTCAAGGATGACCATGTCACAGCACTATTCAACTCACTGGAAAAGAAAACATTATAAAAATACAAGGCACTATCTCCCACCAATCTATATTTGAGCTTTGGGATGGCAGGATGAAAGGAACCCCCTCTGTGTATTAGGCATATCACTTACTACTCTTAATCACATTTCTTGTTGTGCAGATGCCATCGATTTGAGGATTTTATTTCAACAGAGAATGGATGTGCAGAGTAAATTTTAAAATCCCCCAGTTGTTTGTCATGGTTTAACCCAGTTGGCATCTAAGTACTGTGCAACTGCCTGCTTACTTTCCCCAGGTAGGGAGAAAAGTCAGAAAAAAAAGGTAAACTTGTGGATTGAGATAAGAACAGTTTAATAATTGAAACAAAATAAAATATAATAATACTAATTATAACAATAACATCTTCATCATCAACAATAATAATGAAACAACAATAATAATGAAAGAGAGAGAGGAATAAAACCCCAGAAAGGCAAGAGATGCTCAAATGCAGTTGCTCACCACCCAGTGACAGATGCCCAGCCTGTCATCCTGCACCAACAATCAGTCCCTCCCAGCCAGCTCCCCCCAGTTCACACCCTGGCCATGTCGGTCTGTGTATGGAATATCCCTTTGGCCAGTTCGGGTCAGGTCTCCTGGCCATGCTCCCCTAGCCTCTTAGGCACCTGATTGCTGCAGAGCACAGGACACTGAAATGTCTGTGACTATGGAAAGGATTTAATAATAAAAATAATAACAATAGCAAAAACCAACAATAAACAACAACAATTTTAGTAGTGAGCAAAGAGGCTTACTTTTGGTGAAGCTTACAAAAATCAGCAGATTTATAGCAAGATGTTTTATCCAGATTTACAGATATATGACTTACACATGCAAATAATGACAGCACTGTTAATTACACAAGAGATGTACACAAGAGATGGTATAATGTGAATACTTTAATTTAGGAGATTTTTACAGAGGTCTTCTAAGGAAGGCTTCCTGTCAGGGATATACCTTAGGCTGCAACCTTCAGCCTTCCTTAGGTTTTAACACCTATGGGATGGATAACCCTGGTGTGAAGGGAATGAGTCTTATGTTCCAGTAAAAGCACCTTCCTTTCCCAGGAAGGTCTTCTTGCTTAGAGAAAGCATCTTTCTGATTGTCTTCATACTGAAATGGGACTGCCCTTGCAATATAACTGAAAATAATTTTTACTCAGCTATGCAAAGAAAAAAGACTATCGAGTACCTCCTCTGTTGGTCAAGGAGGAAGTTTTTAATGAAAGGGTAGGTATGTAATTCAATTATAAACAATTAAGAGCCTAATGAGAAACAGATTCTCCTCAGTATTGCACACTGCAATTGGATATTTTCATTTTATAACACTGGCAGTTGTGTCACACATTATGAAGGAAAAAACCCCTTGTGCTTTTTGATGTCTCTCAAAATATTTCAAATGCATACACAATAGCCATCATAATTCAAAAAATATTTTCAAGAAACTTGCCTTTACTTATTAAAGATATGCTATTAGCCTTTCTGGCAACATTACTGTAGTGTAATATCTTTGTTTTGGGAGAAGTGGAGAGGAATACTTCCTAAACAGCAGGCCCAGTACTTGTGTTTTGAGGGTGTTTTGCCTATTTCTTTTGAGCCAATTTGTAATAATTACAGAATAACAGAATCCTTTATGCTGGAAAAAAACTCTGAAATTGTAGGGTCCAACCTCTGACTGATCACCACCTTCTCAATTAGAGCAAAGTTCCACTTCCAGTATTTCTTGAACACCTCCCAACTTGGTGTTCCTCAGGCAGGACCTGTCTTTCCTAGACCTGTGCTGGCCTGATCCCTTGGCGGTCCTGTGTGCATTGTGTGATGACACTTCCGATGAGCTGTTCCATGACCTTGCTGGGGACCAAGGTCAGGCTGAGAGGCCTGTAGTTCCCTGGATCCTTCTTCTGGCCCTTTTTGTGGATGAGTGTCACATTTGGCAACCTCCAGTCAACTGGGACCTACCGAGTTAGCTAGGATTGATAATAAATGATAGAGAACACCTTAGCGAGCTCTTCTGCCAGCTCCCTCAGGACCCTAAATGACCAAGTTCACAGAAAGTATCACCACTGTCTTTCAAAAAGTTCACAAAGATACACATACTTTCAAAAAACTTAGTACTATGTACATTGATGGGCAAAACTTGCAGAAAATCCTTACAAAAATGGTTTTCTTAACTTCACATGGATGTACAAAGTTTCTAAATTAATCTAGTCATTAAAAAATGGCAGCAATAAACAAAATGGCACAAATTGGTGCCGATACAGATTTTTAAAGAAAAAAGGGCTAAAGGAAATAGAATTCGCTATGAAACAAAATGGCTTTAAATTGAGATCTGCTTATATTTAGGTATGTGCAAGATCCTGATATCATTCTAGTAATCTGGTCTCCTTATTTCAAATTTAATATGCTCGAAGTTCACAAGTTAGAAAGGTGAATTTTAGGGAAAACACAGGAATTTTACTTCATAGAGAAAAGAGCAGGATAAAGACAAGCATCTTGGGAAAATTAGTCACTTGGTATTGAATGTTTAGTTCATAATTCCTTCAATATAATTTATTTTCATCTAAACAGTTTCTTGTCATTCACAGTTACTATTCTAAGGTTTTTTTTTTTAATTTAAAACAGTGCATATTCACTTGCTGTTACTTCATGGGTGGCAGAAGTTGAGTACATTTAGAATTCAGATGTGTAATATTTTGCAGAAGGTGTATACCATGACTTTATCCTTCAACAGAAGAAATGTAATGTAGGCAGCATTCATCTGGGACATATTTGGAAAACACTTGCACCCTTTTAACCTCTATTTACTATCTCTCATGACAAGGAAGGAATACTACATAATGGAGATAAACCATTCAATTGGCTTCAAGTAGCCCTTAGCTTAATAGTCCACAGTGTTTACGGAATGTGTTATTGGAGATGGATGCTTTTACTGTTAAAGGAGAGAAAACTACTAGTCGGACTATTTTCAGTCACAGTATATGTGAAAAACTTGAAATGGAGAAGCTGCTCTTCTAAAAGCTTGGTTCCAAAAGAGTTTCTGTCTCTAATCAGCATAAACAAAAGCATGGCCTCCCAGTTCTTGTGCTGGCTTTTCACTAGTGTCACCAAGATAAAGATTATTTGAGGTAGGAACAGCCATTATCTTGAGAGAGGTAAAATGATCAATACTATAGGTCAAATTTATACTTATGTATCATTCAAAATTTGTACTGGGTATTACTTCAAAATATGGACTGTTAACTACAGCTTTATTGAAGCCTTTGCCCAAAATTCTGCTCCTGTCAAAATCAGCGGTAATTTTAATATAAAAGTTCTTCAGAAAATAAGGCGTCAACAAGCACTTACGTTTCAATTCCCAGATCTGTCTTGTACTTGCTTATTGTATTAAATGCATTGGATGCAGAGATGCCCAGACCTCTTGAAAAATCAAGTAACTGGAGGTTATACATAATACAATGCAAATAATAATAATGGCCAAACATTTAGTACAGTCAAATTCCATTGTCTTATTTATGTAGACAGACCCACTGAAATCCTGAATAAATTGGCAAAGTCATCTTACCTTCCTTTCCTGGAAGGGATAATACATAAAAATAGACAAGCCCAGACACTTTATACTAGTGTTCATCATGTTATTGCAAATGATAATGACTATACTGCTTCCATTCTTCTAATTTTGCTACTTAAAATGTAAGTGAACATGCAGCTGAAAGATATTTAAAACTTTGCAGTAAGGAGTAATCATTAGAACTGTGTTTGTACTGAGGAATTCTGTGTTTGGGAGCTGATTATACAAATAATCATTTGCTGATAAGAACATATATTAAAGTTGAGCTTTTTATTGTTAGCATTAGGTGGCCATTTGCTTTCTAGTTTTTAGATAGTGGGCTCACTGCATCAGAAGTTTTCTGGATCAAATCTGTATTAATCAATTAATCAATAAACCTATTATACGAAAATTTTAATTTTGGCTTTCTGCCTGATCCTTTGGTTCAGATTGGTTGTATGTTGGGCACACTGGGTTTTTTAAAAAAAGTTAAAGTGTTTTGTACATCTTCTGGAGTGACACAAAAATGTGTAATAGTAGGGAATGAATTATGTTTCTGTATTTTTCTATAGTATTTGCTTAATTAACAACGTAAGTGTGTACTATACTCATGTATAGTATCTTGTATTCTATTACTAGAAATGAAAGCACATTTCAAGTGCCTGTCAAAATACATTTTTGGTCTCATACTTCATCCCATTAGGTGAGGAAGGAGAGGTGGTGGGGTGTCTTTGTATAGTAGGGAGTATTTCAACTATAGTACAGAGTTCAAGGATGAACTCTATACTCGAGTATAGAGCTCAAGGATAGTGACACATAAGTTTGAGTCCTGATGGGTAGGAATCAAGGGGATGGCCAACAAGGCAGATATCCTGGTGGGAGCCTTTTTAAGATCACCCAACCAGGACGAAGAGGAAGACAAAGCATTCTACAAGCAACTGGCAGATGTCTCATGATCACTGGCCCTTGTTACGTGGGAGGCTTTACTTTAAATTGCTGGATCTCTGCTGGAAACTCAGCCCAGTAGAGAGGAGGAATTCTAGGTTCCTGGAGTGTGTGGAAGACAATTTCCTCACACAGATTATGTGTGTGAGCCAGCAAAGGAAGACCTCACTGCACCTGCTGTTTGTGAATAGAGAAGAACTGGGGCTGATGTGATGGTCAGAGGCTGTCTTGGGCATAGTGAGAGCTCTCACAAAATGAGAGGTTTCAATTCTTGGTGAAAGAAGAGAGGGCATCAACAAAACTTCTGCCTTGGCCTATCAGAGGGCAAACTTTGGCCTGTTCAGGACAGTGGTTCAGAGAGTCCCTTGTAGAACAGTCCATAATAACAAAGGGAACCAGGAAGGCTGGACATACTTTAAGAAGGAAATCTTAGAGGCACAAGAGCAGCCCATCCCTATTTGCCGAAAGATGAGCCAGGGCAGGGAAAGAAGACTGGCCTGGCTGAATAGGGAGCTTTTCCTGGAACTCAGGGTAAAAAAGAGATTTTATGACCTTTGGAAGAAAGCAACTCGGGAAGTGTACAAGGATGTTATTAGGTCACGTAGACTGAAAATTAGGCAAAAGCTCAGCTAGAACTTAATCTGGCTACTCCTGTAAAAGACAATTAAAAGAGTTTTTATAAAAAAAATAACAACAAAAGGAGGACCAAGGAAAATCTCCATACCTTATTGGATGCAGACGGGAACATGGTAATCATGGATGAGAAAAAGGCTGAGGGATGAGAAAAAGGCTGAGGTACTTAATTCCTTCTTCGCCTCAACCTTTAACAAGAAGACAGTTATTATAAAAGCAACCAGCCCTCTGAGTTGGTAGACAGGGACAAGGAGCAGAATAGAGCCCCTTTAATCCAGAAGTTAGATGGTGGCCTGCTTAGACACTCCAAAGTAGAGAGCTAGATGGAATCCACCCAAGGATACTGAGGGAGCTGGTGGAAGAGCTCACCAAGCCACTCTCCATCATTTACCAACAGCCCTGACTAACCAGGAAGGTCTCAGTTGACTTGAGTGGAGGTTGGCCAATGTGACACCCATCTACAATAAGGTTTGGAAGGATGTTCTGGGGAGCTACAGGCCTGAAGTTGGTGCCTGCCAAGGCTGTGGAACACATCATCTTGAGTGTGATAGTGCAATCATATGGCACGTGCAGGACAGCCAAGGGATCAGGCCCACCCAGCATGGTGTCATAAAAAGTAGGTCCTGCTTGGCCAACCTGATCTTTTTCTATGACCAGGTGACTTGCTTAGTGGATGAAGGAAAGGTTGTGTATGTTGTCTACATGGACGTTAGTAAAAACTCTGGTACTGTCTCCAATGCCATTCTCCTGGAAATGTTGGCAGCCCATGTCTTGGACAGGTGCACTCTTCACTGCATAAAAACTGTCGGGATGGCTGAGCCCAGAGTTTGTTGGAGAGTGCAGTTACATCCAGCTGGTGGCCGGTCACGGGTAGGTTTCGCCGGGGCTCAGTACTGGGGGCACTTCCGTTTAATATCTTTATCAATGATCTGGATGAGTGGATTGAGTGTGTATCCTCAGTGTTGCAGACAACAACAAGCTGGGTGGGAGTATTGATCTGCAGAAGTGCAGGAAGGCTCTGCAGACGGTTCTGGACAGGATGGATTAATGGGCTGAGGCCAGTGGTGCGAGGTTCATCAAGGCCAAGTGCTGGGTTGTTGGTTCATAGCTGGGCCAGGTGTTTCCTGTTCACAGTTTCAGGTTTGGCATCAGGCTGTGCAAATAATCAAGGGGCACAGGGAATGCTCTCGCACCCTGCCTGGGAATCCTTGCTTCTGCAGCACAGGCAAATAAAAGGACAAACAGTTTCAAGAATGAGGAGAAAGGAGATGTCACTGCAGTCAAGATTGTGATGAGAACCTAGAAAAACACTGCTGGTGTCAGAAATCAGAACTGGGGTTTAACTGCTCAGAGTTCAGCTGAAGATTAATGTAACCATAATTGTTTCAGAGCTGTTTCAGAGCTTCTGTCAGTTTAAAGATGAAATTAGCATGTGCTTTTTCTACTTTATTTTCTCAGCTGTTGATTTTTAGTAAATTTTCTGGTAATTGTTACTTTCTAGTGATTTCTATTAAGTTATGAAAAATAGTTTACTTTGGCCACATCTACAAGCCTATAAAATGCATTTTTAAAAAAAGAATTCTACAGCTTGAGACAATTTTTGCCAAAAGTGAGTGCATAATCTCACAATATACAACAACTTAAAACTTGGGAAAGAAACTGCCGAAGAAAATCTAGAATCAAATGCAGGGGCTACAAACACTTGCCAGCATTCTTTCTAACGATATCTAAATACAATTTTCTAAGTTTAATTTTTACCTCATCAATTGAAAAAAACAATTTTAGTTGCGTTGGTAACAGGATTTCAAAACTGCAAACCCCCAATTTAAACAGTCAGATCCCAGGCACTAAGAATCTACCCGTCACGTTTCTCTCAAAACTGCACGCGCGGAGTAACTGCGCGGAACACCTGAGCATTTCCACTCGTGCTCTTGTACACCGAAGCCGTTTCCATCCATTTAGAGAAGATACTGATATTTGGTTTGATTAACTGGTGGTTATTGGTTCTTACTGGCCTCGGCCCCCGCCGGTGCCGCGATTAAACCGCGCTGCGGGCGCGGGCGGCGCTCGGCCCAGCGCCGGCTCTGTCCGCAGCTCCGGGCACGGCGAGGGCTCTGCGCTTGCCGGTGCCCGCCGCACCCCGCCTCCTCGGCCGGCGGGGACCTCACCGGCACACAGCAGGCTGGCGTCGGGCCGCGCTGGGCGGGCGCTCCCACCCACATACGCGGCGGACGGACCTTCCAGCCGGGGTCCCGCGGCGCCCACCCGGGCCGGTCCGACGGACCCGCGGCCCGAGCCCGTGTCTCGGTGTGGGTGCCCCGTGCCGGCACCGCTTCGGCGCTCTTTCCGCGGGCGCAGGCGGGGCTGCGCCACTGCACGGTTAATTACGGCGGCGCCGGGGTCTCCCGCCGTGGGGGCGGGGCGCGCGCTGGGGATTCCCAGTCCCGCGCGGAACGTTCGGGATGGTTCCCGTGACGTCACGGCGGGGGCGGTGCCGGGGAGCCCCTCCCGCCCCTCCCGGGCTCCCGCGCGGGGGCTCTCGCGAAGCTTGCGCGTGCGCGCGCGCGCGCGGGGAGCACTGCGGCGCGGAGCAGCGCCATTTTGATAGAGCGGGGCGAGCGCGCGGCGCGTGTGCGTGGGGTGCGTGCGTGCGTGTGCGTGCGCGTGCACGCGCGTGAGGCGGCGGCCGCCGGGGCGTCCCTGGGGGGGACACTCGGGATACCCCCAGGACACTCTCGGGAACGAGCACGGAGCAGACACGGAGCAGCCGGGCTGCCGCTCTCCCTCCCGCGCCGTGCTGCCCGGACCGCCCTCGAGGACGGCAGGGGGAGGTGCTCCCGGTGGCGGGAGCGGGGCGGCTCCCGGGAGGGCAGAGGACGAGCGCCCGGCGGAGGCCGTGTGAGCCGAGAGCCGGGGTTCTGTGTGCCTGCACACCCCGGAGCGGGCGGTTTGTGTGTCCGCACACCCCGGCAGCGGGGTCTGTCTGTCCGTACACGCCGGGAAAGGTCGCGCTGGAGCTTCACCGGCGGCTCGCTGGCCCAGCTCAGCGCTTCCCGCCCGGGTGCCTTCTGCAGATCTGTTCACCTTTACCAATAAAACGAGAAATGACCCTTTCTTTCCCTGTTTTTTCTGCTTCTCTTTCCCCCCAGCCCCCACTCCCTGTCTCCCCTCGCTCCCGCCCTCTCTTTCTCTCGGGATTGAGAGGCAGGGGAAGGTTTTCGCTGATAGGCTGCGTCCTCCGTCAAGCGTTCCTGCCGCCCTCTCCGGGATGTGAGTGGAGGTGTAACCGAGGCTTCCGTTCTCGGGCTCGGCTCCCTGACTGCATCCGTGTTTGCTCTTTAGGATCCAGGTTTCTGCTAGTTTCTGGTTTTAAGATTCAGGTTTTTCGGTTTTGTTTTGTGTTTGTCTAGCGCCAGTACAGATTTCATAAGGGAAAACTGATTTTTCTGTGTTTTTTGTTTTTTTTTTTTACCGTAGGTGGCTTGAACGACAGAGTCAGTCCTGGATGTTTGCAGCTTTTTGCTTCAGCTCGCAGAGAAGAAAAAAGGTGAAAACTGACCTGCAGCAGCTGCTTCCTCTGAAGGAGAAGAAATATCAGCCACTACTCTGGGATTACTTGTGCGTGCTTCGTCCTGAAAAGGCCTCTGAAACAATCAGACATCTGAGAAGAGAATTGAAAAAGTCTTGAGGTTTTTTCTTCTAGCAGTGTCGAGCACATCACCCTTGGATTCTTTTGTCCACATGGCATGGATACATGGCTAAATTTATTAAGTTCTGAATACTTCAGCTGCCAAAATGAAGTGCTTTCCTCTTTTTAGATATCCTTTTTCTTCTCAGCAGCATTTTGTCTGAGTCAGAGGCGTAACCAGTTTTGTTAACTGGCTACAGGTTAAATGTGGCCTGAGTCACTCTGGAGGCATTGCTGAAAAGTTTCATGGCAGATTGTTTTTCCTCCCTTATTTTATTTTTTAGATTTTCTGGCATAGTCTTCTCTCACTTTGCAATAAGACCTATTTTCTAAATGAAGAATTTAATAGATGTTTGTTTATCCTTTTATATTTTATTTAATATTTTTGTTTAAAAATGTTGTTGCCTATAGGCAGTATGGCAGTATCCAGATAACTGTTGTTTACAGTTGCCTGTGCTGCCAGAAGGTAGGAAATGTTCTACAGTTCATATGTGAAATTTGGGGTTTTGCCTTCACAGTCTGTGGTCTAAAACCTGTATTTATTTCACCTGGAACTGATGTTGCGTATAGTGATATCTACATGGAATAGACAAGAGAAGAAGCTGTCAGAGAAAAGAAAAGGTTTTTAGGACGGACATTTGGCAGACTTTGTAAATAGCCTTGCAGGATCTGTAAGCAAGAAGGATGGTTAGCTGATTTCTGTGAGGTCAAATCTATGTCAAACTGCTACGAATGTAGTATCAAGGGGAACTCGGGATATTATCTCAAGGAAAACAAACTGGAAAAATATAAATCACGCAGTACCTAACACCTTGTGCAGTCCTCTTGGATTAGGTAAGTGTTGTAGTGTTCATAAATCAATTTACTCTTGAAAAAACATTTTATCAGTAGGACAGTTAAACCAGTAATTTTTACTGACTAGAGGTTCTTTTGTTGTTGTGGTTTTTTCGTTGTTGGTGGTTTTTGGTTTTTTTTTGTTTTTTTGTTTTGTTTTGGGGGGGGTTGTTTGGTTTGTTTGTTTTGGTTTTTTTGTTTTTGTTTTTTTGAGAATGTTGAATATTGAAGCTTGTTAATTTTTACTTGCTGGTCTTTATAATTAATGAAATAATTCCTTAAGAATTTGAAGAATACAGGTACAAGAAAAAATGTGTAGGTGAGAGTGTGATTTTTATGGGCGACTAAGAAGTAGATAACACCTAGACTAAATCCATAAGAAAAAAGTAGATGCATTTAGACTAAATCTATAAGAAATTTAGCCTTCATGTTGATGTTCTAGTCTCAGCAGTTATTGTTACATCCTTTTGACCAAGTCTTCTGGATAGCTTGCATGTTTCAGTCCTTCCATTTGTGTTAGGTGTGTTTGCAGCATCAGAGCAGTAACACTATAGAGATTTTTTTACTCTTTTTTTTTTTTTTTTTGCTTTCCACTATTCTTTGTCACTTATGAAAGCCAGAGGTTTTTTTACCAAAAGTTATTTTGCTGCTTATGCAGGCTAGCTTTTTTCTGTGTTGATACTTTAAGATTGGCTTCAGTGTATTTTTTATTCTGTAATGGGAATGAGTTAGTCTGACTGGTGTGCAAGTATAGCACCATAAAAAAACCTTGTTTCCTTTGAAGGATTTGAAATGAAATCTCGTGGTGAACTGGCTAATCTTCCTTGTTATTTTTAGATGTATTGTAGTTTCCTTCCTCCCACAGTGATTAAATATTTTTTAATTTTGGAATTAATGTGTTTATAATATTTTTTGTAGGTTTGCATTCAGCTGAACTGCTACTGCCTCAAAGAAAATTAAGATGGACAGAGCAACTTAATTCAGAAGTCAGTGGTAATTTTACTGAAGTTCTCTATCCCCTACCCCACCTTGATGATTCATAAGGCTTTAAATAATTAAAGCATTATTGGATAGACTTTAAACTGAGCGTCTGGTAGAGGTTACACATTTACCTCAGTTGTCACCTTTTAAAATATTTTTGAGAGCTTCTGCGATACTGAAGTATTAGTAGTAGTGAATGAAAAAAAAGGTTTTCTCTAAGGGCAGTGCAAAGATATTTGGGAAGATTGCTTGTGTTAAAACCTTGTAGAAAAAGTGTAGTTAAGCATGTGAAACTTAAGCCTAAGTATTTAAAAATTACGGTAGTGTGTGTTAAGTCCTGTAGCTTGTTATTTTGACCACAAATGAAGGACTTGCATCTACATAAATTTTGTAAATTCTCGGTCTCACTAAAGTTCTTACCTGTGTGTGTCAGTATCTAAAAGTTGAACTGGCTTAGGTTTTCTGCTTTGGATGTTCTTGCTGTTTTGTTATTTTAAGTTCTGTTTCAGTTTTGTTGTTTTGAAAATATGGAAACTATGGAACGTGAGTAGGGGGCTGTTTCTGTAATTTCTGGCTATGACTTGTGGCTCTTCTGTGTTGAGTCTTGGTGTGACTGGGATTGACTGGTGAGCTGAGCCACTTGTTAAGGAACCAAACTAATGGAAAGAATGATCTTGTACATTCCTTTACTTGTATCAATACGTTTTGTTTGAAAGCATTTGGTAAATTGAGAGTTCAGGTGTGAGTAGCCATTTCATTTGATTGTTGTCTATTGTATGCTCATGAGAGTAATAGAAATATTCACTTCTTAACTCATAGAAACATGATGTGTTGCTTTTTTTCCCAATATATTAGTTTTCAATGCTGTGAGATACTTTTATTTCTTTTCAAGAGGCTCTCACTGAAATCAAGGAGCTACAGCCCCCACTTACTATTTTGGGTGACATATTTATTTAGACTCTTCTCCTGCAAGTTTTGAAGAGTTTGCTTTTTAGCTTCATTAAATTAATTCTGTATTTACACCTCTCTGTTTGCTGGTAGGATAATGCTTTTATTCCTTTCACAGTACATACGCTTGGGAAGTTGTAGTGTCCCACACTTAAGGGGAAAGGAGAGCCCAAGATTCATAAATGCTTGTGGTTGAAAGGGACAACAAAAGTTAGTGGAGCCACAAAAAAATCACCAAAATTACGGTTTTGTCTGTAAATTGCACACTTGGCATTGAAACGGGTATGTCTGTCCCTGGCCTACCATATACGCACACAGCTTACATAGTAGGGATAGGGTAGAAGGGAAGAGATGAATTGAGGAGAAGGGAGAGAGAGGAAAAGAAAGAAAGAGAGAAAAAGAGATCGCTAGTCCTGGTTCCTAGTGTTGGTAGCTGATGTGATGTCCTGGGGTGTGCAGCCAGGGCTTGACAGGGTACCTTTTTATAGATAGGTTTTCTTCCCCTGAAGCTAAGGTTTTCAGTTTCTATGCAGATCAATTATCTTGCATGGTCCATTCTTTGAGGCCTTCCTGGAAATGGGTTGGAGGGGTTTGGGGGGACCTTGGTGGTCTCATTATCCCCCTACTGCATTGGTCTTTGGTTAACAGTTCATGCCTGCTTCTGTGCTGGTGCTATCTTTTTGTTGTTTTGTCCATGGATTGGAATAAGGATGTTTGTCCCAGAAGAGTGCTGCCCTACCTCTGCATGGCCCCTTCTCCGGCCACATCCCGTCTACCAGCAATCATTGGTTGGCTCTGCAGTCATCCAGCTATTGATGTTCGAGATATACAAGTTAGTCCCTTACCCTCAGGGATTATATAGAAGGGTATTTTTTTCTTATTTGTGTGCGTATGTGTTTGACTAGGATTCAGGAATATTTTACAGCTGTGCCCTTGTACCTGAGCAAAATTCGTACCTATTAAGGAGAGAATGCCAAGCATGCTGGTCCACTTTAATTTCTTCCCTAGATTTTTGTTTTTCAAGTGCTTATAGTCTGTTAAGTGCTTTGCAGACAACTATGAAGGTAATGTCCTTGCACCCAAAATCTTACACTTTAAGCCTTGATGTAAACATAGCTTTAGTAGTGGAATAAATGCCATCAGGTATCTTTTACTGATGTGTTTATTCTGGTAGGTTCATAAAATGGGTACAGTTGTACTGGCTAATTCTTTAGAATGGTGTAGGCTGCTCTACTGTTTGAAAAAACTGTTGGTGGAAACTTGGGAGAATAAGTACCCTTTAATCTTGCAGCAAAGCTGAAATGGAATTACATCAGTAAAATGGTAGAGGCAAATTGTGCCGATATTTAGTGTTGTACAAGTTAATGTACTTTGTGCTCCTTTTATTTTGTCCTCCATTCTAATGAGATTATTCCATTTAACATGTGTGGATGAAGCTGTTACCGTGACAGTTCATCAATAACGTCTGAGGAAGTTGCTTTTATTTCATTTTTTTTAGTAGTAGTAGTAAATTCTGTCCTGCAGCGACAACTATTTGCAGACCTCATAAACAAATGTGAATGAAACTTGGCATGCTTTTTGTTTTGTTTTTTCTTACTCTGTGTATTTGAGTAGCTGAACATGGCAACTGATGATAATGCCCTTTGTGGTGCTATCAACTCTTCCACAGTCTTCCTCCTTTCGTATCTTGGGTAAACGTAGGGAAACAGCTGAAATAGGGAATTGTTTATCTGCTTTATATGCTCAGCACAGGGCAAAACTTCTACCTTTTTCAACTGCTACTTATTCCTTGTGATGACTCCAAAGTGCTAAAGAATTCCTGGTGATTTCCTACATAATGTATGCTAACTAAGGCAGTGATGTAATTGGACTCACACTTCAGCTTTTGAGTTTGAACCTTGCTAAAGGGCAAAAAATGAACATCTATCAGGCTTTAGGCTAAATGATCAGTACCATTTAGTTGAATCATTACACATCAAAGTCTGTAGACTCTCAAGTGGGAGAACCTGTGTGGCTGTGGTTTACTTTCAATTGTGAAGTTATTTCGTGTTATAAAATAGTTTGCATTTTGGGTTTTTACATCAACATTTTGGTACAGTGCCAAAATGAAAACTTGTGGCTAAAAAGTCATCATTATGTTATTTGAAGCACTTAGCAGCTTCATCTGCATCTAAAACACTTCTTAAAAGATGTTTTGATTGTTGTAACATCTATATTTGATTCACAAAGATGAAGTTTAAAACCTGTTGCTTGTGAACCGTAATTATACGTAGAAAAGGGGACCATATGATGAAGACCAATGCTCACATTCTAGATCCTTATGCAAAACAGTGTGCTTTAGTTAGTTCATTCTCCCATAAAGATCTTGCGCCCTAAGTAGAAATGAAGGTGGATTTTTTTTGGGTTAGGTTTTCTGGTTTTTGTCTAAGTCTATGTACAGCTAGGTGTTAAGGCTGTGGCCTTACTAAAGAATGTGTTGGCTTTAATTGGTTAAAAAATTGACCATTACATTTTGACTCTGTACACTTCTCATGCCTAAGCGTAAGTGTTCAGATCTAACAGAGGACCTTGCTCCTTCCTCAGTGCTCTGCAGGAAATCTTAGTTTTTATGCTTGTTTTTAAAACATGAGGCAAGAAGGTAAATTATAAATTCAGTGGGTATCTTCTTTTGTACTTCTCTATTGTCCATTGGTAGAATATATATGAGGACAGTTCTGTATTAGATGGTGGGGACAGCAAAACTAAAACTAGAGATTGTGCTCGCTCTGCAGTAGCGTGATTCAGAAATAAGAGGCTGCAGTTGAACTGCTTCAGAATTTTTTGTTTAACCAGTGGGAGAGATTCTCAAAAATTTAGCTCCCTTTCCTTGCTATTGAAGTTATGAGTTTTTGGCAATAAATTCTAGAAAACAAAAGAATGTGAGAGAATTACCATACCCAAACCTAACCTTTTTTTAAAAACAGTTTTACATTGAAATGTCACAAGGGGTGACGTGACCACTTTCCCTTCAGAGTGTTAAAAGTTTGACTGTGAAGATGTAAATTTACTCTGTTGTTGTGGCTGTTCAGTTACAAAGAGAGAAAAGAAAGGAAGAAACTTCAACTGAAGATTCTATTTGTCATGCTTTTGCAGCAAGTTATGATCGGTAGAAATGCTTCCAGTTTCAAAAAACTTAAAAAGCTTGTGTAAGGGTTTAGTATTATATTCTGATTTATTAACATGCAAATTTTAGATAGCAAAATAACTTGAAATTAGCTTATTTTGATTTGTTGAAACTACACGAATCACGGAGTAGTAAGGAAGATGCCTAGTAAACTGTGTCTTCAAAAGAGAAATGAAAATTTGGATGTATAGGTTTTAAATAGAAGTATTGCTTAGAGCTTACTTTTAGCAACTTGACTTCAAATTAGTGCTACTCTTGACTAGAGATAGCAGAGAGGTGTAACAGGGAAGGATCTGGTATCCCTGGAAATTTTTCTTTTGAGAGAAGATGTGTTTTATGGCAGAAGAAGAAACCTTTGGTGGCGTGGGTTATTTTGAAAGCCTGCTTAGTTTGAAAAAAGTCCTGAATGATTCTTTATATAAAGAGAGAGAGTGTATAGTCTGATGGCTGGGTCTTGTGCACATAGTTTCTTTGCTTAATTCAGACCAACACTTGGTAGTTTGCCTATGGCTCACGATAAAGAGCTGAAGCCAAGACTTGAAGCTGGCCCATGATGGGAGGACTGAAGGGACAGTATTCTGACTACTTTGTTGAACCCTCTGAGATTCATACATATGCTCTTGTTTGTCTTCTGATGAAATAAGAATTTGATATGTATGCTGGCGCTCATTATAAAGGAAGCAAAGCAGCAGCAGTAGCAACAAATTGAGACACTGAGTATAACCTTTTTTCCCCCCCTGCTCTCAACAACATTATAGTGTACTTTAATTCTCATGGCTTACAACCTTCTTTTACCCCATTTATTATATTATGCTAAAAATTACATTGACAAAGTGAGGGTGGGTTGTCAGGTGTGTAGCGTAGAAGTGGAGTGAAGGGTCCCCTATGTAATTTGTGGTGTGTTGTACTTACTATAATGATAATCTGTGAGGCATTAGATAAAAGCTCATAGGAATGTGCCACTTAGATCTGCATACATGCTAATTTTAGACTTCCTTGGAAAATACGAATGCAGATATCATCTCAGTGCTTTTAACATTTATTCTGTTCGCGGTTTTCTCTGTGCTAATCAGTTGACTGAACGTCTAAACTGGTCTTCAGGGAGCGTGAAGAAATTTGTATCTCTCTGCTAATTCACTGAATTCATGGCTTGAACTTTCCCCCCCGCCTCCATTACAAGATTTGAAATTCCATTCATAAGCTTCAAGTATTCCTACCTGTTTGAGTTTATATTGCCGTTTATTTTAATGGTCTTCTGACAATCTCTCAAGTTCCCAAGTGTCACAGAAACTATTTCCTGTAAGATGATATAGACTACACAGAGACAGAGCATAAGTATAGAACATGAAAATACAGAACTATTTTCCCTTGGTTTTGCTTGTCTTCTGGTGATGGGTTCACCTGTCAGGATTTGGTTTGGTTTTTTTCCAATTTTAGATTTATTTTAAAATTTGTTTTTCCTACAAAACTTCGGTGAGCTTCATTTAAATAGGATGTAGTTATACTATGGTAAATCCATTCCAAAAGCACACAACTTTCAATAGATTAAATTTTTAAAATGTAGGAGTTTTGGCTATTTTACTATGTTATTGGCCTGTTTTTTTCTTGTTATAGTAATGACACTGTTTTATCTGTTTCTTCATGTTAGAACATTATGAAAAAGCAAAGCTGTTTTTATTTATTCTCACAGTTCAGACAAATAGTGTTACCAAATGTATCTTACCTGTAGTAATTGTTTAAAGTATTGAAGATAGCTTTCTGAGCTAGAGAAATACCTTTATTTTGTTCAGTGAAAGAGACTTCCGTGAGGTTGGATCTATTCAGTTCCAGTGAGACTGTCTCTGCCAGCTGAATACTGGTTAGACAAGTTAAACAACGCCCTTCAAATTGGGTGGGGACCATCTCTGGTCTCATGTCCTTGTCATCTTCAAGCTGTGCTGTGCTTTTTTCTCCACCCTCAGTGAAGAAAGAATCAGGTTAGGGAGCACTTAAAAAACTTGTAAGTCCAAGGGGCTTGACAGGATGCTGAGGGTTCCATGATGGGTGTTCCATTCTTCCATGAGTGCTGATGCTATTGCAAGGCCATTCCTTATTATCTTTGAGAGGTCTAATGGTCTTTGGGAGGGGTTCTCAAGTAAGAGAAGAGAGCAAGTATTAATCTTGTCATCAGGAAGGATGAGAAGGAGAATCCAGGGAACTACAGGCCAGTCAGGGACACTTCGGTCCATGGGAAGGTTGTACACCAGCTGATCCTGGAAGGGTGTTTCCAAACACTTGAACAACAGGAAGGTGAGTGAGAGCAGTCAAATGGCTTTAAGAAGGGGAAATCACACTTGAACAAGCTAGTAACCCTCTACAATGAGGTGACTAGCTTGCTAGACGAACAGAGAGTGATGTATGGTGTTCCTATTGACCTTAGTAAGGCTTTTGATATTGTCTTCCATGACATCATCATGGAAAAGCTGACAAGTATGTGTGGAGAAGTGAGCAGTGAGGTGTATCCAGAACTATCCGAGTGGTCAGGCACAGCTTGGCAGGGACGTAATCAGTGGCACAAAGGCCATTTGGAAGAAGCTGAACAATGTACCCCAAGGATCCGGACTGGAGGTCCTGCTGTAGAACATCTTCATTAAAGTGCTGGACAGTGGGGCAGAGTTTACCCTCAGCAAGTTTGCAGGTAATATAAGATAGGGAGAACTGGCTGATACAGACACTTGGTGTTTGTGCTGCTGTGCAGAAGAATGTGAATAGAGGATCCTCATGAAGCAAAGGGAAAATGTGAATTTTCTGGAATAGCAGCTGCATATGCCAGCTACAGAGAAGGACCTGGGAGTCCTGTTGACCAGCAAGCCAACCATGAACCAGCACTGCATCCTCATAATGAGTAAAGCCAAAATCTCTCTGGGTGACAGTGGGAAGAGTGCTGCCAGCAGGTTGAGGGGATTTCAGCTTTGTCTTGTATGCGGCCCTGGTGAAGCGACATGTGGAGGACTGTGTCACCCTTGCAGGCCGTGTAACACGGTTACAGGGTCTCTGATATAAGAAAGGGTGGGACTTGGTGGAGAGAGTTCAGTAAAGGACCACAAATACAATAAAGGGACCACAGTATCTTTCCAATGGGCAGAGGCTGATACTTGGTTTGACGTTCTAGGGAGATAAAATTGGCCATTAGTCTTGGTTTGAAGTTCTAGGGAAGTACAAGTTGGCCATTAGTCTTTCAGAGTTATCTCTGGGTGTTATATTTTAATTTTTCAGAAGGTTCTTTCCGCATTTAAAATTAGTAAGCCATTAAACTCACTTCTCATGTAGAATTGTGTAAAGGTGAAAATTATGAGGGAGACTTTAGTTTTGTTAATACTATTGATGGGACTAGAGACTCTTGGTACAAGAGTAAGACAGGTGTCCATCAGAAGATGTTGCAAGGTAGCTTTGTTATAGGGTGGTGCCTAAAGTTCATGGGCCTCTTTGTCATAAAGAGTTGCATTGTTGAGATTTTCCTGCTATAATCTGTGAAGGGTGTGGACCTGGAAAAAAAAAGGTAGGATTACATGTTTTTACGCTTGATCCTTAGGAGCTGTGAAATTGTTACAGTGTTTATAGGTAAGTATATTAAAAAAGTAATGCTAAATGTATTTCCTCTAGAGCTACTTAAACTGAATAATGAAAATCTCAAATCACAGCACTTAAATTGAATGCATATTATTTTATATTCCATGGTCCTTTCTGGATTCTGTATTTTAATAATCAGGTCTATTCTTTTTCTTATTTGAAAATTTTCTTATTTTTTCTTATTTGAACTTGTTTGTAGAAAAACATAACATGGAACTGAAATCCCAAATGCTTTTATTACATCTTCTTTCTCTGTCCTGCCATCTTGCAGTATTTCAGAAGGTGATTTCTTTTAGCCTGCCATCTATGGGCTCTCTTGTCCACTTATTCAGACAGTGCAGAGATTGCCTCCAGCTGAATTCTCAGAACAGTCAGTTTTCCAATTCCTGTATTGTGCCCTTCCAGAGATGCTCTGTGGCTATTTTTAGTGTTGTGTAAATAGAGATTTTTTTTTTAATGCTGTAAAGGTTTGATGAATACAGTTGAAACAAGAAGAAATTCTGGGTAAAGGATTGTCTTTAAAAGGAACCAGGAGTGACTAGGTGAATTATGTTTTTTGTGTAACCAGTTTATTCCAGACCTCAGTAGCCTTTGTTTTCATGATACATTTAAGGCCAGATTAAATACTTTTGTAGAGGAATTTGCTATTCTACTGTGTTGTCAGAAGCAGTGCAGAAGACACGATGTGACTTTCTACTATGTGAAAGTAGTCTGCTTACACTGTAAATTTTCCAGAGTTTGAACTGGACACTTCCTTATTTTATTTTTTTTAAATTTTATTTTCTTTTATTTTGAATTTTATTTTTAGTTTATTTGTAGCTTATTTTTAGTGTAGCTTATTTTGTAGTTTATTTTATTTTTCATTTTAGTTTTAATTATTTTAAAGCTTTGTCTGTACTAACTGTTTCCAGCATTTTATAGATGCCTGGCATGGGGGAAAAAGAATAGTCTGTGTCTGTCTTCATGTCTTATCCTTTTTCTTGGTAATGTTTCGCAGCACAACTGCTTCTTGGTGTAGTGCTGCAGCTAAGTGAGGTAGTAAATACACACAATTTTGTCTGTACTGGCTCTGCAGTTGCCCTGTACTGGGTCTGGTGTGTGACTGCAGTGTATTCCCATTTTTGATGTGCTACGCAGAGATACAATCTGGAGTAACAGATGCTTGCTGGGGTTCTGCACTGTGCTTAGCCTGTGGTGCTCTCAGGCTGTACTAGTGGTTGGAAATACTGCCACGTACCGCCAGCCAGCCTGCCTACTTGGTGGAATTGCCCCAGGGTGAAGGGTGTGAAATCCATGACTAACATGACTGTGGTGGCAGCAGTCCCAAATTTAGCACAAATGGTGTGAGAATGAGCAAACATTTTTTTCCCCATGTCCCCATAGTAAATAGAGGAGAAAAACCCCAAGAATTAAAGAAATTAATTTTTGCTGCAAGAAATTACGTAACTTTATTAAAATGTGACAAAATGTGTTTGTTAAAGCCAAGATGTACTCCATGACACTGTTTCAGCTAGTTTGTTTATCTGCATCTCCTTGATCTGTGTATTTCATGCCCCTGTTTCATGTGAGAATTGCATGGTGGAGGTTTTAGTTTATAAAATAGCTTTGCAAATGAAACTTAAATGTTAATAAGTTTGCTTGTCCTAGTAAGAGTGAAGTAAATGTTGCAGACAAAGTAAAAATTTTAATATTAAGATGAAGTTTGAGGAAGCACTTTACTAAAGTGATCTGAAGGCAAGCTAATCTGAAAGTTGTGAATAGAAGAGTATTTCTGCTTTTGTACCATATTGAATTCTATATGTGTTATTGCAGGAAAAAATTGCATGTTGGTTGTAGTGGGTGTTCTTCATGCTTAAAAAGTTAGTTTTTTAAACTGTGTATTGATTTCAATTAACAGGGGAGAGAAAAAGAGTTGCTGGAGAGACATCAGTCTTGTGTGGTTAGCACTGAAAATGGGGAACAAGTGGATTAGCTCTTACAGTGTTACCTTTGTGTAATGCATCATCCTGGACGTTAAACTCTTTAATTACAATTATTAGGGTCTGATTTAGAAGTGTAATAGACATCGCCAGGATTGAGTATTTGTCTAAGTCTTAAAGCTGTTTCAGAATATTGTTCTTCTGATCTTCAGGACTGCGTGTCTGTCCACCCACCTTCAATCTACTGTGACTGATACCTTGTGATTCTGGTGGTGTTTTGGATTAAGATACCTCCTTTCTTGCTGAAATTTACTCCTTTGGATGTTCATAACCACTTTCTAAATACACCTTATGTCATTATTTTTTGAGGCAAAGTAAGCCAGTAGACTTTTCTTGTCTGTGATCACTGTAATAGCTTGTTACTGCACCAAGTAAAATCTTGAATTCCTGTGCTGTTATTCTTAAGTGTGATTTCACTTGTATCTTGTTCTGTGGGGATTTAAAAAAGAAAAATGTAGTAGTGCGGAGAAAATGGACTGTTGTCTTTAATGTTTGATTTCTTCATTTAATTTGGTAAGCACAAGATAAACTAATGATACTTGCTTTAGCTTCATTTTTGTTTTGCAGGTTTGGGTGTTGACTCTAGGTGTTGTTTCTTAGCCTTTTCCCAGAAGTCCTGATTCATGCAATTGCTTTCTGATTCCCTTTTCATAGCATGTTACTTTTTTTTGTAAAACAAAGGCAATGCAACAATTTTTCCCAGATGCTATGCAGATAACAAATTTGTTTAGAATATAGTGTCTCCTGCTGGTTTACAAATGGTGAGAAATAGTGTCTGTCACAAAAGAACCGATTGACTCAACCATGAAAGAAGCCTAGCCCAACCTCTTCTGTGTGTTGGTTGAGTGTATTTGCTGCAGTGTTCCTCTTTCAGCTGCAAAAGTGGCTCAAAGTAGATGACTGAGTAATACTTATGACAAACCTCTTCACTGTACATCATCTGGAACCAGCTATTCATTGCTCCTTGGTAGTCACTGACTTATTACTGAAGATCGTATGTCACAAAACTATAGAATTAAATTTTATTTAATTGAATATTGGATTAATTATTACATGTTACTTGAAGAAAAGTGCTTTACAGACTTCTTTCGGATCCCTCCCTCAAGATCTAAAACTTAAGAACAGGATTTCTTTCTTTGCTGTAAACTATTCTATTACCCACAACACAGCAATACATGACTTTCATCTAAATTTATGGGCTATAGAAGACTTTGTTTATTGAGGTCACTAAGGTCGCTACATACTACTTGAATTGGTCACAAGAGGCTATTGCTGAGATGAGACAATAGTTTGACCAGTCTGATTAAAGATGTTTAAATGTATTTGAGTGTTAATAGTATGAGGATAGCAGTATTTCAGTATCTTTTTCTTACCTTTCTAGAATTGTGCAGCTCTGCTTCAGCAGCAGAGAACCTGAGCCAAGTTAGCTTTTGCCACAGTTTGGTTGAAGAATGGCAGATTTTGTGCTAATAGGTAATGGTGGCTTAAATATTAATGATAAATCTTGGGCCTGCTCTTTTGTTATGAAGAGAGTTTCTGAAAGCACTGGAATTGTGTTTGAATCAGTGGTGTTTACCTCACTGAGTTTACTTCTGATAACTGTATTAAGGCTGGGAGTACATCAGGTGCTTTGTTAGTGTTACTGAACAGCATTTATGTGGTGTGTATGCAAGAGAAAATTTGCTAGTAGACATATGGTTTTGTGTCAGTGTAATTAAAGTAGTGTCATGCTACTGACTTGCATTCTATTCAAATACTTTAAGTATTGTTTTTGTTTAATTTAAAAGTAGTAGATAGTATGTATCTGTGTAAAGATTGGAAGTGCCTTGGTGGACGCAGAATGCAGACACTCTTGACTTTTTGGGATAGCTTAGGTAGGGGACCTGAATAGCAGGAAAGGAAGGAAAAAAGAACCTTTTTAATGTTAGAATGTGTTGCAGAATAATTTGCTAGTTGTTGGTCTAGCTTAAAGTTGGAAAACAAGCAAGAAACACACTAGTGTTGGCAACCAAGCTGATTGCAAAGGGTTTAAGCATAGTAAATCCTGCCTGTGGCAGCAGAGTTGCCTTGCTGACATCCCATTCTTATGTTTTGTGATCTGTTTTCAATTTATCAAAAATACCTTCCTGAGAATGAAGAGTATCCTAGAACTATCATAGAGCTATCAAATATGTGTCAGATCATTTGAACAGAGATCATGGTTGTAATAAAAATGTTTTTATATATAGGGCAAACTTGTTGACAACATCAGAAAGCTAGAAGCTGTAGGAATGTTTATGAAACCTGGTAAAATATGGAACCAGCAACTTTAAGCTGGGTAGGCTATGTCCTTTAAAGCAGTTCTAAAATATCTTTTCCTGACCTGCCCTTTGTTTCCCACTTTAATTACGGCTGGGATGTTCGTGCCTATTCAGAGTTAGATAGGTTTAATAATGAAAGTACTCTCAGTTCCCATGTCTAATTGCTAGACCAATCATATGTACAACGAGGTGAAAGAAAATGTTTTCTTGACTTCGGTGTGGAGCATCCAGTATCCACAGGAGTTGTTTTTCATGTTAGTCCTTAACTGCAAACCTCTGAATTTGGTCAGGTAGTGTTTTAGAAATACATCTGTGCTTTTTTTCTTGCTAGTTTTTTATCAAACCTATTTGGAAGAATTAGCCCAGAAGTTTGTCTCTATAGGTTTATTGAAACTTAAGTATATATTCTGTTGCTGACTTTGTGCTCTGAGTTTTGTGTAGTTTCGGTCTCTGTCTTTACCGTTAGTTTATTGCTTTCTAAGAAGGGGACTGACTCATCTGACAGAGCAGCACTGATGAAACTTTTCAGAGCTTTTTTAGCTGAGAACATGAGGAAGACTTAAATCTGCTTCTAGAATAATTTTTGTGTGAAGAAATAGACAGCCAGTGTCAGTGAGCTGTGGGAAAAGGTATTTTTACAAAATACCTTTCCAGTCCTTGGGATACTTGGGATCACCCAGTCTTTTGTGCAAAGGATTAAAGGTAAGGATGTTAGTGAGTTAATAACAAACTTTTCTCATAGCAGATGCATAAATAATGTTGGAAAGCTTGACTAGTTTTCTAAAAACAGTAAGATAAATCTATTAATAAAGTTAGAATGTTAATGTATTTGTTGTCCTGTACCTAATAGTTGATGCACCAGTAACTTGATAATACTTTGTGGAATCTTTATGGTCTTACTCAGTATAAACCTAATCTTACTCATTGTTTCTCAGACTGTAAGTGCCTCAGTCTGAAGACTTTGTTGTTGTTGTGTTGATCGTTCAGTACTGAAAATCTGTGTTGATAATTTCTGAAGATTTCATGATTCTTCTGCTTGGAGATGAGAACTGTGTCTAAGGGAAGGAGAATGAAATTTTTTGTTGCTGGAATCTGCTCAGATTTGTTGTTTCTTAATTTGACATCTCTTGGTTCATTTGTAAACATACGCCTTTTTGTATATTATTGCTGAATTGGATGTATCAGTAAAAGTGAACATGGTTACTTTTAGAAGGAGAATCCATTTCTGTGATGGTTCATTGACGCTAGAACTTTTTTCGTTTTTATTTTACTGCTTTGATATAACTCGAATATTTAGAAAATTTCTCTGGAGTTTTTGTTGAAATTAGTTCAGGAATAAGTGTTGAATGATTTCAGCAGAGTAATTTATAGTTACTTATAGTTACTTTAACCTTGTCTTTATTTAACTGTAATAATTGTACATCCTACCTTACAGTTTTAACTATGGTATTGGAGGTACCTAAAAAGTTAAGTATGAGCTCACTTCATTAAAAAGAACCAACAGCTCATTTAAGTACAGTTCTATACTAAGTTAAATCTAACAAATCTGTTAGACTTTGTTTTAGAAGCTGGAATAGTCTTGTCTGTCAATGGAAATCTGCTATAGCTTGCAATATTCTGGTTCAGGCCAGAGAACAGCAATAATTATAGTTACCAAGTTCAGATTCTACATCTCTTACTAATATTAACATTACAGCAGCCATAGATTGAAGTGAACTACCTCTGTGCTCACTGACTAAAAGATATGCACTCTGCTGGGCAGAGATGTGGAATATACATTTATCTGGGTCTCCCTATGAAATGTGTGTGGGTGTTTATTATGTTTTCACTAGCTGAATTTCTAATAGCATGTATATCATGCTTAAAATATTTTTGAGTCATTGGCTGTTTTGCAGTGATCAGCTGCAGAGCATGATTCACTTACACTTGTATAATTCAGGCAGTGTTTCATCCATGTCTTTCCTGTCTGTGCTATAGTTCAGCTTCAGGTAATGCAGTTCACATTACCTTGCATTCTCTTGCTTATTGAGAAATATTTTCTTACCTGTGGAAGAGTGTAGAATAGAAAAAGTATTCTTAGGTTTTAACTGTAAACCATTACATTCTTTGGCCCTTTTTCAAACTGGAGAATTTTACTGGATTTTGACAGTCTGGACATGCAGACTCTGTTTCCATTGAATCTAGAGACATCGTGAGGTTTGTGATGATCCCAAATATCTAGGTTTTTCATAAGGAACTTTCATATGGCCACTGAGACTAACTGTTAGGGGTTAATTTTAAAAAATCAGCTTCTAGGAAGCTAATAAGATAGCTACTGAAATCTGTTCTAGATAGTACCAGAAAGTATTTTAGCAAGCTAATTCTGCCATAGTGTTCTGGATCAGACCTTACACAAGATGCTTCATCCTGTTTATAAGAGGAAATAAAGGAAGAAATGTTACAGTATTTTCATTATTCCTGTGATATATTTGATTTAGTGACATTTTATTTAGTTACAAAAGCACACATTTGATGCTGTAAATGAGATGAGGATAGTTAGATTCTAAACCAGATGTGAGGAAAATAATACAGAAAAACAGGAGGGAGATACTGAACAAAAGACAAGTGTAATGCCCTTGTAACATAAGCATCTGAAAGGACTAATTCCTTTTCTTCTGATTACAGGGACTTGCCATGAGGTGCTAAGCCTTTTTTTCTTTGATTCGGGGAGACTGGACCTAAATGGCGCAGCATGACTTTGCTCCAGCCTGGCTTAATTTTCCTACTCCGCCATCATCAACAAAGGTATGTTTTGTACTGTTCTTTTGAAAAGGCACTCTCTTTATTAGGGAAGTCTAAGTGTCATAACCTTAGTCACAATAAAAATGCAAATCTCTTCATGAATACTGTGATGATGACAGATGACTCCAGTAGAGTTTTTGCTTGAGCAGCTTAGTTCATGTAAAGAAGCACATGCCTGGCTTTAGCTGTGGTTGGGTTAAGCTTGCCTTCATCAGGAGTTTAAAATGAACTATTGTGTTCTATGCTACGAGTACCAAGATGGGGCATGTACTTGATGTTCTTGTTTCTGATTTTTCTCTGTGTCCTGTAAATTTTACAGAAGTATTATCCTGTGTCATAGGTTAGCAAGCATAGTCCCGGAAGGGATGTCCTTGCTAAGGGGTGCTTACAGTTTCCTCTGGGACCTGACAGAACCTATCAGCTGGCCAGTTTGAATATGGACAGTTCTTTGAGCCACTTAAAGTTGTGACCGCCTCTGTGATCCACACTTAAGAATAGACAAACTCCCCCCCTACAGCTCTCTCTTGTTTCTGGTGCTGGCACAGGTGGCTGCAGTCCCATGTGGGGGCCAGTGGGCCCGGCCAGGCCCTGCTCGGGCCAGGCCGGGCCGGGCCACGGCCATCCTGGAGCCATGGACCTGTTCCACCTGTGGAACCCCCCCCACTGCCTTGCCGTGGGCAGCCGGAGCGGCTCGGCTCTCCCCCCTCTCCACTGCGATAAGCCCCATTCCAGCTGCAAGGCTGCGGTGAGATTAACCCTTTTATTGCTGTGAAGAGCTGAAAACCTGACGGAAGAGAGAGAGGAGATGCTTAAAGCTGGAATTCTGTTGTGAAGCTATGATATATCAGAGTATCCTGTTGTACTTTCATGAAGGCATGGGGGGTGGAGTGTTCAACTCGTGAGCAAAAGCACCTGCGCTGAGATAGGCAGATGCTGACGCAGCTGTAATTTCAGGAGAAGTTTGGACAGGGAGAGATGAACCAGATGAGGACTTTTGCTCCAAACGGGAAAGGAGAAACCTCAGTTCCTAGAGATGCTCCCAGAGATAGTCCTAATGATGATGATGATGAAGACCCTTTGCTCCCAGGGAAGGAGAAGGGCCTCTGTTTTTTGTTTCTGAACGGCTCAACCTTAAAATTGTACCCCAAAAAACTTCAAGAGTGGACCCTCGAAAGCAGCTGTGGGAAAAGCTGCAAGTCGGGGGAAGGGACTCACACGCAGGCAGAGAGACTCCTCTTCCGAAATGGACTGAACAATATTTGGAAGTGGGCGGCTGTCTCGTTGTGATAATGTTTTCATAGCACGAGCAAGAAGAGACTTCTCTTTCTAAATGGACTGAACAAGGTTATTATGGAAGTGGTAAACAGACTGAACATCTTAAGGGTTGTCTTTTTACATTGTCAGTGGGAGAAGGGAGGAAGGTGGGGGGAGGAGGAGAGTTCTGAAGGTGGTAAAATTTTTTTTTCCCTTCTTTTAGGTCTGTTAATAAACTTCTTTATATTCTTTCAAGTTTGGTGCCTGCTTTGCGTTTCTCCTAATTCTTATCTCACAGAAGATAAACAGTAATGAGTATTTTAGACCAAACCACTACATCCTGTCATCCAAGTGATTAAAACTATGCTTTTTTAGACTTTCTGAAATGGCTCTGCAGTTGATGGTGGAATGCTTGTTGCTGCTGATGGAGTGTGATGCTTTCACTCTGTTACACATCTTTACTCTGGTTGTTTCATCTAGACTACTGTTACTTTATATAATGGGACAGCTTGGAAATGGGAAATAATAATCTCTTAATTGTTAGAATTTGTAAATATTCCTGGAAGTCTTGAGTATGTCTTTCTCAGAAATGTTTTTTCCTGGCCTATCTTTCTACTCCTCATTAATTTGTGGAATGCAGAAGCAGAGTCAGCACTGGATATTAAAACTCTTCTCTGCTTCCCTATTCGTAGACCTATCTTCACTGTAATAGTTTGAATTCTATATTTGTATCTGCTGCTCTGAGGATTGCTTTGCTTTTCTTCAGGGTATTTATATAAGCTTCATGCAGTCTTTCATGTCCATGTAAAATGCTTAGCCTTGAGAAACTTAATGGCACAGATAGCTGGCAGTGTTAGTTGTGTTCCTAGTGCTTTGCTTATGTATGTCTACACAAACATGAAGGCATTTTTTTAGTCAGGTCATTAAATGTCCTTATTTATATCACTCTGTTTATGTTTCTTCTACCTTGACCTAGCTAGATTGATTGTTTAGTATAATCTGCTTCTGGGAACATCAGGCCTATCCGTTCTGGGATACGTAGTCTCTGAAAATCCAAATTAGGATGCAGACTCTTTGTTTTCTTTCTCTGTGATTTCTGATGCATTCAATTGTTTTAGTCTGATTTTTTCAATTGAATATGTTTTAAATTGGGAAAGTATTTGGAGCTTAATTTAGTATGGTGTCACAACTGCAAAACAATCTTCACCACATATTTGAAGAGTCTGCTGCAAGAGCTTTACCTGCATGCTTTGTGTCAATATAGCAGGATAAAAGTAAGTTCCAGAACTACTTCACTACCACTAGAATATATCTGGGTTGTACTTGTCACCTCATTTCTGAATTGAGTGAAATTTCATTGGAAGTGTATTTTGTGGCTTCTGTTCTCTTCCATGATTCTTTGCCTCACGGAGTTTAGTTAGATTTTCTTCTCTTTCAAAAGCTCCATGCTGTATGCTTACTCTCTTTTAATATTTGTGTGTCATTGTCAGAATGCACCTTATTTCCCTGGATTACCTGCTCCCTCAATGACGAGCATTCTGTGATACACAGCACATTTGCATATTAAGTTCTTGAAAAGTCTGTTTGGTAGTTCTTAGTTCACAGAATAAGACTTGTAGATCCTCTACAAGACAGGTCTCAAATGTTGCGGCCCCCTGTCCCCTCTATTTCCTAAAATAGATTTATTTTCTGCTTCATGCATATCAAAAAAGACGAAGAGAAGAGGAGATAAGAGGGATGAAGAGGAAGGTTGGGGTGAGAAAGCAAAGGTGTCTGTTTTGTTCAGAATGGAGCTGGAGTGAGCCTGTGGTATTAACAACATTTAGTCTTGAGAAGGAGAAATTGAGCTCTACTTGGTCAATTTTTATTTTCCTGAACTGTAATCACTTTCAGGGGTTACACCTACAGGAGCCTGGTTTTCCCTTTGAGCACTTACTAGCTGAGATGTGTTTCCTTACATAGCTCAAGGCTGGCATTATAGAAACCTGCTGCCGGGAAGCTGTGATTGTGAATGAGCTGTTTAATGTGACCTAGAGATTACAGCTTGATTGAAATCCATCTCATCTATTGCTGCTGATTTCCTTTTAACAGCAAGCTTTTCTCGTCTCTCTCTCGATTACAGCAAAATCCACCTAAGTGGGTGTGTATCTGTCACTCAGTGGGTTTTGTTCCGGTCTGGAACTAAGGTGTTTGTGTCAGTGCAGTCTTGCAGATGGGCAGGTGGAATGAGAAGGTGTTGTAAATAGTGAAACCATCTTGGGATATGAACAAAACTTCTAAGAAAGTATTGCTGTAAAAAGGATATAGGGACATTGCAGATAAAGTAAATTTTTACAAGTTCACCTCTACTTCTTTTTAAGCCGTTAGACTTCCTGTATTTCTTAAAATCTGTTTCGTTTCTATCCCTTTTTCTTGATTGGCTGAACCAAATCGGATAATTTCTCAACTTCCAGAAATTGCCAATAAATTTCCTATTAATTACAAAGCTTACTGTGATCTCTGCCTTGAGAGGCTTTGTAGACTGGTATCTCCATCATGTGGGGAAAATGGAAACTGCATGATCTTTGCACACTATTTAGAAGCTTCAGATTCGTTATAGCATGTACTGCTCAAATACTATATATAAAATGCTGTCAGTTATACTTTGCAAAAAAATGTTGATAGTTTTGACGTTAATACAAAAAAATTTAAATTACAAAAGCAATATTAAGAGCTTGTTGTGTGTAAATGAACAAATGAAGCATCTTCTAAAATTTCACCCAAGATTGGCAGATCTAGCACTTTCTGAAACTTTTGGCAGCTTAGTCAAAATCTGTTTAAGGATTTTCTTTTACTTAAATATTTAGATCAATTTGGTAATTTTTGAAGTACTTTTAATAGTTTTTTGAAGTTTTCTGGTTTTTTCTCTCTCCAAGGAGAGTTTGTCAAGTAATTCACTTCCTAGGTCTCAAATTGAGAGGGTAGTCCCTCTTTATTTGACTTCTGTACAATTTGGAAATACATGCTTTGATTTTTAAATATATACTTATTTGAGTTTGAATTTTGAGAAGTGAATATTGAACAGCACCTTGAGCTCTACAAGGGCATTTTCCTTAGAGCTGTGGGTATCTTTTTTTGTGTGTGGGGTAGGTGGGAAGAAGGAAGTAATTTTGAAGGTGCACCTAGACATAAGGAAGACATGGGTTGTGCAAGGCAAGATATTTTTTTGGTTTAATCCCTTTAGATATGAATTCTAGTCAGGATGTGGTTGATTTCTTAGCGCTATGCTCAAGATAAGATTTTATTTTATAAACTACTTCCTACTGATACATTAAATATTTATTTCTTTAAAATTTCTCTAATGTGTACTTATAAGCTGAAAATTTGAAGTATCTTTATAAATCTGGACACTTTTGATTCTACATTTTATTAGTATTTCGTAACTACTTGTGTTTGCCTTATTAAGTTAAAATGACAAGGTTAATGAATCACACTTTATTTGGGGATAGCTGCCTTGGGTGGAAGTGGTTCCTTGCTTTCTGTGGAATGCATGTATGTAGTCTCTGAAAATCCAAATTAAGATCCCAGACTTCTTTTCTGCCTTCCAAATTGTGATCTTCTGTCCTTTCTTACCTATTAAAAATTTTTTTTCTTCTGCTGCGGCACATGTCACTTGTGCTCTGTTCTGCTGCCAAAACAAAAGTAGATGCTTTTTATCTGGTGTCACAAACATGTGACTTAAGGGCTGTTTCAGTGTCCTGGAGCAGAAGATGCAGCTTCCACTTTGTTAGCCTGAAAGATGGCAACACAGCTCTGAACTTGACACAACCCTGACCTCAGAATGTGAGGACTGCTTCATGGTCTGTCATTCAAAGTTCTTGAAAGAATAAATTGTATATTACCATAAACAATGTGCATGTTACAGTTCTGATGATTAAGTTTTGTTATTAACCAGATCTCAGGTCTACCACTTGTGCTCCTTTACAGTCATCACTGAATTTTGAGAAACATTCTGAAAATTTTTCATGGGCAGAGAATCGTTATGAAGCAAATCGTAGAAGACACAGCTCTTCAGAGGGATTTGATCCTAGCATTGGAAGGCCGAATGGAGGTATAATTTATGGAACACTGTGAATATGTTTGCATCATTTCTTTGTAACACTAGCTAGAAAAGAAGTCTGATGATGATAGCTCATGTATGCTAAATCCTTTTTCTGCAGTGAAAGACTGATAATGGAAAGACACATCTTGGAGAGGATGTGAGCACTATGGGTTGGTCAAAGTAATGTGATTCCAGGTGTATTTCTCTCTTGAGTAGAATAAAAGTGTTGAGTTAATACTCTAGCCAACAGCATATAAATGAGCAGCCAGAAAAAGGGGTTGACTTGGCATAGTGTTGGCTGGGTATCTTCTTTCTCTGTCACTGTTTCGTAAGATCCTTCCCTGCTGCTTATGTGAAATAAAACTTGTTTACTGTGCTGTTGTATCCCAGTATATGGAGCTGCTGACTTAACTACTTTAACAATTCTGCAAAGTAAAATATGCTTTTAAAATTGTTTGTAATTGTATTTCTTTAAAATTTAAAAATCCAAGGTCATTTTGGGCGAAAAGAGAGGAATGGTTGGCGTTCACAAGGCAGAAATGGTCCAGAAAATATGAACCATCGTGGGGGATACCATGGTGGAGGTTCCCGTACTCGTAGCAGCACCTTCCATTGTGGAAAAGGCCAAGGCCTGCATGAAAACAGTGTACCTGATAATGAAACCTGCAAAAAGGAAGACAGAGAAGTACCCAACCAGTTTGAGGCTGAGGATTTTGTAAGTAAATTATAATTACCATAAAAAAGGTTTATTTTTGTGTGCGTTTTGTCCATTACAAGTTACATCATGAGATTTTACCAGTTTCAGATTGTGATATAAGGAATCATCTTTTCCATAAGTAAGGGAATGTTAGTAGTTTGTCCATTAACTTGTTTCTCATTTTATATCCAGATTTTGTCACTGTATGTTTATTACTGTTACTTGTGTATTTAAGTGAAACTACAGTTGGATTCCAGTTTGGTGTGGTATGTGTATGTATTAGATTCTACACAGTTACCTTATTGGACATCTGAAATAGTAACAAAGTAATCTTCATGCCTATGGCCTTTTGAGATCCCATGCTTCAACCTGCAATTCAGATGTAAGGAGAAGCGTGATCTTGCTCTTTGAAGAAACATGCATTGCTGTTTTTTGCTTTCTCTGGGCACTTCATGTAATGACATTGGCTGCTGCCTGAGATATTTTGTTGGAGAAGAGAAACAAGTGAGCATTGACCTGTTTGGTTCATGGGGGAAGTGTTTAGTCTGTCAGCAGAGGTTGTGCTGCTGGTGTTACTGTGATTGTTTATTTCATTCATCCCACAATTCAAGGGTTAATTTTTTAATAATGGTAAACCTTTCTTTCAGCCATCTTTAAACCCTGAATATGAGAGGGAACCAAACCAGAATAAATCTCTAACTGCAGGTGTGTGGGGTGAGTATTTTTGATGTTTTTAAATGCAAAAATGTAGCAGAGATCTGAAGTTGTTTTATTTGAAACACAAGCCTCTTTTTAGAATTATAAAGGTATAGATTGAGAAAACTTCAATACTGTTACAATGTAGGTAACTTTTTGTTAAAGGGCTAGCACTTCTATTTGAATATCAGTCAGCTGGTCTGCATCTACAGATGCAGCCACAACTAGTATTCTTTCCCAGAAGAAGTATCCATCTTTTTTGTAAAGATGTCAAGAATTTATCTTCATCTTTATTTTCAAGAGGAAGTGCAATGAAGGTTGGTCACCTAAATTAGTGGTGTTGATTGCTAGCTGAAGGGTTTGTAAAAGAATGCTTCTGATTGATCAGATATGTTGGAAGAGTTTGGAGAGAAACATGGGAGAGCTGGAAGAGTAGGTTAGCTTGCAGAGATTTAAGGTCTCTTCCTGGAAGCAAATGTCATGTGCTGTTGGTTGTGTTTGTGAATTATTTGTATAACAAATACAATCCTGAGCATGGGCATTGAGCAGGCCTGTAGTCTGGGACTGTTTTCTCATCTTCATCTGATTACGTTTGGCTATCATTTACAATTCTAATTGGCTTTGTGTAGTCAATTGTTTACCCCTAAGAAGGTGGTAGCTTTAGATGGCAGGGGTTTTAAAATAATAAATGTACTCAAAATAAGAACATTTCTCTTTATTTAAAAAAAAATAATTAAACATAAAAGCTTTTACTTGTATACTTAAACTACTGCTAGTACTGAGATTTTAAAGGTATTTTAATTTGCTGATTCTGGTTCTCATACTTAACCAGTATTTTTTGCACTCTAAAGTGACATTAGATATAGGCCAACACCTCAGTATAAATATGTAATTGCTATAAACCTTTGCAGCATCATAAATAATTGGACAGCTTTCTGGTTTTGTGGTGTTAGCAGCTTTGCACGTGATAATCTATCTTTCAATAAAAGAGTCTTGTTTTGTAATTGAAAAACTGAAATTAAGGCTGCTATTATTGCCTTTAAAAGGGAACAGTATTCAGGACAGAGGAGTGTTACAGTCCCTTCTAATACCTGTTAAAAATGTGTGCATCTTTTAGATTGCACTTTACCCTGCGTATATGTGATGGGAGCTTGTGAGTATTGTGGAAAGTCTTGTCATGAGGTTTAATGAGAATGAAGTTATGACAAATATTTTGTAGCATCTACCTACTAAACAAAGCTAAAGTCGTGTATGCTTTTAAGATAGGGTTTTGGTTTTTTTTTTTTTAAACTGAGGATATAGTGACTCTGAAGTAGAATTGCTTGCAGGGAGAGGAGGTAGTACTTGAAAAGGCTCTTAGCAGTGGAATGCATGTACAAAAAATACATTTTTTTCACTTTTTGGCAATTTTAGAACTGTTTTTAGTAAATGTTCCTTAATACTGCTGAAGGACAGTTTCTCTAGTTAGACAGCTGACTGTATGTCTCCTAATTTGTGCTCCAGTGAACATGGAAATTTTGTCCTGTTGTGTCCATCTGAGGCATGGAGCTAGAGAAACTGGTCATTGCCATGGTCTAAAGTGTAGTGCACATCTTGTCTCATGTTTATGGAACCTCAGTGTGGAGCTCTAAACTGAGCTGTTAATAAATATATAACTAATTATTCTTCAGGAAATCTTAAGGGGAATACGAAAGCCATAATTTCTTTTGAAGTTTGGGGAGCTATCAATAACTAACAGTATTTTGATTTTAGAATTGCTATGCAGCATTCTCTAGAACTGTGTAGCAGACTTCTTTGAAGAGTATCTTTTCTTTCAAAAAATGCAATTCCTGCGTTGCCAAGTGAAATATTTTTAAAATTATGACAGTGGGGAATGGAACAGAACCTGTGTTTTACCAGACTCGCACACTGTGTTATTTGTGGAACTAATACTGAACTAAGTTCCTGATTTATGCCTGTTTACTCTAGACCGTATGGCTGTCCCATACCTTAGGAACTAAAAACTGGCAAGATTGTGTACACATGCACATACACACATACATATATATATATCTATATACACACACTTCTTTTTTTTTTTATTCCAGAGTACCCTTTAAATCCTAAATCTAGATCTCAGAGAATGCTGGTCATTAAAAAAGGCAGTACAAAAGAACTGCGAATATCTGGATTCCCAGTAGTGGGAAGTCTTCATTCACAGCCAGTAAAGAATGGAACTGGCACTAGTGTTTATAAAGGATTAGTCCCCAAACCTGTCACTCCACCGGCAAAGGTGAGTATTGGATACCAGTGTCATGAAAAACATGCTGAGAAAAATCATACTGTAATTCTGAATGTGCTTATTCCATCCCTTAGAGTACAGTTCCTGGATTATCATGTATTCAACACTTGCAAAGTGCAACACAACCCAAAAATGAGTAGAAACAACTTTGCATTTTTCTTTCTAAATTATTAATTTAGTCTCTCTTTGCTTCTCAACTACCATTTTTGAGAAGTGTAGGAGCTGCACAAGTGAGAGTAAAAATGATATTTCTAACTTACAGAATAGCAGTGCATTTTGTATATATGATTTTAACAGAACAAAGTTAGATGTGTAGTGGAGAGGTATAGTCAGCATGATAATACCATCAGAATTTATCCCAGTTGTAGGCAAAGATGATATTATAACCTATTAGTGTCATTCTGGTCTCTTTCCAAATGCAGCTTTCCGTGTGCAGAATCACAGAATATTTTGAGTTGGAAGGGACCCACAAGGATCATCAAGTCCAGCTCTTAAGTGAATGGTCCCTATGGACTTCAAACCCATGACCTTGGCATTATTAGCACCAGGCTCTAACCAGCTGAGCTATTTTCAGTGGCTTCATCTCTACTTTTTTGTTTCCAGATTTTTTTTTGTGCTCTTGAGAGCATGTGATGGATTAGTTCTTAACTCTGTAACATTCTGAATCTTAGATAATACTTCCAGCTGTTGAAGTCCCATACTTCATTTTCAATACCTGAAATACGAGGATCTTAATGGTTTTGAAATTTTAGTCTTTATAAAAACAGTGTGAACAGTATTTATGAGCAGATGAATTGCTCATAAACAGCCTCTTTTCCACAAGAAAACAGATGTTTGCACTACATTAAGGTTGCAGTTATGATTTGCTTTAGCTTAATCACTTTTCTGAAGATTCTTGAAAAGAATCCTTTTGTTGTTAATGGTTCTTTACATTTCTGTTTATATTTCTGTCTAGCCGACACAGTGGAAAAGCCAAGCAAAAGAAAATAAACTTGGGCATGCATTTCCTCATGAACCTGCATATGCTGTTGGCAATTTCAGTTCTTTCAAATCAACTGTCAAGGCATTTGCTGTAACACAAAATTCAGTTAAAGAGGTAAAGCAGTGTCTGCAGTCAAATCTATGTAACATTTAATGTTATATATGATAATGTTTAAGTGAGGGCGATCAGTAAATTTTATGCAGAATTATATTAAATATGTTTTTTTGGAAGTTAGTGTGTGAGAAAGATGGAAGGCACATCACTGGCCTTAAAGTACTGCACAGTTCGCTTTGTGGGTTTGATTTGGAATAAAAACCTGCATTAGGAAATAAAGCCTGATATGTTTAGACTTCAAGACTGCTAAAGGTATTACATGTTTCAGAAGGCCCACTGTTCATGAGCAGTGCTCCATAAACTTGCATCTCTGGGTTTACATCTACAAACTGTGTATACCAAAATACAAATCTTCCCTCTGCTTTTGACTGTGAATATATGTGAAACCTAAAACAACATATACCCTTGTCTAAAATAAAAATTTTCTAAATGAGAACACTTCTACCATTCTTTCTTTTTCTGACTTCCTACACTAGTATAATCGGTCAAGTTCTTCATCCCCTGTTGACAAATCTGGTCAGCCTCGTTTAACAAAATTGACAAGAATGCGGACTGATAAGAAGAGTGAATTTCTGAAAGCATTGAAACGAGATAGAGTGAAAGAGGAACATGAAGATGAGAATCATGATGGACAAGAGAAGGTAATTTTGTTCATACCTATTGTAGATCCAGTAGGTTTCAGGCAAACCATAAACTACTTTTTATTTTGCTGTAAACAGCTCTTAAATAATGGTTTTGAATCTCTAAATGATGGAAAAGAATTATATTTTGATGAATTTAAAAACATTTTTCCAAGTACTACTCTTCCTCCAGTGCTGCTTTGTAGTTTCTTTTTGTCTTTCTGCAGTATCTGTTAGTCATGTTAATGACTTAGGTACTTGTGTGTCTTTAGCAACAATAAAAAGGATAAATTAAGCTTAGTAAACTAACCTAATCATAGATGAATTTATGTTGGGAAATACCATTAAGATCATCGAGTCCAACCATTAACCCCATACTGTCAAGTCTGTCAGTAAACCATGTATTCAGTGTCACATCTACATGTCTTTAAAATACCTTCAGGGATGGTAACTCAGTCACTTCCTTGGGCAGCCCATTCCAGTGCTTGACTACCCTTCCTGTGAAGAAAGTCTTCCTGGTGCCTAATCTGAGTCTTCCCTGACACAACTTGAGGCCATTTCTCGTGTTCTATCACAGGGTTGGCCAACCCCCACCTGGCCACAGCCTCCTTTCAGGCAGTTGTAGAGAGTGATGAGGTCTCCCCTGAGCCTCCTTTTCTCCAGGCTAAACACCCCCAGCTCCCTCAGCTGCTCCTCACAGGACTTGTGCTCCAGACCCTTCTCCAGCTCCACTGCCCTTCTCTGGACTCCCTCCAGCAGCTCAATGTCTTTCTTGCAGTGAGGGGCCCAGAACTGGACACAGCACTCGAGGTGTGGCCTCACCAGTGCCCAGTACGGGGGGACAATCCCTGCCCTGGTCCTGCTGGCCACACTATTGCTGATCCAGGCCAGGATGCCATTGGCCTTCTTGGCCACCTGGGCACACCCTGGCTCATGTCCAGCTGCTGTCACCAGCACCCCCAGGTCCTTTCCAGCCCCTCTGTTCCAGCCTGTGGTGCTGCCTGTGGTTGTTGAGTGACCCAAGGGCAGGACCCAGCAATTTGGCCTTGTTGAACCTCACACCACTGGCTTCAACCCATGGACCCAGCCTGTCCAGATCCCCCTGCAGAGCCTTCCTGCCCTCCAGCAGATCAACATTTACACTCAGCTTGATGTCACCAGTGAACCGACTGAGAGTGCACTTGTCAGATCATTGATAAAGATATTAGACAGAAGTGCTCCCACTACTGAGCCCAGGGGAACCTCACCCATGACCGGCCACCAGCTGAATATGACTGCACTCACAACACTCTCTGGGCCTGGCCATCCAGGCAGTTTTTATCCAGTGAAGAGTGCACCTGTTCAAGTCATGGGCTGCCAGCTTCTGCCGAATTCTGTGGGAAACTTTGTCAAAGAAGGGCTTTATTAAAGTCCAAGCAGAAAACAACAACAACCTTTTCTTCATCCACTAACCAGGTTACCTTGTCATAGAAGGAGATCAGGCTGGCCAAACCTATACACTGGGCCCGATCCCCTGGTTGTTCTGCATGTGCCGTGTGATGGCACTCACAGTGATCTTGCCCGTGACCTTCCTTGGCACCAAGGCCAGTCTGACAGGCCTGTAGTTCCCTGGAATTTCTTTCCAACCCTTTTTATAAATGGATGTCACATTTGCCAACGTCTGGTTGCTTGGGACCTCTCCGGTAATCCAGGACTGCTGGTAAATGATGGAAAGTGGCTCAGTGAACTGCCGGCTCCCTCCGTACTCTTGTGTGAATCCCATCTGGCCCCAACAGACTTGTGGAGGGCAGTGTTTCATACCTGGGCTGCTAGTTATCCTACAAAACAAAAACCTTGGTTCTGCTTCCCAAACCATTTCCTTTCCAACTATTATTTAGGTAACCAGAAGTTCTCTATTTTGGTCTAATCATAGGAGCAAGAGCTCAATATATGCAAAAACCACCGGTTTTTACTAATTTGGAACTTGAAGGCCTAAAATGTCTGTGTATTATATGCATCAGGTTTCTTTCAGTCTGAATTGATTTATGCAGTGCTTGACTCATACCCGAGAATATTTGTGCCAATGCTACCAGCCACCAACAAGTTATCATACATAGACCAAGTGAAGATAAGTATTTTATTATTCAGAATGAGATGATTACAAGCCTTTTTGCTGTAAATGAGTGGTTTAAAATGTCTTATTAAAACAAGAAATTCCATAAATTACAAATCAGCCAGATAAAAAAGTGATTTTGAGAAAGAGGTATTAGGTTTCTGAGATACTAAAAAGGAAACTGTGCCAGTGTACATTGCTCATAAAAGTGAGATTGACTTTTCTGATCCTGATGCTATTTCAGCCAAGATAGAATTTACTGTAATGGGACTGTACAACTTAGCTATATATGTGAGCTATCTTCATTGGGCATTCTGTGACTGAGTGCCCTGAGATGGATATTGGAGGTAGTTTTGTTCATGTGTTCAGAAAATACACAAAGATTTTGATTTAAGATTAAGAAGATCTTGAGGTTCAGAATTCTGAAATAATTAGGCAAATTTTACTCAGCAGCTGAATCACACTTGGAAGATGTTTTTCCCTATATATTGCAATTGCTTAATAAATTTCTGAGTTTTTCTTGATATTATGTGACATTCTTCAGGCATATAATGTAACAGCTGAATTTATGTTTACTGGGATATGTGTTCTTAACAATATCTTGCTGACGATTCTAAAATTTCTGAAAGCAGACAGCATGTGAGTGGGAGGGAAATGCTGATGGTCTTGATCCTGTGCTCTGAGGTACGGTTTCTTAGAGCTGTAGAAGATTGCATGATTTCCTCCTGCTATGGGTAATGCTTTTATGTGCCCAGTTTAGGGATTTTCTTGTTGAAACGGTGTTAACTAGATAATGATTGTACTCTTCTTTGTTTTTACAGTTGGTAATACTTCAGAGGCTATTTGGCTCATTCATAAATAAGAATTACGGGTTGCTGAATGAGTAGAGTAGAAAGAAATACCTCGCGTTTATAAGATAAAGACCTTTTAATCTTTGAGTGAACCGGAACAGTTTGCTTTCTAAATAAATTTTCTTCCTGGTTTGTATTTCATGGCTAGTAATTCACAGTTGCTGTTCACAGTAGCCTGAGAAGGTGGAGTTGAGTGCATGTGCGTAAGTGAACTTGTCTGAATTTAAAGAGTAGTATCCAGTCTTTCTGAATTCATGGCAGAGAATTTGCTATTTGAGATACGGGTGTTGTGACCTGCCCCTTAAACGAAGTAAATTTGAGAACTCATATATTTTCAGACTTCTCCTGACACACATAGCTCTGATATTTATTAGGAAAATTATAAATTCAACAGCCTGTTACTTTCGTGAGTATGAAGGGCAGCTGAAGTAAGTTTGAATTTTAAGGTGTGTAAACTTTGCAGAAAAAAAATGTGGAGAAAAGCATGCGAGTTGCTTTCTGCATTACTTGATCAGTAGCATACCTTAAGAATTCTATAGTATGCAGGTATTGCAAACGCCAGAAGGGTGAACAGAATTACCCCGAAGTACACAGTCTCTGCACTTAATTTAAACTAAACAGAACCACTGAATTCCAGCACTTCTGGATATTTACTTGTGGATGGAATTCACTTTAAATTTTGTAATGTAAAATTATTTTTATATTTAGGACGAGGAGTCCTTCAGCGTGCATAATGGCAACAGTCCTCATCGTGAGAGAGATATAAACCGAAACTTTGAAAATGAGATTCCACAGGAGAACGGCAATGCTTCAATTACACCTCAGCAGATCATTCAGTCTTCAGCTTTCCCTCAGGCAAATGTTCTTTCAAGCTCACTTGAGGCAGAGCATAGGTATGTACTTTATATAACATAAAGAGTGTTCCTTCATGGTAGCTGAGCATGTTCATAAATACTTACTAGTTCAGAAGTCAGAATCTGAAAACTGAGAACACATAAAATGTTTCTTGAGTAATGTCAAATTTGTCTTTTAGACATGTACTAATTTAACATGAGATATACTTTGTTTCTTAGACCTGTGTTCTGACCTACATCCAATTTTTAGGGAAGAAAGTTTATTTCCTAGTAAAGAATATAGCAAACTGCATAGTGACTTCATCCCTCTGATTTTGGTTTAGGTATTTGGGAGGAACAATGCATGTAATTTCTGTTTATATGAATAATATTTAAAATGCTGCATCTTATATAAAACTCCAGCAAGTTTTTCATCATTATTGAAGTAATTAATTACTTTTGTAGCTGATTTGTTGACACTGTTAGTGATATCACAGGATAGTCCACTGGAAGGTAGGAAAGTAATTTCACAAAAAGGATTGAAACAATTTTATTATCCCAGTAAAGCAACTCCAGTAGCAATTGGTAGATATGAGAATGATGCTGCTTGGAAAATCACAACCAAGTCTGGAAATGAGCTAGTCATGAGCTCTGTCAGATTCTTATAGTTTCTGGCAACTACAGAATTGCAGTGACAGATTAGACAGATTTTTTTCTGTGATAGAGTCTATACATTGGACTAGAGGACTCTTTGTTTTGTAGCACCTGTAGAAGAAACTTTCATTTCCTCTTACTCCTCATGAGTATGAACAGTACAATGCACCCTGCTCTGTTCCTTTTTTTCCACCATTGGCTATGGAAACAGAAAGCCTTGGCCTAGTCTTGGAGTAGCAACATCACTGACATGAGTGACACCAGGTGGGATGAGTTCTGTCACTGGAGTGTTATGGATGGTGGCAGGCTCCTCAGGACGCACAGACAGGCAGGAGAGGTGCGGGAGTGGCATTGTATCTAATGGAGGGGCTGGAATATATGGAGCTTGCAGCTGGCAATGGCATGGTTAACGGTCTCTGGATAAGGATTAAGGAGCAAACAAAGAAAGCAGATGTCATGGCTGGAGTCCACTGTAGGCCATTCACTCAGGATGATGACACCGACTGTCCTTTAAGGAGCTAAGGAACGCCTCTAAATCAACTGCTGCTGTCCTAATGGGGGACTTCAACTTGCCAGATGTTAACTTGGAATACCATGGACATGTGAAGGCTACAAAAATGCTGCTTGTCATTGCAGGGAGAAAATCCGTGACTTTCAGAAAGAGACAATGTTCTTCATTCAGAGTGTGGCTGGGCACTGGAACAGACTTCCCAGGGAAGTGGTCACAGCACCAAGCCTGAGAGAGTTCAAGAAGTGTTCGGACAGTGTTCTCAGTCACAGGGTGTGATTCTTGGAGTTGTTCTGTGCAGGGCCAGGGGTTGGATGCAATGTTCCTTGTGGGTCCCTAGGATTCTGTAAAATCTTTGGCTGCTAGAGGCTGATGATTTTTTAACTGGAAGATGGCAGTCAAATCTAACTCTTAGTTTTTCAATTCAAATTACTTTAAATGGCCTTAATAGGATTTCTGGGAAAATGTATTTCTTTTGTGATATCTCAGAGGGGCTGTGTCCATACTGCCTCAGCCCTTTGGCTGTGAGCTCAGCATGCACATGGGACAGATTTTATGGTCAGCCTTTTTGTGGTAAATTTTACTTGGGGTCACCAGCTTAGCTCCCAGGTTACTTTTGCATACCTAGTAAGAGTATTGGCACATTTTGTAGAAAAGGGCTTCCTTCCTACTTGGGGAAGTTTCCAACGTGCAGCAATCCTGTTACCAAGTTTGCTAATCCAAAGTGATTTTTTTACGTAGTTCACACTTTTAACCATTCTAGAATGGTGTTGATTTAAGGGACATTGGTGCTGCTAACTTTACACAATGTTGCTTTAAAGTTAGTTAGCCATTACCCTAAATTTTACTTCCATTAACAGGAGCTCTGTAACCATTTACTTAATTGAATGCAGTGTTAGTGTCTGAGCTTGCTTGCAGTAAAACTTGCTAACTCAACTATCACTGAACTCCATTTGGCCTTATGTTTTTCTGTATGGCTATACAAATGTATGTATTCTCTTAGCGTTTTGGATGACTTGCATATATTTTTACTGCTTCCTGATTATTTGATTGTTTCTGCCTGTTACACTGTCCAGTTTGGTCCAAATGCTACAGGGGATTCAATTTCCATTTCTTTTACTCTCTTACTGATGGTTTTTTTCCTCCTTCTACAGTTTTCTCCTCCTTCTACAGTTCCAGGCTTTTGTTATGGTTCTAAAAACAGTCATTGGTGGCTTTGGTTATCTTCAAGTTTCCCCAGTGCACATCCACTGTATTGGGATATAGAGTTCTTTGTGGGGAGGTTTGTGTTGAAGGGCATTTTTTGCTGATGTCTGCCTAAATGAAGTGCCTGGCATATGATATCAGCTGTGAGTTTGTCTTGCTTTCCCATTTTAATATGTTGACTGTTTTTTAGCTTTTAATGTCAGCTCTGGCATATATTTTAGAAACCTCTTTATTTTCTGTGGAATAGCTTTAGTCTGCTTTAATGTTTCAGGTCAAAAGATGCCTAGTTTGCCTGAAGAAGGTGCTAATCCTTTTGGCAAAAACTTTGCAGCAGCAAACTTAATAACTTCACAGTTATTATGTCACAGTGTTTTCATCCCTCAGATGACCCCTGTTTTCACAGCATCTTCAATGTAAAACCACTTTCTTCTTGCTCAGATACTTCCATCCCTCTTTTGGAACTAGCCAAAACATGTTGAGATATACATCTTTGTATATCTCAAGCTTAGTTACAGGAGGAATCTTTCTTCTTCTCATTTTTCCCCTTACCCCAAAATTCACTCCTAGGTGTTCAAGCTGAAATACCAGCACGTGCTGTTGGGTGAGACTCAGTTGTGAAGAAGCCTGACACAGCTCTTGACATGAACATTTTTATAAAAAAGAAATTACATGAGGCCATTGCATTCTGAATTGGCTTCCATTGAAGGACACCACCAATATTCCTCACTCTTTGCTTTGTTATTCAGGAGAACTTGCAGAGTCCCTCAGTGTGTCTTTGTCTCTTCATACTGTTCTCAGGGGAGTACTTTGCTACTTCACTAACAGTTATAAGTTATGTTAAGAAAATACATTCTTACTGTTCCGCCTGACACAGATATTAGAGTGAAATTACTGTTTTTACCACATATAGTGGTAGAATAGGGTCATCTTTGAGGGATCTGGGAACTTAGCTTCTGTGCTTTACATATCTTTTATAAACTTCGAACTCACACTTATGTAAGAGTATGTTTAAAAAAAAATACAGGCTGATTAATCAATGCATTTGTTGCAGATCTTTAGACATGTAAGTAGGCAGAGCTTGAAATATCTGAGTGTGTGTAGCAAATTCCTTAATGTTGTCCTTCATAACTTAAAGGTTGTTAAAGGAGATGGGCTGGCAAGAAGACAGTGAAAATGATGAAACATGTGCTCCACTAACTGAGGATGAGATGAGGGAGTTCCAAGTCATTAGTGAACAGGTAACATTAAGTTAATTTTCCTTTTTAAACCTGTAGTTGGTTACCCTAGATGCCTATTTTTGAGGAGGATGTGCAGTAATTTTGATTGTTAGGGACGTTGCTGTTCTACTACCATTTCAGGACTGTGCTTTTAGAAGTACAGTTGCTTCAAAAAACCAATGCTGACTGTAGCTCAGCCTATTCACAGAGTATCAAGGGAAGGGTAGGGGGTGCTTCTGAGTAGTCTCAGTATTGCTGTTGGTAGAAGTGCACAGACTTTAAAGCTCCTCAGCTTAGCCTAAGGAAAGAGAGTCTTCTTCCAAGGTAAATTTTATGTAGTTTCCTTGCTACTCCGCAAGGTGCATTTTCTTTCTTGGGAATTGAGAGACATTTAATTTACTAGTAACAAAGTATGAAAAGGCAATCTAGACTTGATTTTTCCTTAATTTTTTTTTTTTTTTGTTAGGAGTGTTGAGTATACTTGGTGGGGTCAGTGAGAACGAGTCAGAAGGGAGAATTGTGTGTGATGCTAAATCTGAACATTCAGTATTTCTATGTCTAGCAACATACATATTGAGTAGAGCATTTGGAATATTGAACTCTCAAATGCTTGTCTTAATGCACACCTGCATTAAATGTGAAAATGCAGTAATTCCTTTCCTTTTATAGAATCCGTGTCTTTGACTTTCCAGTTGCTGAGAAATCCATTCCTTTCTGCTGCATCTCTTCTGGGCCCCTTCCCTATTGCCCCTTGCCCTTCTGAGCACAGATCTTTGCAGCACTGTGGGAAAGGGGACTGCCTTGCAGGGAGAGACCATTTGGGAGGAGGGATCTGTGGGCCAAGATGTGTGGGGACATGGGTGAGAACAGGGTGAACTCTCGTTGACTGCAGGAGTTCAGCACAACTGGAGACATGTGGATACAGGTGGCTGGCCAGGAGTGAAGGCTTGCAGGGGAGTTATCCTTTGTGTGTGTATCTGAAAAGCTGTGGATCCAATGTAGCCCAGAGGTGAAGATGCAAAGTGTTGAATTGCAACAGATGGTTGTGTTTGGCATTTTCTTTCTCTAAATGTATCATGTTTTCACATTTCAGTTACAAAAAAATGGCCTTCGGAAAAACGGCATTTTGAAAAATGGCCTCATCTGTAATTTTAAATTTAGCCCCTGGAAAAACAGCACTTTCAAACTTGCTCTGGAGAATGAGGATTCTGAGACGAGCAGCAGTGATACATCTGATGATGATGATGTGTGAAGACTTCTGTAACACCTGTAGAAGCCCATTTGTTCTCGTGAAGATTTGGGGATGTGTTGTCCAAAAAACAAGAACTATAGTTTCTGTAGTTACATGCCCACTACAGGGACAATGATTGGATTTTTCTGTGAAGGAAGCAAAGAATGTTTTGTTGGGTGTGTTGAAAATCACTATAATTTCTCTGTAAATGAATGTTGTAGAATGAGGCCTTGGGTTCATCCAGCATTGACTTTCATCACCGAAGCATTTCTGACTAGCAGTGTGACAGTGTTACAAATCAGACTTTCTCACTTAATAATAAAAGCAAAGAATTGTGTAATGTCTTGGAAAGCTTCTGTCTTAAAATGTCTAAGGAGAAGAAGCGCAACTTGACACAGTGTTTTGCTTGCCAAATAATTTCTTTCCTACAGTGGAGATCAGTGAGTCCACTTTGTACACAAAATGGGCAATGTAGCATGTTGGCTAAAATGAGCAAAGTGCACTAAAACTCTTTTCCTTAATTGAGCTGTTGAACTGTTCTACAAATAACTGCTCTCTAGCCATTTGTAGTGTTGTCGTTATTAATGGCAAAAGACTCTGATGTTACAGTTCCAAATTTCTAGAATTAACTTTTAAATTGAAAGCTTTAAGGGGGTATTGCAAGACCCTTATTTCTCACAGTGACTTGTGGGAAAATAAGCAGTTTGATTTTACGATTCAACATGCAGAAAAATCGTTACACTGACTGGATTTGTCCACTACATGGGAAATAAACTGATTTACGGAGTATTGTCTCAGTGCATAGCATCATGGGTATTGTTTTTAGATCTGCTAAGTTTTGTTTGCATTTATATTACATGTACTCTGGCAGCAATGCAGTTCTGTATTTCAGAACAAGGTAAAAATACTTGCATCACCAGATCTTGCTTTTATAGCAGCAGAAGTATATGTGTGCAATAACCACCTGTTTTGCTTATTCTGTGTCAGACTTTTTCTTTATGATCTCACATTTAAAAAACAATATTGTATTATTTATAGTTTTATTTGGTTTATTTTAGTTTTTAAATATTTTCCACAGTTGTCTAAGCTGTGTAACATTAATTCATAAGCACAACTGCTCTCGGGGATGTCACATATGTTTATAACATAGCAGATATATATATATAGACACTTCCCTTTCAAGATGTTTTTGAATTCTATAGTAAATTATTTCCAGTTTAGAACTTGAAAGCAAAAAATATTTGTAAAGTTGAGATTTTGTCCATATTTCTTTAGGAAAATACTTTTTTTATAAGGTGGCATAATTTTGGGCCAAAGTTGGTATGTTTCCCTTTTTTATTTATTATTAATTTAAATAGATATTTCTTTTCAAGAGGCCAGTTTTTGTATTAGAAGAGGCTTGCAAATGTTGATGTAGTTAATTTTAGCATGGTGTATTGAAATACTCCATTTTCTAATCTCAAGAGGATGAAAATGATTCTTTTTTAAAAAGTAAACAGCCATATTTGTAATGATGTTTTTCCTACCTGCATGCCTTATACACCTTTCTCCTTCCCCTCTCCTGTAGTTTTTTTTTAACTGACTTTGACACGTTAGTGTCCTGTGTTTGCTCTCTGGTTTTCACGTAGTATCAATAGGATGTTCTGCCTATCCTAATTGTGTAGTGAAATGTGGATGCGCTATTTTAATACTAAGTGAAAATGGTTTATGCCTTGGCATTTCTCAGAGAGCGTTGTAGCCTTTCCCTCCCTTCTTTATTCAGTTTAGTAGTAAGTGTCACCTCAGCAATTAACTCTTTGGGAAGATAATATAATTACAGAAGAATTGTGTTAAAATTGTGTGGACTTTGGAAATTTACAAGTTGCAATTGAGAAAATTCTCTTTAGGGAAAGTAGAAATACTAGTCATACTTGGTACTACTTTTTTGCTAGTTTATATGCTGAAACTGGTAATGGAAGCACTGATTATAATGAGCTGTGATCAAAGAAGTTAACAGGAACTGGACAGTGGTTTTGCTTTGTAGAGTGAAACACTTTTGCAGTCTTTGTAACTTTTCTCTGTGTAGTTTCTTCTCTTGTGTCTGCTGATACATGTGGAATAATTTCTGGTCCCGTTCAGTGGTCCATTCTGCCAGTTCAGAGATTCCTCAGAGGTCTGGCTGGCCCCTGGCTTAAATGGTTATCTGCCTGCTCTGTCACTTCTGTTTGCCCTCATGGCAGTGTGGGAATGGGTGAGATTTGGTATTTCCACTGAGGAATTGGATTCCCTTATGTTATATTTACTTATGATAAAGCTGAGTAGAGTATCTGTCATCTTTTGTGTCACCTTAAGAAACTCTTAGTCACTTACTGTGGAACTCTCAGTTTTTTATTTTCTTGGGAAATGTCACTCGAAGCAATTTTTGGTTTTTGTAGTGTACTTCCATAAAATGTATGAAAGCACTTTATTGCACAGCTCCCCTCCCTTTTGTTCAGTGCTTGATGATGGTAGAGAAGAATGAAATCTGATTCTCTAGTATTTAAAAATGAAACTTCATCTGTCTTTGGCTTTGTTCCTTTCCCAGAGCAATTTAAGTAGTGCCTTGGCCTCTTTCTTCTCTCATATGTAAACCATGATCCATTCCCAGAAGAAGTTCTCTAGTTTTTCTACTTGAGCAGGTGTCTGCCTTAAAGGATTGAGAAGCTGGTGGCTAAGCTTGCCCATTTCCTTAGTGGATGCTGGTAAGCTTTGGAGGTAATTTGTCAGTAGTGGGCTGACAGAGCTTGACTTCAGTGATGGTAATCACAGATGGCTGCATGCATGCATGATTTGAAGTCACTACCATTTCTCTTCATCTTCCTGGCTTTATTGCCAGAGAACCATGTGTTTCTGGTTCCCTGTTCCAGCCCTCTTCAAAAGCAAACAGGAATGATCAGTCACTTACTGATTTTTCTGATCCACTGTTGATGGAGAGTATGTTCTCTGCCTGCTGCTGGCATGGAGGGTGCCTCAGTTTATGGTGGGGAGCTTGGGATCCTTCACCTCTTCCAGAATGACCAGAGGCCTCCCTCACTGACTTGTACAGGGCCTTTCTCTCTCTTAAGGCCTAAGAAGCCAGTTATCTTTGCTGAAAAAAAACTACATTAAAGTCGTCCACTGATTCCTCCAAGTAACCTGGGGTGTAAAAGTGCCCTTACCTAAAAGATGCATCACTGCTAGAGTAGGGTAGGAGTGGGGAGAGAGGCCAGAGTGCTCTGAGGAGGTAGGGGGAACTGGTACTTGACTGAAACAGAATAAAAAAAAATTATGCACAGTCTGGCCTAGGTCAACACTGGGCAGTTACAATGCAGGTTAAACCTTCATTTTCCTTCACTTTTTGTAGTTGGTTGGTTGATTGGTTTTTGGGGGTTTTTTTGTTTGGGGGTTTGGTTTTGTTTAGTTTTTTTCCTGGTTTGTTATTGTTTTGTTTTGTATTTGAATTTTTGGCTGCTACTAAAACTTCTGAAAGGCAGATGGATTCACGTTTGAATTTTTGTTAGATGTGGTGCAGAGACAGCCAATTGGTAGCAAAAGAACCTGCTCAGAAGCTGCTCTGGATCAAGGGAGCAGGACACAGCCAAGACACCTTCACGCACTAGGACTCATTGGCTTCTTTCCCAAATGCCCAAAGGCAGGTAGCAACTACAGGTAGAGCTGGCTTCAAGGAGTGAGGGTAGAGAGATAAGGCTGGAGTAGAATCTTCTGAGTAGTGGAAAGCAGATTCTAAAGTAATAGTGATAACCAAGGATGAAGAGGACTCTGCAGAGGCATAGCTCTCATGGCTGGGTGGTAGAAACAGCTGGGCAGAAAGAAGGATGGTCAGCTTGGCTGTGCTGAGTAGAGGGGCTTTGGCAGTGCTGCAGCTGTGGATGAGGAGCTGGGCCTGATATGCCTGGTGGGGCTGTGGGAGCACATAGGGAGAGAGCCATGAGGGCAGCTGGTGACACTCCAGCTCAGAAACCTGCCTGGGGGAAGAGAAGCTGCAAGGAGAAGGACCAACCATATGAAGTTCAGCAAGGGAAAGTGGTGGATTCTGGGCACCTGGCATGGGGCAGCCCTGGGGAGTATGGACAGACTGGGGAGTGAGAGGCTGGAGAGCAGTGCCATGGAAAGGGCCCTGGGGGTCCTGGTCAGTGGCAAGTTGAACATGAGGCAGCAGTGCCCTGGCAGGCAGGAGGGCCAAGCGTGTCCTGGGGGGCATCAGGCACAGCATGGCCAGCCGGGCAAGGGAGGGGATTGTCCCCTCTGCTCTGCACTGGGGCGGCCTCACCTCCAGTGCTGGGGCAGCTTTGGGTGCCACAGGATAAGAAAGGTATTTTAACTACTAGAAGGAGCCCAAATGATGGCAACAAAGATGGTGAAGAGCCTTGAGGGGAGGTCGTATGAGGACCAGCAGGGTCACTTGTTCTGTTCAGCCTGAAGGAGACTGAGGGGAGACCTCATTGCAGTTACAACTTCCTTGTGAGGGGAAGAGGAAGGGCAGGCACTGATCTCTTCCCTGTGGTGACCAGTGACAGGACTGAGGGAATGGCCTGGAGTTGTGTCAAGCGAGGTTTGGGTTGGATATTAGAAAAGCATTCTTCACCCAGAGGGTGGCTGGGCACAGGGACAGGCTCCCCAGGGCAGTGGTCACAGCACCAAGCCTGACAGAGTTCAAGAAGTGTTTGGACAATGCTCTCAGGCACATGGTGTGACTCTTGGGGTGTCCTGTGCAGGGCCTGGAGTCGGACTTTGAGATACTTGTGCGTCCTTTTCAACTCAGCTTTATTCAGTGGTTCTGTGACTGATGGAAAGTGGGTGCTTACTGTTTCATAGGGCAGCCTGTACCTGGCACAGGCTGCAAATACCAGTAAGTAGATGAGCAGATGTCTGAGTACTTTAATGGTGTTTAAGCCCTGTTAAACAGTAAACGTGGAAGCAAGTGGAGGAAATGTGGGTGAAATAGTTCTGGCTGAGCAGTGAGTTTTGCTTGGTGGTTATGTGGATAAGGGAGGCAGGGAAGCTGAGCAACGGAGACTGGTACTGCCACTGTTTCACTGTTAATTTTGTTTTAAAAGGATGATAGAACCTCTCTCTCTGCTATATGATGTAACTATTAGGATTTACCAAACCAGGGTAGACACAGACTTTATTAGCTAATATGTAGCAAGCCTCAGCAAAGCTGGTACCTTTTTGATGACCTCTGAAACGGTGGCAATCTTGGCAGAGCTGTGGTGTGACAGGGGACGTGGTGTTGTTGGCTTTCCTGGGAGGTGAGCTGAGGGACCTGGTGTGGGGGAGCTCGGTGGTCAGTGGGTTGACCCCGTGCTCCATGGAAGGATGCAGGGAGCTCTGTGAACCAGGGAAAGATATTTCATAGCAGTGCTAAGGTTAGGGGTGTCCAGCAGCAGCAATATTCTGGCTGCTGTTTTCATCATGTGTCAATGTATGTCGAGTGTGAGGAACAATCCTTCTACCGTTGAAATTTCTTCCTGAAATTTTCAAAACAATAGGATAACATATATAAGTCAGTGCTGCAGAGGGCACTAGCACCCTTTCACTCCCCTCTATGTGTTTATTAATTGCCTGGGTCTATTGATGTCTTTCGAGCAGAAGGGAGGTTTTTGCAGTGGTGCCTGCAGGCTCTAGGAGCCAGAAGATGGTGCTGGAGATCTTCTGCTTGCTCTGCTCCTGCTCTGCCCACAGCTTTTGTGCAACTACTATTAATATGGTGTTGTTTTTCTCAACTAGTGTAATTAAGTATTCTAGGAGTTTTTAATATTTTACTGCGCCAGCACCTAAATGTAGAGACAATTACACTGTTCAATGGAACTGCCCGACTTTGGTACAATACATGCCTGTACTCATGAAATGTGTGAAATGGCAGTCTGTTTTAAATTGGAATTTGGCTAGAAATGTTTTTAAGCAGAACAGCCTGCATGGATAGGTCTGTTGTAAATCAAGGAGGGAAAGACTGTTCTGACATATTTTTAGCTACACAAACTCTGTGCGTGCAAGAAAATTAGTTTAAAGAAAAGACAGAACTAAAATCGGTTGCGTTCTCTATTCTGCTGTGATTCTCCCCTGAAGTAAATCCCCTATTTGAGGTTTGCAGGTTGCCTTATGTGCTGCAGTGATGCTGTCTGAAAGTTAGCAGTTAGGTTTGGGTAAAGGTGATGTTTCTCAGTTAAAACTTGGCCTCTTTTGAGACGTGTCCTTGCCAGTTCGCAGTAGGACAGGTACTTCTTTGCTTTAAAAAAACTAGTTAAAATGGACAACAGAAAAAAAGGCTTATTCTGATTCTGTTAATCACTAAAAGCTGACACTAGAGGACAGAAGAGAGATAGTTGAGACGTGCTGTCATTTTTTTATTTGCAGCTAGATTGCATCTCTTCAGAGCTGGGATGACATGGCTTTTTATAGTCTGCAACTTGCAGCTCACTTCTAGGAGTTTTCCAGTGGATTTTTGTAAGAAGATTTAATCTCTGTCTTGCCCTGCAGTTCTGGTGCCGATGCATGCTTATTGGAAATGAGCCATGAGCACTTCTAAGAATTTTTGTGGCTTTTGGACAAAAATCTTCAATTTTGAGGGGCTAGCATTAAGCACCTTTATTTGGACATGTAATTGCCTCATTTTTCAGAGATGGAGAGCAAATCCCTTGCTGTTCACCAGTGGGAGTAACAAATACAATGAATGAAAACAAGACTTCACAACTTGATTTTAGACTTCTAATTAGAAGAAAATTTCCTTTAGTTATCCAGACCTAAGGGAGTTAGGCAATAACAGGTATTAATGTGCCAGCCTGCCCCTGTGGATATGAGGTGATACTGCCTCTCTTGCTCGGGGAGACAGGCAACACTCCTCCCTAGTTTCTTCTTTAATCACACGGCTGGAGAAGGAGATGCTGCAGGTGTTTGTGTCCTTGGTTAAATGCCCTTCAGTTCCTCAGTCACATTTGTAGTTGTGGGCACATTGTCCTGCTCTGTGGGGTGAGAGAGCTGCTTAAGCATTTTTATAAATAAAAATCAATGGCTACATGTGTAATGGAAGTCAAGTATTTACACAGCACAAAGCTCTTCTTTGGTAGGGCTTTGGGGATTCATGCAGGTACAAGTGAAATAAAGGTGCCCACTGTTGTCTCCATCTCCTTGGAAAACATCAGGTATTCATCCAAGAATGGGAAAATAAATCCGTAGACCTTTCTCCTGTTACTTCTGTACTGGAGGAGTTAATCCCCCAACTGTCCACACAAGAGTTTTTGCTCTATCTCTCATGCAAGCCTCCACTTTGTTCACCATTCAAATCAGGGCCCAAACTTTCACGCCTTCAAAAAAAAAAACCAAACCAAAACACACTTGCAAAGGGTAATTGGAAAGAAATCTTCTGCCCTCATCTTCTTCCAGTTCTTCAATTGCTTTTTTTGCCCTGTAAGAAGAACTTGGGGGTTCCAGTTCTCCCTTCACTCAGCAGCAATACCCTGAGTGTTTCAAATCTGAGGGTTTCTCTCAATCATGCCAGAGGCAGAGCAGATCACATCTTTCACAGGTTGGTGGTGACAGCGATGGTGCACAGGCTGGGGCGTGCGCAGTGGGTGCATCACGCTGCTGTAAGCAGATGGCATCGCTGCCGCAGTGCTTGAGGCAGAGCTGTACGGCAGAGGAAATTCTAACAGCTCCAGACCCATTAAATCATTTTCATTGCCTGTAAGTCGGGCCCAAATCATTCCTTTTTATAGGAAAGAACATTTTGTAGTCTATGTTGCTCTACTGGTAAAGGCAGAATACATAAAGCACATCAAAATATGAGGGATCAGGCTGCTGAGACAGGAGGTGCTTGAAGGAAGACACTTGGGTGTACAGTGGATGGACAATTGAGCAAGCTGAAATACAGGAGAGGTAACTAACTGTCTCATAAATGTCACTATATGATGTGATGTAAGCATGCAGCAGGTTCTGGAGGTGAGAGTAAGGTACATAGGTTGCTGAAGTGGGCAGACCTGCAGCTGTTGCTGAAGGTGCCTGGTTTGACACAACTTGAGTGAGTGCCTCACTGCAGCTTGTGCTGCTTTGTGTAAGCAGACTATACCCTTATCCTCCCTCCAGGCTTGGACTACCTCCTGACAGTAATAACAAGTTACTGTCTATGTTTGTTACTGATTAAAATCCTGCCTTGATGAAGCAAAATATAAGCTCTCTTCTAAGGCCTGAGTGCTCACAGGTTGTTTTCAAGTGTGGTAGGTATGGAATGAATAAATCTAAATGACAATCTGGAAGAGCTGATTGGGTGGAACTCTGCTGTCTCCTCCCTGACTTACCTGTTCAGTCACCTGCAGATGTCACCTGTGCAGGCGTAATACCTGCAGGTCTCCCTGAAAGCATCTCTTCAGTGGCTAGTTCTTGTGTTGGCCACTCATTTTTCAGTATTACTAAACCCCACACTGACTTTTAAGTATATCAAGCAGTTCCCCTCAGAGCAGGGAGGCTGGTCTGTCCCTCTGCCATGCCTTTCCCATGTATGAGGAGCACTGCAGGGCACGAGGCTGTTGCTGGGGTCACTGCTGGGGCCCACTGATGCCAGTCCACCCACCAAGGACAGGACAAATGGTTCAGCTTTTCAGGACTTTTCAAGAAAACCAATTTTCTTTTCCTGAAATATGTGATTTATATTTATGTTTGAGCAGTGAATTGGCTTACTATGCAAGGAAATCAGAGGCAACCCTTCCAAAGGTTATTTACTGTATGTCTAAAAAACACAGTTTGTAATTGAGAAACAGAGAACTCTTCTCACACAGTGTTTGTACATGCAGATTAATATATTCTGTGGTTGAAGTGAACACTCAGTCCAATGAACTCATCCATGTTTGTTTGTTGGTTTTTAAAGACCTTACAGCGTGCTTGTGTTTACATTTGGGAAACAAAAGTAGCAATCAGCAGTTTTTGGCTTTCGTGTATCAGATCTTTCCTAAATGGAATGTAAGTACACTTTTGTAGTAATTAGCTTTGTGTTGACTTTATTTATTATATTCTTTCCAAACATTACATGAACAAAATAGAAGGGTAGGGGCAAAGCAATTTTTTTTTAACCAATGTTTCTATAACTTGTTACCTGCAGGTCTTAAATCTTCATTTTCTTCTGTTTATTGAGCAATGCAAGTAATTCACTTCATATCTTATTGATTTTGAGCATTTTCAAATTGATTTAAACAATTTTCACTTTTCTTTCTGGATCTCTGCAGTATTCCTACACACAGGTTTTATAAATTGCAAAGTTCTCATGCATCAGAATAATATTTAATTTTCAGCCATGCAGGGACAGCTTGATTAAACCATATTTCTTTTCTACTGAAAATCAAGATTTTCTTGGCTCTAAGGTCAGCTGGCAATGTTCATATAAGTATACTGATTTGTGTTTTATGAGTTTTAATATCTTTTTTTATTCTGGTTCTACAATGCTCAACAAAAGCTCTGGGTGGAGTTGGTCACATAATTTTTATGAATATTATATATAGCTGAACAGGATTTACACAGCTTTCTTCAGTAGGAACCAACAGAACTTCAAATTTCAGAATCATAGAATGGTGGATGCTTTCAGGGACTGCTGGAGGTCATCTTTCCCAGCCTCCTTGCTGCCTGGAGATGGTTACCCAGGATCATGTCCACATGGCTTTTGAATATCCCCAAGGATGGGCAATGGGTTAAAATTCTTCAAGATTGCTCTTGCCTGTGGGAGTAATGTGGCCCTGGGCTTGCAGTTCCCACATTCTGCTGGGGGTCACCCCCAAGGCAGTGCCCCTGGGCTCCAGGCTCTGTGGTGCCACTGCTGGGGCTGTGTGTCTCTGTGACTCAGGGGCAGCAGTGGGGCTGTGCATGGCCCCACATGCCACAACCCGTGTGACCTCTGCCAAAATGCTGTGTGCCCTGGCATCGAGTTCTGCTATACAGACCTGCCCAGGGGAGGTTCAGAGCTGCCAGCCCACCCTGCTGCTCTGAGATTTTCCCTGTTATTGCTGCTGTAGGGACAGTGTGAAAGCCTCTGTGTACCTCAAATGTGATTGCCCACAGAAATCTGCAAGCCACCCTGGACTTTGCAGTGTGTTGGTTCTGGCTGCTGCCCTTCCAGAGCCCCAGCAGCGCTGGGAAAGGGTTCAGTGCCAGTACAGTGTTGTATGAGTGTGGCCACCCTGCCAAGCCTTTGGTGATTGCTAAGTGCTAAACAACTACTGACAGTGGAGAGTTGACTGTGTTCACTGCTATCAGTCCATCCCCTGTGTTTATCACTGGCAAGAAAAGCACACAAACCAAGGGAAGCAGCCTGGAAGAACAGTGGATAGGAAGGCAGAGGAACAGCCTTTTCTTTGTATAGAATTTGTAGGAAAAGTTTTAGCAGGCCTGACATTTGACCACCTCAGAGGTCGTCCTTTTGCAGATGAAGCTGCTCTCCTGAGTCAAGATATCCAATAGTTCTGTGTTGTCAGGAGTGTGAGAATTGATCCTTAGGGAGGAGGAGAGGGGGAGAAGCAGCCCTTGGGAAGAACTGTGTAACCTACGTCCAGCAGAGTGGTAGCAGCTGCTGATGTGATCACTTTGAGATCATGGGGAAAAAGGTGGTTGTCTCTTAGATTCCTCCAGATTCTTGAAAGTTTAACTGTGAACACAGGAATGTTTTTGCCAGGACAAACAAGCAAGTGGATATTTAGGAAAACAAAACAACATCTAGAGTTTGGCAAAAAAACCTTATGAATGGTTGGAATCAGCAGCAGGTGAAAAGCTTGTGTGTTAAAACAAGCTAAAGACCTGGTAATGTCAAGCACTGTTCAACAAGGGCAGGGGAGAGGTATTGCTCCCAGACAGCTTGCTACCATTTATTCAAGGCATAATTCCCTGGAATTAATAACATGAAGAATTTTGTCTGCAAGATGTGCCACTCGCTTGAAAGCAGCACTAGTGTCTGACCTAAAGTAGTGAATATTATACAAATTGAAGAAGTACAGAAGTAACTGGGAGGACAAACATGTTAGCTCTGCATTTCTGCTGTGCTAGGGCATGAAGAAAATTAGTCTTCCTGATGTTTCTACAGAATTCCTTCTCATTTTCTCATGGAATTGTCCATCAAAATAGAGCCAGCTCCAGGGTATGTATCATCTTCAAAGTGAGGTTATAGGCAGGTATAGGGGAACTGGAGGCAAGGTAACTGCTCACGTGTGCAGTGGTGGAACCAGAAAGGGAAACTTTTTTCTGGCACCTGGGCTCTCTGCATGTGGGGCTCCCTCCTTCCTGTGGGTTTGTGGTACCATCAGCTGATGCTGGGGAACACTGCCAGGTAAATTGACCGGTGTACTCCTGCGTAATTTTTATTCCTGTAGTTCCTGTTTCAGTGGCCTTTGTCTTGCTTAAGTAGTGAGGTAGTTTCAGCTGCCTTCCTTTTGGTTTCCAGTGTAAATCTGGCGAATTAGGCTGTGATAATTCAATTGCATAAGCCTGGCTTACAAAGCTTATAAACTCTTTTAAAAGAATTAAACCCATTTTCACAGAGCAAGTAAAATTCTGTTTATTAAAATGTACTCTGTTTATTAAAATGTTTATTGAAGTGGAGCTATATTCACATTTTTATGAGCAATCCTTAATATGATACTAGCAGTTGTACAGTGTTACTTTTCATATCACTATAAGATGGCTGTATTTTATATAGCAGTGGAACGAAGGGGATAACAGGCAGCAGGTTATTTCCACAGCCGTGCTGGTGTCCCTCTCTCATGTTGTGCACTCTTTGGAAGCAGCTCCTGAAACACTATTTTTTGTGAATATCTTTACAATCTGGACAGACTTGTACAGAACTACTACTAGTAATTCAGCCAGCAAGAAAAGGAGAGATCTGAGGTTTTAGGGGTTAAGGTATAGCAGAGGTGGAAAACAAGCAGGTGACAATTCTTCTAATAGACATGTATTTGATGCTCTAAGCATTGTGCAGGGAAAGCAGTGCCTCGCTCTCTGTCTACTCCCTTCCATCACAGTCAATCAGATGTGAATGAAGACTAATGAACTATTTTTCAAACAAGTCCTTAATCAGGAGCTAGTGCTGTAATAATTAAATCCTAGTTCCTTGAGGGCTTGTTGAAGTAGTTACTGATTTAAGGACATCTTTGACTTGAAAGTACGTCTGTGAGGGAGTATTTGGAAAGCAGTAAGTAGCTCTAACCTTCTCAGAGGCCATGTTTATTTGATTGTAATATAAATAATGCAGCATTTTAAGGTCAGACTCTGGGGAAGGTTATTCCTTGTGTGTATTCTGGTAAAGGTGAGCTAAGATTAGTGTTTGAAGAGGATACACCTTTGAAGGGTTTGCTATATTTAGGAGTTGGTGTCAAGTTCTGAATCAATAACTTATCTGGAAACTCGTGCACGGATTTTGTGAAGCATATTCCTGCAGAGACGGGGGACAAGCACTGCCTACACGTGTTGCTCTCACAGTGAGGCCTCACCATGACAAGATGTTACATAATGCATGTGAAAGCTACAGCTCAGTGACTGGGGTGGAAGATAAGATTTCAGGCAAATGCTAAATGTGAAGAAATCATAGCTCATCAGAAACAGTTGAGCTCCTACTGTGCTGGATGTTGTGTTCAATATCTTGATGCCAAAGTTCAATGGCTGATCCTGAAGGCCATGTGCTTTATAATAGAAGTGTAAGTGCTTTAGATTATTTTCCTGTTGTAATTATTTATCCAACCAATGACAGAGTTTCCCCCAGCCCCTTTTAATAGAGGACATTAATGCTTAGGGTGACTTCTTGTTCCTTCACCTTGCAAGTCTGGCAGTGCTGGTTTTGGAGATCTGTGGGAGGTGGCACATTGCCAGTGCCCACCAGAAGGTACAGTTTGCAGGCAGATTACATTAGATGTACTCAGAAACAATCAACTTCCTTTGAAACATTGGGAGTAGTTTTCCATACCTTAAATTAAAGAAGTTCCATCTACGTCAAACTCTTGATTTCCAGGAAAGATGAAGATTGTTCAACAGGATTATATCAACACCAGATTTTTTTTTAACCTAAGGAGTATCTGACTAAATGCAAGAGCCCTAGCAGAAACTGCTGACCTTTTGCATGATTACAGACTCTGCCTTGCTGAAGAACTGTAAATGAATCATCCTGCAGTGAAATATAAACAGGATGCTGCCCTTCCATTGCTGCTTTGTTTACCAACATGTGCTCATCGAACTGCAATGGTATCAAATTAGGTGACAAGAGCAGTTTGTAGCAACACAGGAATCTAAGGTCAGAACAGTGGGAATGGGTATTGCTCCCCTTCCCCACCCACTGACTGCAAGCACAGAGCAAAGCAGTGGAGTTCTCATCCTCTGCTCCCAGGTCTGAATAGTCCTGTTTTGAGACTGATTAGGGTTAGAGTTACTGGTGATGTCTGAAGTGCATGGAGGGCATGATTTGGGACTCTCTTTCTTTTGTTCAGGTTTCACCTGAAGCCACAAAACTCAACCAAATCTCAGAGTGAAATGAGAGTCATTCCCTCTCTTTTCTCCTGCCAGGTTTCTTGCCCACATGAAAGTGAAGCAGCAAGATGCCAAAGTAAGTCCTAAAAGTTCAAAGAACATGAAACAGAGCAGCCAAAATAACCCTGCTGGTTTGGTTCACGTCCAGGTTGGCTGTTTATTCCTATATTTTTCCCCATGCTGTTTTTTTTTTTTCCTGCTCAATATAGGTGAAGCCATGGAAATCCAGCTTTGCCCTCTGTTCTCTGTAACAGCACTAGGAAAGCAACCTGATGCTGAATTGAACAAAACAAGTAACTGCTGAGCCAAGATGGTTCAAGAAGGCCTTGAGCAAATTAATGGAAGTAGATTGAATACACAAACTCTGATTCAGGAAAGCCTGTAGGTACGATGTCCACAGAAATTATCAATATGGTGCCATTCTGCTTGCATTTGTGCTTCTGTTCCTGGCTGCTGGGGAGGCAGGGTGCCCACCTGGACCTAGTCCAAACATGATATTTTTTCTTATGGGTAGATTTGGTGAATTTTAAGTTCATAAAAATAACTTCAGTTTTTTGTGCTTAGTTGACTTTATGGTATTTTTGAAATACATCACGTTTGGGTCTAGCATTACTGGGATTTAGAAAGGGGCACGAAATTTTATGCTCTGGGCATCCTGCAACTATATCAAGGTCTGCGGTTCTTAAAATAGTTTGCTTGGTATGAAAGCCAGCATGAATACATGGCAAAATGGTAGCACAGTATGAAGGCAAGTAAAGAGGAGAGAGACCAGTGATGTCTATGAAATAAAATGATTTGGAGATGCTTTAAGGAGTAAAAAAGGGTGCAAGGACATGTCAGTATATGTCAGTGTCTGTGAAACTGAATTCTGTATTCTGAATTCTCCTGGCAGTCTCTGTGCCTTTTGCTCCTGGTTTACTCCCCTTTGGACAGTCTTGTAATGTATGACTTCTGTTTATATAGGGCAAGATGATTGAAAGGCGTTTGAAATATGGTTGTGGGTCCCAACCCGCAGGACAACCAAAGAGTTTAAAGATTATTAATGATCTTTGTGAGTCAAAATAGCTCATGTTTGTTTTGGTTTTCTTAAAATTGAAATCAGATAATCCCAGAGATAATGCCTTTAGGATGCTTGCATTTGAGTTGGTTTCTTGCCCTGCTACTTTCCTCCTTGAAGGAAATTTAGCTACAAAAGATAGATACTCTGATTTCCAAATCAAGCATAGAATTGAAAGGGATAGCAGGAACTGGACATAGGAGTCTGAAATAAAACTGAAGGCCACAGTAGACCAACTCATGTGAGATAGGGACACATGCTGGTGAGTCCTTCCCTAGTCCTGCCTGGTTGCATGTCTATTTGTTTAGTTGCGGACTTCAGTTTGAGCAGGCGCAGTGAAAGCTCTATGGTGTCTAAAGGTATCACAGGGTGGATGTAAACAGCTGAAAATCCTGCTTGTAGAGTTGTCCCTTGCTCAGTTGACGGAAAACTTGGGAATAGAGGCACAGAAATGGATCATTTCTCCACTGCATTTATAAAAATGATCAAATCTCCACAAAAAACTTCAGTTTTTTAAAACTTTTTTTTAAACTCTGTCATCCTTCCTGGAATGGTGGGAGCACAAGAACTCTCTATATTTGGGTTTTCTTATTTATGGAGGTGAATTCTAGGAATCACATTGAATTCCAGGAATCACACTGAATTCTTTGTAAAACCTGATCTGTGCTGAGGTTTGTTTACTGTCTGCAGGATTACAGGAATGAATCCAAAGAGTTTGCACTCAAATTAGGTCTTTTTTTCCACATTGTTTTTCGAAGTTTGCATGTTCAAGTGAACAGGTGTATGCTGTAAGCTCCCCCTAGCAAGAGATGCTCTTGTCATTTGTGAAAAGGAAAATAATGTTCCAAAAAAGCTTTTTATGTGACTTAAAATGTTCAGTTGCAAAGAACACCTGGACTATGAAGAGCTAAGGTCAAGTGTCACATGCCTATAAAAGGATAATTTTGGATTTGAAAATTTTAATGATTTGTCATGGGATGCTTCTCAAAGACTGATCAGTGAGTCCTAATTTCTGCAAAAGTGGAGCTAGGGAGGGGAAAGTACACTTTATGCAAGTACAAAGACAGTTTCACTGGGGCTGGGAAAGGGCCTCATTTCTGTTATGTTAATTTGAGAATTCATAGTGTAATTTTTTCCAGACAGGTCCTGTTGTGCATATTCTATGGTTGTGTGTGCCCTGTGATTCCTGTTGTCTGTGGTCCAGGTCTTTTATACCAGAAAACAGCACTGATTTAAGTAGTGTGTTACAAAGGACCATAAGGTTTTGTAATCTGGTGCTGCTAGTCATGCACATTGCAGACACCTTCAAAACTTACTGTCTATTTAGTTTTGCCTTTTCACCATTTTTTCACAGAAATGACAATTTGCTGAGAAGCAGCAAACCCTTTGCCTATCGCTGCTCTGCTTTGTGGTAGAGGTTATTGTGAAGCTAGCTGTATTAAATACTGCCCAGGAAAATCCTGGCTTTGTGCTGATCCTCCTGCCTGGGAACTTCTGGTGCTGCATGATTAACCATCCTCCTGGATCATCCAGATATTGCTGTTTGGAAGACAGCCCCTTTTATTTCATCCATTCACTGGCCAAAATTATCTCTGCTAGTCTGAGTTTAAGATACAAATGGGGGTGTAATTTCATGGCACTGGCAGAGAACATCTACCAGATCACTGCTATCAGGAAAGGATTTTACTTCTGGAGCAGTTGCCTGCTGGCTATATGGTTCTCCATGCTCTAGTGCCCCTTGAATTGGCTCAGGTGTCCTTGATCCCTTGGTGAGCTGATTCAGCTCATTAATTTGGGGGGAAAAAACCCCAAGCCTATTTGATTTTTTTTCTGAGAAAAATGAAATTCTGTCTTCTGGTGGGTGTGAGATGTTGCTTGACCCATCTTTTAAAATGTCTCCCTGGCTTTCAGACAGCCTGTTTACATGCACTTCCTGGTGAACTTTCTCTTTTTCTTCAGAAAAGAGGCTGTTGGTATGGCTCTGCAGCTGTTCCAGATGCCTTCATGTTAGCATGACCCGTCAGTGTAGCATCTCATAAATCACCAGTGCATCTGAAACCAATCGAGCCGGAAGGAAGCATACCAAATGCACACAAATAGCATGTTATTTGGAAATTGCATGGTTGATGGAAATGGTCTTTCGTGTGCATCTCATCCTGACAAAACTCATCACTTGTTTGTTTTCTGCTGTTTTAAGCTAATGGACTCAAAGTCAGGCTTTTTAATATTTTGCAATAACGTAGTTAAAATCAAACAAAGCAAGGACAGTTTAACTATTTTTTATATGCTTCATTTTCCAGAGCTCTTTGCAATTTGTGCAGTCGGGGTCATTAGGAAAAGTATGTGGTGGGAAGGCAGAGAACAAAAGGACAGCATATGGTGATTTCTTACATGTAATAATTGTTTGTGAAGAGCTCAGGTGAGAGCTTGCTCTCAGCCAGTGGAACGGATCAGGACTACTTCATATTCACCCTTTGATTTTCCACAACTTCCTTGTCAGTTGCCTGACACAGTCTGTTGTGGGGTTCCAGCTGATGATATGACCTGCTCTGGCCTGGCTCAAGCCTCTCAGTGCCTCTGCCTGACCCTCGTGCTGACCTCGGCAGGACAGGGAGCAGATGGTGGGGGACGTGCAGGGCTCAGTGCTAGTGATGGCCTCTTTTCTGAACACAGGATTGAAGTCCTGCTTTCCTGGAGGCTGGCCCTCCATGGAGGAAACACTGATCCCCAGGGCCTCAGGCTTCGTAGTGAAAATGAAATACTGGAAATGTTGTTTTCTAAAAGGTTACCTTGTTTTGCAAATGCCACTTGTACTCATCTCTTGTTTTGCCTGGTTCTGGTACATATTGGGCTCAAGGTGGGGTGTTAATCTTGCTTTAAAGCTTGCACCCCGCTGGGTCTCTACACTTAAAGGATTTTTTCTTGTAATACACTATTTATGCTGATTTAGCTTTTTCATCTTAATGTACTGTATCTGAGCCCTTAAATTCACAATAACTTCTGTCACTATTAGATGTCCCTTAGTTCACACCTGTACACTGCAAATTATTTTCAAGCCTAATTTCTGAGTTTCAGATTTTTGGTAGATATATCAGGGTCTCAAAATTTCTTTGGACACTTTTATTTTGCAATTGCTAACTGAGTTCATGGAACAAAGTACCTCTTTTCCATTTTAGAGATGATGAACTGTTTGGTTCACATGTGCTTCTAATACCTTTCTGAGGTGGGAAAAAAGGTGTGGGAATGAGCAACTTCTGTGGATGTTTTCCATTGTCCATGTAGTTATCAGCACACAGCCCTTTAATTAAATCAGATAATAACTAATTGCCCAGAGTAGGTATTTTTCTTATCTATCACCCCCAAGGAGGCTTTTTAATGAACATAATAGTGAGATTTGAAGACGCTGGAGCAGCCTTGTCTCCTAGCTAGCAGCAGGTCACCAGTCATGCTGTGCTGTGTGTGCTGCTATACTCCAGAGATGGCAGAGCTTCCTTCTAATCCTCACTTTAAACGAGAAGGAAATTTTTATTCTTCTTAGGTAAAATATGCTAGTTTATGTTCCAAAAAACCATTAACTAATTATAAATAGAAGAGCTGACATCAGTTACCATGACTTCCATTGCTCTTGAGATGGCACAACGAGTTCTCACCCACAGAAAAGGAGAGTGAGTCAGGCCTTTGTCTGTTTCGATGAGATTTTGTTGAAAACCTGGGAAGGAACATGAGAGACTAAAGGAGTGGGAAGAAGTACAATAAACACATGTAGGAAGAGAGGCAAAATATGGGAAAATGCCCTCTAAGAAGGGGAGTCAGGCTTATGTTGTAGAAAGCCTGTCCCCTCCTTCAGCAGCAAAAATTCACATTATTTATTAAGGCTGTTTAACGCTTTCCATTAGAAGACTTTTTATTTCTTTTCAACTAAGTTTCCTATTACTTTGACAGACTTTAACTGCATGGGCTGAAATAATGGGTGTCGTGAGTCTGCCTCAGGCTGACAGGTATATGTGTTTTTGAAGGGGGTTTTGAAGGGTGTGCAGAAGGCTTTGCCCATGACTACCTGAATGCTACAGGCAGGGAATGTTGGATGGGAAGAGGTTTGAGTGGCTGGGGACAGCTGCACTTCTCCAGGTTTCTGTTTTTCCATCCCACTCTCTGTCTCTGCAGACTTCCAGTGAGTGATGGTTAGCTTGGCTTGGGAAATAAAAATACCTTTGTGTATTTGAGCAGAAAGAAGTGAAGCAGTGGCTATGAAATAGTCTTAAAGATGTAACTGGGGCAAGAATATGTTGACTGTGGTGGAAAAGGGGAGGTCACAGCTGGGCAAGGTCATGCAGAAAGGTCCAGGATACTCCTGTGGAGCCTGGGAAGGGGCAGTGTGGATGAGGAACACAATGACAAAGTTCAGCAGCAGAGTAACAACATAATTATGTTGTCTGAGTGTGGCTTGAATAGTGGGCAGTAAATAATGTCATCCACAGGGAGAACCAGAAATACTGATTGAGCAAAAGTGTTCGCAGGGAAAGGGCTGGTTTACAGCATCTTCCAATCAGAGAGTTCTGGGTAAAAACTTCAAAAATTGCCCACAATTGTCCCTTTTCTTTTTTCTTTTCATTTAGAGGCAAAACTTATATCTGGGTTTTTGATTTTGTTTTCATTTTTTTAAAGTGAAAATCAATCTGCTACCCTAATTTTTATGAAAAAATTCATAAAATGAAAAGGGGAGAGTTAGAACAAAATGTTCTGAAAATATTTAAACAAAACAAATAATAAGGCAATAGTAATTTTCAGAACAGCAGCTTTTAGCCTGAAATCAAGCTGAGAACCAAAACGCTGAGAATGAAAGCAGCAGACTTGTCTTGGCTAGGTAAAAACATTTGTGTCCCAACTACACTGTGAATGTAACTCAAATTCTGGTGTTCTGTACATTTCACATACTGGCTTTTCAGTCTTAATAATAGTTTTCTTCTGCAGTTGAGTGTGGTCTGGAAGGACACTGTGCAGGTGGTGGTCTGGGGGTTATAATTCTCGTTGTGCTGAAATTGTGGGGCTTGGCTGCCTTCAGCTTTTCACAGCAAAGATCTCCTTATCTCTTTTGTCTGTGAAAGACAGAAACAGAATGGAAACAAAGAGTGGAGGTGGAAAACACTATGTGGGAGCCTCTGGTCCAGGGCAGATGGCCGATGATAAAGACTTGGCCCCGATGCTTGGCTAACAAACTCATCCTGAAAGGGGCAGAAGGACCCATGAGAATCCCATGGTGCACTTGCAGCTGGAGCTGAAGAGGCAGGAGACTACTTTCAGAGCTATCTGAGGACTTTGTTGTTGCCAATGTTCCTTTGCCATAATAATTGGTAGCAAAGCAGTTTCGACTGAGCAGAGGCCAATAACTGTATGCAGCCCAGCATTCAAGTTGTACTGGGTATTTTAATGAAATGCTTTCCCAGGCTGCCAAACTATGCCCCTCCGCTAATAACATTTAAAGCAATAGGCCTGTGGCTTCTTTTGTAAGCCTATGTTTATATTTGTTCTACTGAAAGGACCTAGTTTTGACATATTTAATTAGTGGTAAGAGCCCAGACTAAAAGCTTGCAGGTCTGAAGAATACCTCAGCTCTTCACAAGCAGCTACTAAATATCTGCTCTCAGAAACTTACTGTGGTTGATTCTGGTTCAGTTAATACTTCAGTGTGTGTATGCTTTCATCTGCTGGGCTGTGGTTCTGGGAAGCCCTGACCAGGCATGCAGCTGCTAAATCCCCAGATATATATGTGATATTTAATTTCCATGCACTCTTTACTTGCCTAAAGTTTCATATCTCTTGGGCCAATGCCGTATAGCTGCTTGTGTATAAAATGCGCAGAAACCACTGCACCTTACTGATAGGTAGTCATCCTTATAATTGTGTACAGCAGCTGCTTAACCTCACAGAGCAACACTAAATTTCAAATGAGCATGTGAAAGGAAGAAAAGTAATAAAACTTCAGGAATAGTTCTAAGGCAGAATATGACAAATTTGTATCTTCTGTCATTCCAATTCCTCTGGGAAGTAACTTTTTGTTAAGAAACGGATTTTGTTTTGTTTCTTTCTGTTAAATGGAACATATCTAGGATGAAGCTGCTGAGATGCAACAAATCCAAACCATAAACAATCAGCTCACAGTGTCTCTTTTCAAGCTAGGAGAACATCTCTGAGGAAAATCTGTTGAAATTCATATTTACCCAATCCATCTGGCTTTCATTGGAGATTGTTGTGAAATGTTTACTTTATTGTTTCTCTCCTTCTTTCCACACATTCCCTCCCAACTCCCACTCCCCCAGTGTGACCTCACAACAAGGAGATTAACCAGTCTCTACCAGATGTGCTCTGGAACAAAAAGAAAGTACCTGTTTTGGTTTGTGAGGAGAGAAGGTTGGCAATGATCCTTGGCTCTGATTTTGCGAGTGCAGATGAATGTAGTTGTTTTCCTGGAATTTTGTATGTATGAAGTTAAAAGAGCTACTTGTGTGAATAAAATTAAACACTTACCTTGGTTTACAGAATTGAGGCTATGCTATCAGACATTTGGGTGTTTGCTTTCAACAATTAATTACAAATGATGGAAAACTGCTTTTGATGTGCCATTAGGCAAAACGTCATTAGGGTTGGTAATCTATAAAAGGCATTTAGGTCACGGATAATTTCCAGACTGAAACTGGAATTCTCCAGCATTTTAATGACTCTGCCCCCGGTGTGCATTCTGGCAGTTCCACTAATTCTATTGAGTTGTTCTTGTTTCTTTGTCTTGCTGCTGCTGTTTCAGAAAGAGACTTCCAGAGAGATCACAGGTGATAGCAACGTGGGTAGAGCTCTACTGATGTGCATTTTAGGTCACTGAGGTAACAGTGCATGGCAAACATATTTAACTTCCAATAATAGAATAATAAGCACAAGGACAAATAACTTGTACTCAGTAGCCTTGCATTTAACAGATACTCTATCATTCTGTTATGTTAAAGATTTCTCTTCCAGGTGTCCAGGAGGAGACATTGTAAGATAAAAAGCTCTTGTTCCACTGAATTACTACAGAGGAGGGAAAATGCAGACTGCTTCCTGATTGTGTATAACAAGAATTGAATGCTCTGGACCTTAAATCAGAGAAGATACCATCATAGCATGCAGCTCAGATGAGAGCTCAGCTACAGTAGTTTCCTAGATTCCTGCATTCTTTCCTTATCAGCCTGTGACACCGTGGCATGAGCAGATGCACAGACACTGCTGAATAGTATCACTTACATGTATGTCTTGCCAACAAGAAGAAAAGAGAATGTACAGCTGCCCTGCTATCTTCACCCTGTTAAACACTCCTGTTATGGTGGGAAGCAGTCTTTCTGTTTGGATTGTTTTATTTTTCATTAAAACATTCTCTGAGTGAGGAACCAAGACTCAGAAGTGACTAAGGTTTCCTGCACTGGCTAGTGTTCATGCTAATGTAAGTGCTGCAGGGATATGTAATGTTGAGCCACAGGCTCCAGTTCCCTCCCTACACAGTGAGCTGGAGAAGGGTGTGTGGGGGGATGCTTCCTGTGTGCTCCCATTCCCACCTCAGTTAAATTGTGTGGGCTTCAGCCAGCACACGGACACCGTGAGGACAGTAAAACAACTGATGTTTGCTGTGCTCTGTGAACAAAATAGCAGTCAAGTCATTAGAAAAAGAGAAAGGTTTAAGACGTTTCAATACTGGCCTTGAAATAGACATTTTCTCGCCAGAGGTATAGTCTGGTAGATGCCAAATAACCTGAAGGATGGGCATAGCCAGAAATTTGTCATCTCTTCCCCGAGTATAGTGTTTGATTTAATGAGGCATTATCTCTCTCTGCAGACCTTGGTTGGCCAAATTGCTTCTTTTATGATTGATGCTACAATGCCCTTCCTGGACAGCCGGCCCCAAATGCCTTTTCTGAGTTGCCTGCCAGATGCAGTGCCTCTGTCCCTGCGGGGTGTCATCTTTTTGTGGACCTCTATCATGGTCTTCCTCTGTTGTTTCTTTTTCAGACTTAGGACTCTGAAACAATAAAAACCAAAATTTTTGTTTCTTAGTGGGAAACAACCCATGCCTTTGAACATCTTGGTGTCCCTTCTCTTCTATTATGTGCTGCTGAAGATGATAGTAATGGAATTACACACAGTAGTCAATTTATGGATAAACCCTGGATTTATACAGGGACATAATGGTCTTGATTTTGGTCTCTGTTCCTTTTCCAAGAATTCTTGTTATTCAGTTTGCTCTTTTCTACTGAGAACTAAATTGATGTATTTAAATACCTATTTATCATAATCTCAAAATTTTGCCCGAGTGGTAGTGGCCAGCTTGGAAAACATCATCTTAGATTTGAAATTAAGATATTTTGTTTTTCTCCCTTAAGACTGACTTTATTATTATGTGTCCTGAATTTCAGCTGAGTTATTATCTAGTCATTCAGTCTCATGAGGTTCTCTTGAAATTGTTGAAGAATGCCCTTTTCAACTACCCTGAAAAATAAACATCAGCAATATCACCACATTGGTGATCTAAACTTGTTGTATGCCACAAATCCCAGAGTAGACCCTTGGGGAAGGCTGCCTGTCACCTGTCTAGAAATCCTTGGTGGATGACCTTGCTGATAGTGTTAGAAATGCAGAAAGATTATCTGACGATCGTACACAGACCTCCACACACTTGTGGAGATCTCTCCAGACAACTCAGAGAGGTTTGTAGAGGAGGCCATGCCTTTGCAAAACAGTGCTGATGTTTTCCAAATCATCTCCTCTCTTCCCATGTTTGGTTAGTGTACACCCATCCTCCATGATTCCAGATACATTCATGCTTCACAAAAGAGGAAGGCATCCTTAAGGCTGTGCGGTCAAGGAAATGCTGAGCTGGAAGGGTCAGTCTTGGTTAATTGAACTGTGAGACCTCCTGCTTCTTGAAGTGTATCCTGCTGCTTTTCTTCGATTCCTCAGGTTTGTATTGGTTTAACCAGTGGAGTCCTACTTATGTGCTTTATCCTAAGGTCATCAAAGAGACTATGAAATAACATCGATGCCCTAAGACATGAACAAGGGGACAGTCCCTCCAGGGTGACAGTTCTCCTTACAGTTCAGCTTACAGTCAGCTCTCCTGAAGCTGCCCGCACACCTTAAGAGTTCTTGCAATAATCCCTTCTCCAACGAGGCATGTAGTCCTCTGCAAGTTTTTAGCTGGTGTTTATGAAAGTTTGTTTCCTTTGCTTGCTTTTTAAGAAGCCTTTAATTTTCTTCCTGAGGAAAATGAATATTTCAGCCTGGCTTTGCCTTTGATAGACCTGTATTTTGCAGTTTCTATTTCTCTCTGTCTTTCCTTAGCCTGCTTTTCCTAATTTTCTCTAAAACCTTAAATGCTGTTGAGGTTTGGCTAATATAGGTTGTTTTTCCTAGTTCCCTTTGTCTCCCTTTTCTCTGAATATGGATTTTTTTTCCTGTTATCCACTCATATTGTGCCTTCACTGACTCAAGGGCTTTATAGAAAGTATTTGCTATCAAAGCCAATATTTCACAAAGAAGAGCCTTTAAAAGTTTTGAGATTTGGTTTGCTTCAGTCAGTCATTTGCTTCAGTCAAGAGTGCACAAAATCTTTCAGTACTGTTTCCACTTTGAGATAATTTGAATTTTCATACCCTTAGTCCCATCTTCTCTTTGCTGCCTGTATTAGCATTTTCCTTAATCAGTATTTTACTTCTGATTTCAATTTGTTTTAGGTCGTATCTATTCATCCCTGCAGTATTAGAGCTTTTCTGACTTATGTAGCTGGACATAGCCAATTGTTTAATTGCATTAAAATGTCACACTTATCATAACCCTCAAAACTTCACACATCATCACTATGCATATTTACTCCTAAACATTGTTTCCTCTTAGTCTTTTCTCTTTCTTGCCAGCTACTTTGACTAACTATGAAATTATTGATACATAACTCCTTCCTTTGTACATGTGAGTGCATGCTTGGATGTGTGATCACTCCTGCCAGTAAACTGCTTTACTATGCATTAGCTTGGTTCAGTATAAGTTTCTCAGAGTTCAGTATTTGTTCATGCTTCATGCTAATTTATAGAAGTTCAGCTTTGAGTAATACACTTACTCAGCCTTTGGAGTATGTAAATATTTTCCTTGACTGTAACTGAGTTGCTTTGGAGGATGGTGAAATTACATGGAAAACACGTGGTTTTTCACATCCCTCTAAAAGGAATTAGGCTTCGCCTAGTTCATCTAGGATGTGAACTAAGCTTTTTTCTATTTTTAAAATTCCATTATGATCCAGTATGATCACACTTGCAGGGAAAGTCTCTGTGGTCTCGATTCAAAGAATTACAGAATCACAGAACAGTTAGGGCTGGAAGTGACATCAGGAGATTATCCTATCCAATCCCCATGCCAAGGTAAGTCACCTAGAACTGGTGATAAAGCCCTGTTTGACAATGGCAACATCCAGGCTTCACCCACAAGGACCACATTCACAAAGATTCTCAGGCATTGTGTACCCTTTCCACCCAGCTTTTTCAACACTTTTAAGGTTTTTTAAATTATTATTTGCTTGTTCTTGTTTTGTTCTAAATCATGCTGTGTATAGAATTGCTAGAAATCTAGGAGTTATAGCAAAACAACTGTTTCCTCTGTGTGTGTACGTATGTGTGTGTATAAGTCCTGACATTCTGGAAAGTGTTGTTTCAGCATACTGGTCTAGAGAGGATCATTATGAGTGCTGTATAGAATATACAGCATTCCAAATCTAGCATGTATATGGCATTTATTCCTGTTACAACGAGTCATTAAGACAATCCAAGAGTTTGTGTTAATTGCTCTCCACTGCTAACTTGAAAAAAAGGACTATTGTTTTCCCCATCAGATTACACAACTCAACCCCATGACGTGAAACAACGAATTAGTTTGACATAATTTGCCTCAGACTAATTTAAGGTACAAAGCAAAAATATTTGGTGTAAGCAATACCTTAGCTGGCACAATGTTTAGGCTCAAACATAAAAAGAGCAAGTAGAGAACAGAACACATTGAAAAATGTCTGACAGCTGGTATTAATTGAATAGATTCAGGGGATTACATGAAATTGAGCCAGCCTGAGAAAAACTGCTGCTTCAGTGGGGATGTTCAGTTCTGCTCAAGGGTGATCTGACTGAATGACATGCTAATAATTTTTGATCAAGAAAGTTTAATTCATTCTGCTGCTTTTTGCTTAATAGTGGAAGACCACTGTGCTCTCATAGCACCAAGCCTAGAAGGAGGACGCATTCTCCTCTGTCCATGCTTTACAGATTACAACCAGACAGACACCCAAAGTCAAATTTCACAGCCATCCCTGCTAAAGAAATTACAACCTCATTCCACCACACTATTTCTCAGGTAATTAATGCTTTGCTAATAATTCCCAGCTCCTCCTTGGGCCACCAACTCTGTTATCCATAATCCATTTCCCAGGCAATGCCATTGACCTCAGTTATTAGTACTTAGATAGTAGTAGATTGACATATTTTCCATTTTATCTATACATAATAGTGCACTGACACAAAAACAATGTAAAAAGGAGATATTAAGGAATACCTAGGTTGCAAGGTTAAATATTTACAATGTAAGGTATCCCAAACTGAACAGTGTTTTGAGCAGCCTTATTTAGCATATGCAGTACAAAATCATCACCTCTAATTACAAGACAACATACCCTGCTTTTGGCCCTGACACTCAGCCTTCTCTAGTACAGAGAGCCCAGGTGCTCCGAATCCTCATTGAAGCTGAAGATCTGATGAGGCTCCTTTTTCTAGCATCAGCCTTATTTACATTTCTTTTCGGGATGTCTAACAGGCCAGACATGGAAATGCCCTGGCAAATCAGGGCAAAGTCCCAGTCCTGGTCATGTCCCCTGTCTTTCATCTGATGGGGCCTCTCCAACTGGCTGGTCCAAACCTTGCTTCTTCCAGTTCATGTGAGGATAGGCAAGGTGATCCACTAGTGACTACTAGCTCTGCCTGATGCCTGAGAGTCCAATTCCCCGGCCAGACCAGGCAGTGCCCTGTCCCAGCCTTGTTGAAGGCTGCAGAGAGGTCAGCTGCTGCTGGGGCAGCAGCTGGAGATCTGAGCAGCCACAGTATATCAGCAAGCCTCTGGTGGTGTGTAAGCTGCTCCAGTCTGGACAGATTTTTGTGTGAACTGCAAAGACATTCTAAATAACCAAGGTTCATCCTCTCTTCTTTGTCTCATATGTGGCTCTGATCCTAGGTGTCTTCTAAGAAGGATTCACCAATTTCTAGTGATTTCTTTTACCCTGACCTCTCTTCTCAAACAAAAAGAGCTGGTTTTACTGAAAAATTCTAGGAAGACTGTAACAGACATCCAGTATTGAGGACTTAAGTTGTAACAGTCTGTCTGGGAAAGCTGAAATGGGGAGCATAAGCATGCATTGTTTTCTAGAGGAGGGTTAGTAAGGTAATTAAGCACGTGGTGTGCTAGTGGTCATTTAGGATGTCTTCTAAGGAGAACAACAGCAGCTGATATTGGGATTTCGAGACTACTATATAAACAGTGGTGATGCATTCTTTCCATTCAAATAAGGATTTTTCTAACACCTCATTAATTTATTAAAACCGGATAGCAAATCTTGAATAAAATAATGGCAGTGATCCCAGAATAATTAACCACAGATGGCAAAGTCTGTTTAGTTAAAAACACACACACAAAACAGGGTACCATTTATTGTGACTGTTGCTGTCATCTCTGAATGTGCGTGCTGACTTATTAATGATTTTGGGGCATAGTGAGTGGTTATGTCTTCCTGCTATAATTAGTATTTATTTTCAGCAGCTGTTGAAAGTTGTTGTTTTTGTGATACTGAATAAATCATTTTAGGTACAGGAAACATTAACAGTGAACCATTTGTTTTGGGATACATTAAGATCTCATTTAAAGATGATGTTGAATAATCACATTCGCATTTTTAACTTTTAAAAGGAGAACTTAGTTTTTAAACCATGATTGCTTGTGTTAATGATTTGTGTTTTCCCCCCCTTACAGAATCAATAGTTTTTCTCTGCAAAAGAAAAGGATTCTGTGACTTTGAAGTTATTCAAACTTTCAAGCGTCCCTAAATCATTTGTATTCCTCCAATCCCTGGAACGTGAGGTAGTACACTTAGAAGCATTATGATGGGCAGGTGCAAAAGTTTTTTGAAGTACCCTTATAATCCTGATAATTTTAAAAAACATGATGAAGCAGTTATAAAAAAGCAATGCATACTTTTATAGGCCAGATATTCCCCTTTATTAGGGTGCAGGATAACCCTCACCATTTCCTTCTCATCTGGGCTTGTTCTCCAACAGATGAAGCCAATGGGTGTCTCTACATTGCTGCAGGTGTGGTACAGGATCCAAAGCCTCTGAAAGCCATTCTGTGCAGATTTTAGAGCAGGGAGATGTTTATATAGCACACATGTCGTGTACACAGCATCCCTGAGTGTACTGGCACCTAGTAAACCAATACCTGGAAGGCTTTAGGGATTTTGCATTCCCTGTGATCCTGGAGGAAGCAAGTGGCAAGGGTCTCACAGAGATGAAGGCACAACAAGTGAGACCAGGTGAAGGTAAGCCTTTTAGCCATGCAGATCATCTGAACACTCCCTTGGTTGCCAGTACACAAAGCCAGTGTGGTAATTTGATTAGTTCCTTTTGAGATACATGGACTGAACAGGCCTTTGGAGATTCACATCCCATTTCACTAACTGCAGAGGAAACCTTGGAAAGCCTGTCAAGCTTGGACAATTACATTTTAGGTGATTGTAGGCAGAAGGAATATCACCCAACACAGAGTAGCTCCACACCTCTTGCCCATGCAGGCTGATTACCTTGTCTTGTTTGGTTCAGCTTGCTCTTTTCACATACTTCTAAAAAACAAACTCACACTGATTTGAGCAGGCAGAGTACCTGTTTTTCTGTACCTCCTGTAAGGTACTCATGTACCTTCCATGTACAGTGCTCTCTATATAGTACTGTTCTATATTGCATCCTAGTGTGTCTCTCATAATACACGGAAAATGAGACCTGAAATACAATTTTTTTCTCTTTGCATTAATATCTGTAGATAGGCTAATATACTCAGTGCTCCACAGCTGTGATTATCCATCTCTTTAGTATTTACACTACAGAAAAGAGCAAAAGACATCTCCATTTGTCTGATGATAATGAGGACTATACCAAATTTTCTTCTTTATGCTTTTGCTTAATAAGATGTGTAGATTTCAAATAAATTGATTTCATAAACAATTTTGAACTAGGGAGCTTTCATCTGTTTCCTCTTTCAAGAAATCGGAATGATGGCTGATGTATTTCTACCGACTACCAGGAAATACTATTTATAATCTATACTATGTGTCTCATAATTTTTGGGTAACGCTACATCTTACAAAAACAGGCTAACTGTACATGGTCACTTAAGCCCTATAATATTTAATGTCTTGTGGGAAGCAAAAAGTCATGGTGGTTGGTGATAGATTTTGATATAATTTAATCTGTGAGAAATGGAAGTAGTCTTTGTACAAAAGCTCTTATTCACAGCTACAAATATTTTTCAATGGTTGCTCCCTCTCAGGCTTTATCTGTGTGGTAGTTTTGATTAAAGTCCATGTCTAAACTGCATGTGAAGTGAATATGCACTTTTCTTAGAAGTAACAGGGGAGCTCTTGCTGAGCCCTGCCTTCTATGTGTCTACTGCCCTGTGTGCATGAGGGTAATATCACTGGCTTTATCCTCTAATGTTCATCCCCAAAGTCTCCTCCAGGGAACAGATTTGCCTTCTGAAACCAGCTAGGAGCAAATTTAAGACCCTGCCAATCTAAATAAAAATGGTGTCTGGTGGCATGTCCTCCAACACACAGATTACTGCAAGAACTGAAGACACAGTCTCCCCTTCTCTGGCATCTGGGGAATCTCTAGTGCCTCGGTACCAGTTGTGCATATAACTATATTTTAAATTTATCCTTAGTAATGATTTACGGTGAAACTACCAGTGAACATGGTTAAAGACGGCTGGTAAGTACTGAGGCAAGCCTGGGTAGTTCCCTCAAATAACAGGCCTTATTTCTCTGAAGAAAGTGAGACAACAAGTTAGGGCCTAGGAGATCAAGTCCTGCAAAACAGTAGCCTGTTCAGAGGAGAGAGCTGAAACTGTAGCAAATTTCTTTCTTTAAAATGCCAACAAACTCTCCATTAAAGCAGAATATTTTCAAACTCAAAAGATTAAATAATTTCTTGCTGGGTGTTTTAATTGCAAAATACTATTAAATCACAATGATATACTGTGAATAAAAATGTTGCTATCAAACTTCCATGAATAAATATTAGGGGGAAAAAGTTATTTATACTTTCCTCACATCATCTCCTGAAAAATGTAGTTTTGGAATTTGAAAACCCATACTTTTCTGGTCAGAGAGACTGTGTTTTTAGTGAATAAAAAGTATAGGATTTAGAAGACCTATAGCATACATGGTTTAGCAAATTGATGCTGGAAATTACAAAGCTGCAAGCTTAAAACTTCAAATTTACCTAAGAGTCTCAGAATCACAGAATATTCTGTGTTGAAAGAGACCCACAAGGACCATCCAAGTCCAACTGTTAAGTGAATGGCCCATACAAGGATTGAACCCACAGCTTTGGCATTTAAGCAACTGAGCTATAAATAAAGACATTATTTTGGCCACTGAATGCAGACATGAAGAAAACTGCATCATGGCATAGTGATCTAATCAGTACAGAAGACCTTAGCCTGGAACACAGAGTACCCAGACGTGCTGACTTTATAAACAAACTCAGCAGTCTTACAGTTATAGATTAGTCAATACTCCATTCATAAGTGATCTACAAAACCCTAATAGGTTTCTAAGATTTGCACATGCAAGTCAAAAATGGAAAGTGGTTGTTAAAAAATGCCTTCATATGAGAGCACATATCAGAGAAACCTGATAGCTCTTTTCATGTCTCTTCAGGCTTTGCTTGTCTTATTTTTTTTCCACTGTTGTATTTTAAATGCCAGATTTTCCATGAGATTTGTTTTAAGAAAAAGGATAACTTTCTAACACTGTTATTTCTTTATTGAATTCAATTGTTCCACCTGAACATTTCCTTTAAATGGAAAAAGCCTTTGTTTTTGGAATGAGAGTTAATTACATGTAATTTTCTCTGTCTTGCACTTATAATTTATAGTCTTCAGGAAAAAAAGTCTCATTTTGGAAAATGAATATACTTATAACCATTACTGTCCACAGCTGATCATTATTTTCGAACAGAAAAAAACAGGCAAATGTTTTCCAGCTATAATAAATTGCCAAAGATTGAAAACATTTTGTTCTGTCAGTTTTTTGTTTCCTTTTTTTTTTTTTTAATGAGCTCACCTTTAAGTGGTATCTTTTGAGTGGCTCCCATCACCTTGTAAGAGTGGTTTCCAGCTATGTCATCTCCTACTATACCTCTATGCCTGAGTTTCCTAGTTTGGTACCACCAGTAAGGGTACCTAGAAAGTACACCCTGCAAAGGCTGCCCAGAGTGCCCAAGATTTTCAGAATCTGTTAAACTGTTGATTTATCAAATTCCAATTTGCAGAAGTGTTTCTGGCAATTAGGAGCCCTAAAACGGATCTTCCTGTATTTAGAGACTCCAGATTAGGCCACAGCAGGAGAGATCACTCTGTAATTGCTCTGTGTTTCAAACATCTATCACTAATACTGCTCCAAATAGGTTAGTAAAAAAGGTGAATTGTTACTTTTACCTAATGCTCATGCCAGCATTTGGTGCAGTTTTTTTTCACAAAGGGGCTGCTTATTTCTGACAAAAATCTTTGTAGTAATGAAGTAAACGCTGTATTTTTTTTACCAGCAGCCACAAATGTACCAAAATCTGATCTGGCTTATTGTCATGGTTTAGCACAGTTTGGGTTTTTAGTTAAAGAAGGCTCCATCAGCCCCAGAAGTGATTCTTTGCAAAGAGGTGCTTACAGCTTCCTCTAGACCCAATAGAACCAATAAACTGGCTCGTTTGAATATTGGCAACTTTTTTAAGCCACGTAAGAAGCTTGACACGCCTCTGTGATCCACATTTAAGAATGAACAAACCCCGGGAAAGCGCTCTTGCTTCCAGCTTTTGGACAGGTAACTGGGGCTGCGGTGCGGCCCAGCGGGGCCAGGCTGGGCCTTTCTCGGCATGGCCCAGCTGGGTCGGCCATGGTGCATCTTGGCTGAGATCTCAGCCGCTTCTTGTTCACTGGACACCCGGTGCAGCTCCCTCAGAGCGGGCTGGGCCGGCCGGGAGACAGCCACCCTGGAACAGCACGGCCCTGTTCCATCTGCGGTCCTGCTCCGTACGGGCTGGCCCCCGTGGCCCTGCTCCGTGCAGGTGGCCCGTGGCGCAGCGCGGCCAGGCCAGGCCGGCCCTCACCCAGTGCGGCCAAAATTCATCTGAAGCCGCTGCTCTGCCCGGCAAAGATCATGGACCAACAGCGAGAGGTGAATTCCAGCTGCAAGGCCCGGGTGAGAGTAACCCTTTTAGTGTTGTAAGTTTCCTCCAGAACAGATGAAGCCTGCAGACATCAATCCTCTCCCAAGTCAAAAGAAAAGGAAGGGTGAAGGCACATGAAGAAAACACCAAAGTCAGTGAAGAAGGAAGAGCTGAAACCCTGAGGGAGGAGAAAGAGGAGATGCTTCAAGTCTAGAAGCTGAAATTCTGTTGTAAAGCTATGGTGATGGACTATGATACATCAGAGCACCCGCTGTAATTTCATGAAAGCATGGGGGGTTGGAGCATTCAAATTGCAATTGTGAGCAAAAGTACCTGTGCTGAAATGAGCAAATGTTGAAGTAGCTGTGATTTGATGAGAAGCTTGAACAGAGAGAGATGAAAGTGATGAAGACTCTTGCTCCCAGGGAGGAAGACCTCTGTTCCTAGAGATGAAGATGCTCCCAGAGATAGATGAAGAGAACCTTTGTTTCTGAGCAGCTCAACCTTAAAATGGTACCCCAGTAGCTCAAGATTGAACCCTTGAAAGCAGTTGTGGGGAAAGCTGTAAGATGAGGGAAGGGACTTTCACATGTGAGCAGAGAACCAACCCGGGTAGCTGTCTGGCTGTGACATTGAAGCCATGAGAGAAGTGTTTCTTGTGGAGATGTCTCCATAGCATGAGCAAGAGAGACTCCTCTCCCTAAGTGAACTGAAAAAGATTATTATAGAGGTGGTAAACTGACTGAAAAAATCTCAAGGGCTGTCTTTTTATGTTGTCAGTGGGAGAAGGGAGAAAGGTGGGGGGAAGAGAAGTGTTCTGAAGGTTTAGTCTGACTTTTTTTTCTTTTAGGTCTGTTAATAAACTTCTTTATATTCTTTTAAGTTTTGTGCCTGCTTTGCTTTCTCCTAATTCTTATCTCACAGAAGGAAAATAAGTAGGTAATGGATATTTTGAACCAACCCACTACATTTAATTGGTGTTTCTGCCCGGTTTACGAACTGAACCTGCTACATAATGGTGGAGAATGCAGCCAATTGATGAGAGCTGTAAGATGAAGATTAATTAGGAGAATTAGAATAGAACATCTTTTCTAAAAGAACAGAGCAAAGATAAAGGCAGGAACACAATTCTAAAAACTGAAACAGAAAGATGAGTTTTGTTACTAAAAAATTAAAAAGGAGATGGTTAAACTTCATTTTCACCTGGGTCACCAAAATTTAGGGCTGAGTGAAGTCTGAATTTCTCATTTTGTTTCTCTCATCCCTCTAATGAAGAAACATGAATGATGGAAGCTTGTAAAATCTTTTGCCAAAGTTTTTGCCTCCAGAAGACTAAATGGAGGGTAATCTGGTCTGGATTGTTAGGGTAGCACTTGGGATCAAGCACTCCACTTTTGAGCCAACACTGGTGAGGTGAGGTGAGGTGAGGCTCTTCCTTGCAGTGTGAGGCAGTGGGGAGAAAGTTTGACTGAAAAAAGACCATGGTGGTGGCATTAAGGATTCAGTTCAACATTAAAGTAGGGTGCAAAGCAGGGCTGGAAGATGCTCGTGTGTGCAAGGAGGAGTGAAGGAGTGTGAGTAGGAAGGTGTTGGAGGGTACCCTGGGAATAAGAATGAGAAACTCAGCAAGATGAAAGGAGGAAGATGGTGAGGTGAATCAGAAATGGAAAGACCTGCCTGGGGAGAGAGAGGAGGGTTGGGACCATGTGGACACTGTACCCTTTGGCATAGGGGCTTTTGGCAGTAAGAGCTAGAGCTGTGAAAAGCCCTGTAGAGAGAGATAAGGCCTTCACTGCTTGCCACCAAGGTCATCTGCAGAGGGGTCTGTCTCAGCCTGTTTATCTGGTAGCTCTGTGGTTGAAGCAAAGTGAAAGCAGCAGTCTGTGGAAATGATAAAGCCTATGGTCTGGCCCTGACCATAGAAGAGTGGAGATTTTGGATCTAATGTCTAGGACAGGGTTTTTGTACTCCAACTTGGAATGTGAAAATAAATATTTATGAAAGGATTTCCATTAGAACAGAAATGAACCAGTAGGCTGCATGTTTTGTGTTTTGAGCTGGCAAACAGCCTGTTAACTTGCTATTCTTGTAATGTGATTTTTCCTAATAGTGTTTGTTTCTTGAAAACTGATTGCATCATCTCCACTCTGCTTAGTATAAACTGAGGAGATAACAGAGAAAATGCAGAGGTGCTGAGTTGCTCACAGCTCTTATCATGTACTAAAGAGGTTGTATTATTATTTACAAAATAACTGATTCATTCAGAGACGCTCCGAATGAATTCTTTTGAAATATTACGCACCATATGTTCAGTGACTCAGTTGCAATCGTTTCCATTGCTGCCTCAGATGTTATATCTGGTTCATTAAAATCTTGAATTCTGGTTCTACTCCATCATATTTTTTTTGTTGCTTGTCTGCATAAAATATTCAAAGTAGTACTTTGGAGGCAGCTATAAGCCAAATTGCAGATAGTAAGAATAAGACCATAAGCCACCATTCCTAGGATTTTCAGTCAGGGTGAATGATCTCTTTTATGTGTTTAAAAACTTAACTGATCCAGCTGCCACTGGAGTCAGCAGGAGATTTTTTCAAAGAGAGCAACAGAGGGCCGACCTCCCTCTTTATGTATTGGTTTTCATAATGCTGGATTTTACCCTCCAAACCAGAAAAGAACAGAGCACTTTGATTTTGATTGATCAAAACCATAATGAGAAGGGCTGTTGGTTTTGAGGCTTTTCTGCTTGATCTAGCTTTTATCTGAAACTAGCAATCTGTAGTCCTTGTTTGAAATAACTTCATAGCAGGAGCTTGACTGCTGTACATATGTGGTTGTGCAAGGGTTGTGCTGTGGCAGGGACAGTACCCATCATACATCCCAGGTCTTTGGGAGACAGGAGAGAACTTCTGTTGCCTCTCCCTTCTCTTCCCATTGCTGGGCATTCATCCTGGAGTGAACAGAGAACTAGTTTTCTAACAAATATATCAGCCACTTGGTATTTCGGGCAACAAATATATAACTGCCCCCACCATATAAAGCAAGATTTTCCATCGGTAACCATTAGTTGCAGTCAGTTTTTAAAAGGCCCATTGCACATGCTCCAGCTTTTTGTCCAAACAGGGAATGTTGTATCTTCTTCCTGGCCAGGAAACTTAAAGCACAAAATGTTGCTATATTATTAAATATACTACTGGCAAACTTATGCCCAACATATTTTTGTTGTTTTAGTCAGTAATTTGTAACTTAAAGGTGATATTTAAATGTCAGAACTGCCTATTTTATTGGAAAAGTCTGTCTGTTTATCCTTACTGGTTAGACTTATAGGTATTAGAAGCAGAAGCACATTGCTAGCTCATTTTTTTGTGCCTGTAGCCCAAGGCAAATGCAGGAGGAGATAATGTCCCATCAGCATTAACATTTGTGCTGTGACATTCTGTTCCCAGCCAATGTGGGAGAGTTAATTACAGTGAACATATGGATGTACAAGGGGATAGGATTTCTGTGCAAAGCCAGGCATTAAAGGGGATTGGAAAAGACTTTTTGCATGGGCATTGGAAATTATACCTCCTGTTTCCACTCTTGGCTCATCAAAATAAACCTCTAGGGGAAGTGGACTCAGAAAACACCCTGTAGCTTGGCAGTGCCTGCTGTTGAAGTGGCTTAAGAGTGTATTGTCCTCAGCTGTCTTCCCTGCTCTGTCTTCCAACTTGTCTTATTCTGTGATTCTGTTATTGCAGGGGCTGTGGCATAGGACATGCACTCTCTACTCCAGCCAGGACAGGGGTAGTTTGGATCTTCCTGACAGCAGCTCTCTCTGTGTCCCTGCCCCGAGAGGAGTAAACTCCGGAGGTGGGCTGCAGACATCAAATGGTGGGCTGCAGACATCCAATGGTGAGTGGTATCTGAAATGCCACCTGAGGAAATATGGCATATTGCATGTCCTGAAGGACGAGAGGAGTAAGCAATAGGTTAGGAATCAGCCTGTGAGATGTTATTTTGTGCCAGCAGCCATGAATCACCAAGTCCAAGAATGAAGTTTGATCTGTGCCATCTATGTGGTTCTATGTGAAATTCTGTCCCAACAGACCACACAGTGGTTAAGGAAAACATTTGTTAAAATTTTGTGTTCTTAAGTGCGGTTATACAGATGCCAGATCTTAAAAACTGTTTTGTTTCATAGTGGTTTCAGCACAGCAATTTAGTTTATGGCTTTGAAGCTGGGAAAAATGTCACATGAAACATCAGGCTCTGAGTTCTCTTGAGCAGCCCTTGCTCCTCCGCTCACCTTGCCCAGGGCTCTGAAGCTGTTTCATTATAATCCCTTGTTACAGCAGCTCCATTCAGCTGTTTGAAGTCTGGGATTGAATTCTGCTATATAAACTTCTTTGCCTAAGGGCATGTTTTTCCTTCTTCAAAAGGAAGAATAAAGGTTGTAACATTTTAGTGGGCTGTGATTGTTTCTGGTGCAATTTGATGTCAGTGAGACTGTTCTATGGCTGTCCCTGGCATAAAGATGACAGAAAAGTGATACTTGAGGTGGCTTTCAAGTTTCAATGACAAAAGAAAAAAATAAAATTTGCAGGTCCTATTTACTGCTTAAATGCAAATTTAACTACCAGGAAGTTGGGCTGGTTTCTGGGTCAACACACTTGTGAACTAGAGTGGAAGCAGACTAGGTAAATACATGTATAGGTGCATATAGTCTGTTGCAGTGGGGATACTGCAACATGCATATATCAAACCAGGAGTCCCGTGGAAAGGAAATATATATGGACAGACAGATTCTTGATAGCTGTTCCAGAGAGATGTTTATTTCTCCAGCTGCATGGCCGGGGCTCTGCCGAGGAACTGTTCGAGTCACGGGACCAAGGGTCCTTCTGCCCGCGCAGGGAACACAAACCAACCAATGGGAACGAGGCTGAGCAGGGGCAGGGAAACCCCGTGTCTGTGCCCTCAGGGCCCCTCTCCCAGGGCTCCATGGCAGGGGGAAGGACCCCAACAATACAACAATAGTCCATACAGGAGATGATGTTGATCCTTAGAGATCTCAGAGCAGGAGGCAATGACACTGAAAGTCACAATTTGCCCTTGTCTCTCTGTGCAGGATATAGCTCATTAGCAATTTGTTCCTGTTACAGCACATCTTCCTCAGTATCTTACTCATCTTTGTGCTCTAAGTGTGGTGGTGGTGTCTTTGCTTGCTCCCACACAGAGAGCTGGAGGCAACAGGTGCAATTTGTTACCTGTAGCCCCCATATGTGCCCCCACATTGGTAGAAGACAGTACACAAGGCTTCTTGTTTTATGGGCTGCTTCACAGGCCGGTCCCAAGCACATTAGGTGGCTCTTTGCCCTTCTTGATGTCGTCCCACAGCTTTGTCCTCTTGCTCTGGAGAGACAGCAAGGCAGTTCCTCATGTGTGCACCCCCACGCAGGCAGGCCCTTCAGACTCACTGCTTAAACCTGATCAAGAACCATCTGCAACTCACTCAACCACCCATGGCAGGCAAGACAAAGATGGAGCCATGAGCTCAGGTTGCACCCATACTATACCTTAAGCATCTTACGCTTCCTGCAAGATGAGAGCTGCTGTTGTCAGTGGTGCTAAAATGAAAGTGCAAAGTGTTGACTACTTTGGCTCTGGTTTAATTTTACTGAGTCTTCCCTTGTCCACAGCATGTTTAGCCCATGTGAGTGAAAACAACCATGCACAACACTAATAAAAATGTATTTGCTCTGGACACCTTGACAGAAATCCTGAGAGTGTTTTTGATCTTATTTGTTGTTGTTGTTGTTCTTTTTGTTTTGTTTTGTTTTTTTAAATAACCCAAACCAGAAATATAATCCAAAAAGAAAAAATAAAAGAGGAAAGCAGACCCCTAAGGAGAAAAAAAAGATTACAAGGATACGTGGGGGACTCAGTCAAGACTTAATGATTTGGCTTACACAAGCAATAATTTTATTCATTCCAGATCTCAGGCCCCCGTGTGTGGGACACTTTGGAAGACAGCATGTGCCTGCAGCTGCATCCTCCTGGTTTGCATCTTTTCAGCTGGCCACTGGTGCAGGATCCTGGCTGCCAGCTGGCCTCACCACTTGGGGATGCACTGCTGTTCCACTTACCACCCCTCTGAGCAGACAATGCAGATTTCACATGTTTTATTTTCTGTTCACTCATTCAAACTCATGGTTAGGCAGACACTAAGGGTATTATTATTTCATGAGGCTGATCTTCTTACAGAAATATTATATCTAAAGAGCGAAAACTGGAAGTGGGGTAAAAAGGTCACTTAGTTTCTTTATCTGTTCCTGTTTCCTTTTGAAGTTATTAGGAATTTTGTCACTGTGTCACAGTGGAAATAGGAACAGTTTCTTTTATGATCAAATAAGACCGGCTTTCATATAATTAATTTCTGAGTTCTGAAAACATTGTACAAATAATATATATGTATGTATATACGCCAAATATGTGTAAATTCACATATACTGCTTATAAGGAAATCCTACACGTACTGCTTGTAAGAAAAACATGTGTTTCCCATTTTTGCCTAATATTACCATGTCCTTTCTTGTCTAATAGCCACATGTGTAGTTAAAATTATCTTCTTGACACACACACTTTGCTGGCTGCAATGGACATCCTCTTGATAGAAGACCTTTTTTTTTTTGTCATTGTGTAATACAAACTACTGAAAGGTGGGATTCCTGTGTCTTCTGCTGTTTGGTAGCTCTGCATTGTCTGCACAGCAGTGTAGTCCTATAAGTAAGAGATGCAACATTTCCCTCTAATTGCCAGCATATATCTAGAACATTTCTCCTATAAGGAAAGGCTCTGAGCAACCTCATCTAGTTGACATTTTTGCTCATTGTAGGGGGGTTGGACTCGATGGCCTTTACAGGTTCTTTCCAACCCAAAATATTCCTTGATTCTGTGAGAATGCATAGTGAAAACCTGAACTCTAAAACTTGCAGAAGACATGCAAACTGTGAGGAAGTTATAACACTGTTAACCCTGATGGTGCAGCTGTACGATGGCTGGGAGCAGCCAGACTGGCCCCTGTCTTCAGTGGTGCTGTGGCATCCACATCAGGGCTTGTGTACCTGTGATCAAGTGGGTACAGCCTCATGCTTGCAGTGACATTAGTGGACCACTGCAATTTTTCACTCTATGCCAAGGTAGCCACGGCATGGAGTATGCTACAGACATCTGCTGAGGTGAATCCAGATTAGTTCTGCCTTCAGAGGGTGATTCTGTACCATAGAGGGTGGCTTCTAATGAGGGGAGAGTGTGTAACATAAAAGAAAATGTATGGGAATGAGCCGACTTAAAATTACTTGCAATTAAAAAACTGAAACACCTGGGTATTTACATATTTTTATATTTCTTAGATTATCTAATTCTTTTGCATTTAATAATACAAAAGGTGGCTCCTGGGGGATGGAAGTTTTTCCATGGTAAGGGAAAAAACCAGTTTTTTATCCATAGCTCTCCAGAAAATACTTGCAGAGTTTTGTCTTCTGTTGGTTAAGAGTCAGTCTATTAATCTGTCAAACAAAAGAGAAAGGAAATGTAATACTAGAATGACTTATAACACAAGGTGGTAAATATAGCCTGCACCCAAAGATACAGCCCACCCAGTTTTTGGGAAAGATGGTAGACAGGTTCAGATACCACAACTTAAACTCATTTTGTTCTTACCACCCACATCACAGAATTCTGCATATTCGTTTCCTGTATTTCTGTTTTCAGTTCTTCCATTTATAAAGACCTTTTAAAATCGAATTTTATTACAATATATCACAGCAGTACCATTCACTTGATGAAAGATTTTTTTTAAATAACTTACTTATTTTTTTCTCTGATCAAAGAGCCACCACAGGAAATCGGATAAAGAATCAGAGACTTCTTTCCCTGGAGTCAGTAGCACATTAATATTTTTCATATTTGTATTTGCTGTCATCAGCGACAATTCTGTTTCAGATCAAGGGTAAGGGAACCTTTTTTGATGTGGGAGGGTAGGACTTTAGGCAAACTTAAAACAGGTAGCAGTTGTCTTGCTTTAAATCATCCTGGTTTTAAAAATCCTTTAAAGCTTTTCATTTTCTGTACGACCAGAAAATATTCAGTTCATCTTCATGTTCAAAGTGATGAACTCTGGAAAAAGCAAATTATCATGTGGTGTTAATTCTCTATAAGCAATCACATTTCCAGCAGTCAGCTGGCTTAAATTAAGGCGTTATTAAGCTTTCATGTCTAGAAAATGATATGTGCAGTGCTTTGAAAATGTAGAATAAAATCAGGTTTTTTTTTTCTTGAATATAAATGCCTTTCTGGTATGTCTATGTGTGAGGATTTTTTTAGATACAATGAGATTAAAAGAGGGGAAAGGCTGGGGGAACCTGCTTCGTTCTACCAGTCCTTACTGGCCCTTCACTACACTGTGCTGGGCACCCAAAGCAGCCTCTGGGCCAGGTATTTGCACCCCTGGCTGTGTGAATGAGCAGAGCACTGTTAGTCTGAAGCTTTTCGTAGCAGAGCAATTACTATGCTGGGATTTACCAGCTCTGGCTTCAAAGGAACATCATTATTTAGGGGAATAAATTCTTGTAGTGGTGGGATTTGACTCTGGTGACTGTTTTGAATAAGGGTTTTTTTCAGATGTTGGGCTTAAAATGAATCAGAACCCTGACTGTTTTTCTTCAGCTTAGTAAGGCTGAAAATGCCCCACGAATTATGCACTGTCCTCTAATGTTAAATGTTGAAGTAATTCCAATATATGAATGTTAAAGAACAGGGTCTTTATTGTTTACTAGATGCATGTTTGTTAGATAAATGTGGATGCATGAGGAACTGTTGTTACACTGCACCACTTAAAGGAGAGGTCTCATTCTTCACATCTGCCCTCAAGAAAGCAGTGTGGGATTATCTGCGCCAAAATGAAATGTATAGCTACATGCTACAAAAAATTGCAGCTGTCTTTGGTGTGTCAGCACAGGCCATACAACACCTGCTGGAGCTCATGAGCTGCTCTTCTGGGTTAATGGTGTCACAGAAGTGAAACTGCAGCTATGTCAGGTACCTCTGCTATGCCAGCATTTTCCTCTGTTATCGTTGATACATTGTGACACCCCTTACAGCCTTTGAGGAAAACAGGGAAGTGATAAAATGTCCTGTCACAGCAGATGCACTCTGATCTGGCTCCAAGGAGGATTGGGGTGCTTCCACCAACTCTTGCCTTGGATTTGCGTGGTGGTGGATCTTCTCAGCCAGGACCCGTGACCTGTTTCTCTTCAAGTGCTTGGACCTCTGCAAGTCAGTGCACTCTGAGCCTTGTAGCTACGGAACAGCCTTGCCTGGCCCTTCCACACATCTCTGCTCTCCGTGAGCACTCCACACCCCCCATCAGGGGCTCTTTTCAGGCAAGCGAAGCAAAAAAGTAGCAAACATGTGACTTTTGCCTCATTTTAACAAAATCTGTGTATGAAGTGCAATGTGAAGCACACGAGAGCAACTCTTGTGTGGCCGCATGTGCAGTGAGTTGCAGCTCCTGTGCGATACATTGGCACCTGATTCTGAAAAGGAAGGACCATCTCTGCAGGGGCATATAGAAGGATGTGGCCACACTGCAGTCAGTGGGAGCCTCGGGTCTGTAGTGAGAAGGAATTGCTGAGGGGGTTGTAGCACTTGTGCTTCATTAGTCATCAGTTCAGCAAAGTGCAGGGACAGGTGGGTTCAGCTGGAGCCAGGCTGCTGCTGAACTTACCTCCTTTTCTGGTGCTCCCACAGTTCTTTAGTTTGAAATTCTTAATTATTTGATTTATTCTGTTTAGTCCCTTAAGTGCTTTAGACATTATGTCTCAATTTATGCTGGGAAATCTTTCTCTGTTTTTTTCCTGGGATCATAAACTGATTTACCTTATTTTAATCTTGCAGTGACCTAGGTAAGATTTATGTTCACATACACAAATAAGTGGAGGTTATTTCCTTTGGAAGGACTGCTGTGATTTTATTTTTGTTTTCTACCTTTCCGTCTTGAAAAACTGAGTCTCCAAGATGACATAATTCTTCATCATATCTATGTGCATGTTTGGAGAGAGATATAAAGACAATTTGTATAAAAAGATGTATTAGTAGAGATGAGTGACATGCTATACATACTCATAGCAGATCTGGGTTTTCTGCTTTCCTTCTGCCTCTGCTATTAAAATCTGCTATCATCACAGATTTTTTTTAAACCTTTGCAAGCCAGCAGTGATAGGAAAAGTATTGGAAATTACCTGTCCTCTCAGTGACTCTTTATGATTCTGTGGCTAAATGGTATCATAATTAATGTCACAAAAGTGGATTTGAAGAGGCAAGACTGTAGCCAGAGTACAGAACTTTTCAAAAGTGGTGGTTATAAAGGGTGACTCTCTTCTGTTAGATTTGAAATGCACACTGTATCTTGGCATTATGTTAACAGTCTGGATGCCTGATGCCTCTTCAGGTTCAGTATCATGATATGGATCAGCTCCTTTGTAGCAGTGGGGGTTTAAATCTCTTTCACAGTAGGTCTCTGTACAACACAGAAACTTTGGGCTTGGTTTTTTTAAAGCATTTCAGAGCACATTCAGATACAAGCAAGTGAATTTTCCCACTACTGGTGTGAGGCAAGGGCTAAGTTTTATTTTGTAGGAAATGTGTAGGACAGCCTACTATTTTAAAGGTGAAATAATTTTTGGCACTTAAGTGTAGAACTTGCAAATGTGGTTCTTATTGTGATTAACCCCATCTCTTTCCTGCCATCTGGGACTGGCCCTATTTGTCTCTGTTTAGTAATGGGGGGGGAGCCACTTGGAATGGTCAAAATAGCCAGAGATTGCCCAGACTGCTAAGCAGATCTTGCAGCAAGGCATCCAAATGCATGAGACAGCTCCTGGCCCTTTCTCATCTCTCACCATAAATACAGATATGGCTGTTTGTCACCAATAAATACTGGAGACCCTGGGCTATTGCCTGGCCCTGAGGGCATGTAGCAATGTGTACAGCTCTTTTCTGTTTCCTGGAAGCAGGGTGGTCATGCTGGTTGTGGGGAGCAGTACTTACCTCCCAAACATGCCTGGACATCGGTGAGAGTGATGCTCTTTGACAGGTCAGAGTGTTTGTAACAGAAGCCCTGAGGCTGGTGAAGATGAATGAAAAGTGCATGTGAAAGCACTAGCAGAAACAGAAAGATGAGGGTTAATGAAATGAATAGGTTAATCACTACAGGGCATTGTAGAAGCAAAGTCATTCAAAGAACTTGATAACAAGAAGGCAAAGAATAAACTGAAGCCTGAATCTATGGTAAAGAGATGAGGAGATACTGGAGGGGTGCCATAAAACATCCTGATAAAGAAAACAACAGAACAACGGGAAGCAGGCATTTAGCCTGTAAGTTAAATATCCTGTCAGATCCTTGGGGTTCAAAAAGCACACACAGAACACAGTTTGTTGTCACCAGAAGCAAACCTATGAGCTGTGCCAGAACTTGGCAGCCAGTGGTACTGCACTGCCACCTCACACACAGGTTGTTTGGATGGGTGCCTGGGTGCAGATGACCCATGGGAGACCAAAGAAAATGACAGTCACTTAATTTTTCCTGGGATGGGATGAGCTGAAGTGTCCTCACAATCCCACAGTAAGTGAATCAATGTCTTCTACACATTTTGAATGTAGGAGCCTGTCCTTCTTAAAACATCTTATTTTAAGAAAATATCTTTTTCCACATTTGAGTTAATCTATTTTTAACAGATCATTAAGAGATTTTTTAAAAAAACTATTTGCTAGAGAACAACTTAGATGACATAAAAGGGGAGAAAAACCAAGTGGTTAACAGTATCAGCAGCTGTCTGAGTGGCTTTTACAGGCAGTAAGAAATAATATCTAGACACATTTGTAGTGCTTGATCCTGTGCCAGGACAGAAATCATGTTCCATTATTCAGGCATGCTGGTGGAGATAGAGCTGCTGATTTCCAAATGTTTATTAGAAGTAGTCTTCTGTGTGTTGTTACCTGTAGAATAAAAGGTATTATTATTAGTGTTTATTTAAATACAATTTTTTCATGTCCTTTTAAAATACCTATTAAATGTAAGGCAAATGTGGTCAGATGATTAATTTATCAATTATTCTTCAACCACTTGTGTAGAAAACTCCTCAAGGTTTGAAGGTTTCTTTCTCAGCTTCAGTATATTAGTCTTCAGCATGATTCACGAACTTGAAGGTTAAACACTATTTGTGCTCAATGTAGAATTTCCAAGCAGATGTAAAATAAAATGCAGAGTTAAAGTATTCTGCCTATTTTTTTAAGTAGCTTTAAAACAATGAAAAAATAAAGAAAGTAGAAGCAACAACATCATCAATAACAACAACAACAACAAAATAATAAAGAGGAGAGTAGAAAAGCAGAAGATGAAAGAAGAGAAAAATTTGAAAAAAACTTAAACTGACACAAGAGAAGGGAGAGGTTCTTTCTGAAGTGTTTTTACCATATGTACCTAGTATGAACAATGTTTAATATATATAGACATACACATGGTTTTTATTGGTTTGTGTTCCTTGTCAGTCAGAATGCCATTTATTCATCCTTATTTCTGAAGAATATGCCTGTAAGTATTCAGGAACAATTCCTCACCTTGTAAGAAAGTTGTAAATGGATCACTCTTCCTCTCCCCTAAATATAAGAACATGCCATGAAATTATAAAATCTAATGTGGGATCAGTCAAAATAATTCATCTGGATTAAAAAATCTCATTTGTAAACCTGTTATTTTAAAAGGTTTGAAAACCAGTCAAAAAGAAATGATTTATAAAACCTAATTTTGAAAGATTTCATGCCAAAAATTGTTGAAACACCTAATTTCTAGCCAGCTTTCTATCACAGCCCTTTTGCTACAGTGTTTGAATACCTCAGGAGTATAGTCACATCTGCAACACTCTTGTCACAAAAGGGAAGCTGTTATTCTCGTTTCACTGAGTTTTCATTTAGTGTTTTGAAGGAAGCACAAAGACAATGCTTCTAGTCAAGAGGCAGGAGACAAAATGTGGTGAAGTGAGGTCTCTCACACTCCAATTCCAACTTCCAGAGAGCTTTCCTGAGAGGGATTTTGTTCTAAGTATGGGGAGCATATATTTGACAATATAAGGGCAGATTTGATTCATGTTCATAATGGCTAAAATTTCTACTCTGGTTGCTGTTCAATGGTTTTCATGGCCCTGCTCTTCCTTGTGGGCCCCATCAATACTTGTCTGGATTAGCATGAATGCAGAGTTTGGATGATCCTAAGGACTGAACTGACATGTCACTTTTGGATGTATGTTAGAGGAAAGTGCTTTAGTGAGAAGGCTGTGGTTTACACTAAATATTTTTTTAGTCAGGCATTTCTAGCGCCTTCTGCAAAACTAGCTGTGGTACCAAAGTGACTTGGCAACTAGCTACGGGTATTAGAGGACAAATGGAGTCACAAATAAGTTTATTTCTACTCATCTAGGTGTAAACTGAAATGCAGACAGAGAACACAGAAGCTGTTCTGCAAGATGATAATTTTGTTTCCTGTGTGCTTCAGCATGATCCAACATTTAACATGATGCATCCATGGGTAAAATCAGCAGAGTCAGCTCATTCCACAGCTCAACTTTCCATAAATGTAGTATTACCATGTATCCCTCAAACACCAGTTTCCCTTCAGCATAATTTCTATTCCTGATTAGGGTATTAACTGAGTTGTTGAGACTTCTAAACTGGATAGGAAATTGCTTTGACTTCTTAACATGATCGTGAACATTTTACTACTGGTATAACTGGTTAAAACTGACAGACATATTGATTTGCAACAACATTGGCTCAGATAGGGGATAGATTTCATGCTGAAAACTCTCTTCAACAAGTGCGCAAAGCCACATACACTTGTATGTATCTACTGATATGTATAAGCAGTTGAAGTCCCTGGCTTTTAACCAACGCCAGGTCTGCAAGTGTGTAACTACAGATAAGGTGTTGAAGCTTGAGCTGGGGACTCTCATTTGACTGAGACACCAGCACAGAAGGCTTATTTTCAGTTTGAGGCATTTGTTCTGTGTTTACTGCTTCTGTGGGTAGCTCCCTGCTCAGTAAGTTTCCAAGAACGTAGCTTTTTGCAGGCATTATGAAGAGTCTGAGCCCTAACTCAGGAGCAGTAGGCAACAGGGTAGCTGGGAGGAAAGCGCCAAAGTGAGTACATATACACCTGCTCCCAACTCTGTTGCAAGTTGCAGTGCACTGCTGCACTGTGTGAGCATGCAGCACTGTTGTGTGTTTCATGCAGTGGAGGGGCTGGAATGTACAGAGCTGCAGCTGGTGATGGCATGGCTGAGAGCCTCTGGGTAAGAATTAAGGGGCAAACAAATGCAGTGGATGTCATCATGGGAGTGTACCATAGACCATCCAGCCAGGACAATGACACTGACTAAGAAACTAAGGGACACCTCCAAATCAACCCCCCTTCTCCTCATGGGGGAAATTCAACCTGCTGGAGGTTAACTGTGAATACCACACAGCTGGTACAAATGGTCCAAGAGATTCCTAAAACAATAACTTGACAATAACTTCTTGGTATGTGTACTCAGGTAGCCGATCTGGAGAGGTGCCCTCCGTGCATTGTTTCCTGTTACCAGAGAGGGTCTTGTGGTTGAAGTGGCAATTGGTGGCTGTCTTGACCACAGCAACCCTGAAGTCATTGAGTTCAAAGTCTCGGGTGCCTTGCCTGAATCCGTCTTGCTGCTAAGATGGACCAGGCAAGCACAGCTGGAAAACAACATTTTTTATTAACATGCCCATGGCAAAGCCAATCCATGTCATTACCTCCGCTCAGGTTACGGCTCAGGTTGTGGGCCAGCCATCTCTAAGGACTAGCCTGGTGCTGGCAGCATTAATCCTCTGGCCATCCTACCATGCTGGGCCACCAGAGCAGTTTGCACAAAGCCTGGAGGGCCTGCCTGAAGGGGGAGGGACATTGCTTGCAGAGAGCCTAGTCACTGAGGGCTTCCAGCCAGGGAGGTGAGGGCTGGGTGGGCAACAGGCGCTGAGCAGGTCACATGCCAGGCACTCAGCCCATGCCTCATGAGGGGCAGGCACAGGGACCCTCTCCTCTGCAGTACACAGGCTTTGGTCTCTGCCATCTTCCCCCTGGGACAGTTCCAGGACACTGCATTCTTCCTACTCTTTGTCTTCCTTGACCCAGGCCCCCTCCTTGGCCTCTGGCACTGGCACGATTTTTTCCCCCACTGCCTCTCCCTGCTGCCTGCTGAGGGCATGAACTTCCAGCTGGCTTGGGGAGGGGCTGGGTAGGCAAGACGAGCTATGCAAGGCAGGGACCTGGTTCTCTGCCCCTGCTGCTCTCATCTGCTCACCAAAGACTGGGGAAACTGCTGCCATTGCAGAAGAGAGAGGCGCATTGTTGCAGTGGGGATACTGCAACACGCATATATCAAACCAGGAGTCCCGTGGAAAGGAAATATATATGGACAGACAGATTCTTGATAGCTGTTCCAGAGAGATGTTTATTTCCCCAGCCGCATGGCCGGGGCTCTGCCGAGGAACTGTTCCAGTCACGGGACCAAGGGTCCTTCTGCCCGCGCAGGGAACACAAACCAACCAATGGGAACGAGGCTGAGCAGGGGCAGGGAAACCCCGTGTCTGTGCCCTCAGGGCCCCTCTCCCAGGGCTACACGGCAGGGGAGGAGACCCCAACAGCGCATGGTTCTCCTCTTCCTCAGGAGCTCCAGCCAGAGCAGCAGCTGCCAGCTTGGTGTCCATGGGACCTGCGGGGCAGGAGATGCACTGTGCAGGTCACCTGCCTTTCTTGCTGCCTCTGTGGCTGTGCTCCTGGGACAGCTGCATTCCTCTCAGGGACCAGTGTGGGGGTCCTGCGAGACCTCTGGGTGCAAGGGCTTCACCCAGATGGTTGAGCACTCAGGCATTCCCAGTTCTCTGACAGCTCTTTCTCACTGTTGCTTACCCCTTGAGAAAACTCTTGGTCATTGTGCCTGGGATCCTACACCTGTGGGAGTGAGGACACGTGAGATGCAGCTGCCTTGACACAGCAGCAAGCCTGGCTCTAGCCCTCACGTGGCTCCATGTGGTCCTGTCTCACCACTGGCCTCTCTCCTCTGCTCCATCCACCCTTTGTCTTGGCTGGGAGTAGGGGTTTGCCTTCTCTTTCATAGACATCTCCAATTTTTTTTCTGGAGACAGCGGCAGAAGCCAGATACCAATTCAGCTATAGGCTACTCACTGAAACAGCCTGACAGCCTTTAGAGTCTCTTATGCTCTGTTTGTGGGTAGGAGGTTTTTCTGCTTTGCTGTATTCACTCCTCATTTTTTAACTTTACCCTTTGCAGAACTAAGAGAAGTGCAAACCCAAAATTTGGTGTCTTAAGGAGAATTAAGGTGCATGTAAAACTTTAGAACACAGAAAATTTCAAGCTTGGCTACTAATATTTTACAACAGGTGATATGCCTAAAGACCCAAAGGGGTTAGGCAGTATATAGAGCATTATAAAGGGGTCCTACTAACCAGGTCAAACTAACAGGATCACATTTGGAAAGGCAAAACCACAAGGCAAAATATCTGCCCCTTTAATACCTTAGCTCTGCAAGATCACCTAAGTGAGCCCATGGGATCACAGTCTATTGTGAGTACATGCAGACAGTCAACTGAGCAAAAAGGCTTTATTGATATGTAATTGTTTTCCAGAGCAAACTCATACTTATTTATTATTTAAGGACTATTTATGTCTCCTTGCAATTTTCTGGGACCATATCCATATCTTTTAAAATAACAGTATTTGTTTTCATTGTTTCCTGTGGGGAATTATGGGTTCATTTGCTCTAATTCAGCTGTGCTTAATGTTGGTACCTCTGCAGTGCTCCAGGTTTTGCTGGAGTATGTCACCTTTCTTCATAAACTCCTGGTGGGAGCTTCAGTCATTCACAGATATTAACATAATAATTCATGTCACAGATACTTTTCCTTAGGAGCTTGCTAGTTGCTGAAAGAGGGCTGGAGTGATTACATTTCCTAAATCAGTTACTTGTTTTCCTGTTCATTATGGAAATGCATTTTTATTAGGCCACCTATAGCGCAAAACTCAAGATTGTTGCTGCTGTTGAACCAAACCTGATTTATAACTTGGGATGTTGTCCTCACTTATGAGCTAATATGGTTAGCAATGAGTCCTTCCTTTAGCTCTGAGTGTTTATTTAAGGCATTTCCTGAGGGTAGGACATAATGACAATCCATAGCAAGTTAATTTGATTATCATATGGACCATAAATTAGGCTTTAAATTGATTCAGCAATGTACAGTATGAGGCTTTGCTAAGCATCATTTGGGATCCTCATGTGTTGTAACTCCCTATGCACCACTAACTTACTAATTGTTATTCATTATTGCCACCAAAATTAGGATGCACTAGCTGTGGTTCAGCAATGAGAAAAAATTTCCTTTGCTGATTTTAGGTTGTGGATGTTGCTCTGTATCCCAGCTCCGAATGATGTAATGGCTAAATTGGTGCACTTGGGGATGAAATTCAGTCTGTTTCTACTTGGAGCAGAACATGTGCAATACGTGATGCTACTGAGTGTGGCTGCAAATCTGAAGAGGGAGATTTCAACAGTTGATCTTGGTTTTTCTGTTCATGCTGTTATCAGCCAAGAGGATGTAATGCAGCTGCCTCTTCTCTGTGCTACAGTGGAAGATGCAGGATGATGGAGTCTGCTAGACACTATTTATGATAGCTAATTTTGTGCTCATTAGTTTTGCCTCCTCACTAGGTGTTACAGATCCTGGTCATGAACTTGTTATGCTATGGTATTGGGAACAAATATAGGACTTTACTATGGCTTCTGGATTTCACTGGGTTTAACTGAAGTCAGTCTTGCAAATTCTGTGAGTCTGAAAAAAGTCTGCAAAAGGGTAAAACACTTCAAATTTTCCTTTTGCTTCTTTCCCTGTGATTTTCTAGAGTGTGAAGTCTAGTGCAGCAGGATCCAACCCTGTTACTACACTACCTAATGTTATTGCCTTTAAGGTACAATGTGGTGGTTTTTTCTGCACCCAGGCAGGGTAGGGTGATGCCCCCGCTGGGGGGCACATGAGGTGGATTACGTGATGGTCTACCTCTGCAGTTTGCAGTCCCATCACTTTCATGCTCGTCGTGCTGCTGTCATGCGGCTGGAAGTGGAACTGTATGGCAGGGCACGTGCCAGATGGTGTTTTCCTGAGGGCAAGGCCACGGGGTGTTTGCGTAAGAGGTGGTGTAGTTTGGGTGGGTGGGTTTTCCTGCTGACTTGACTTCACCACCCCACCTGTACCACTGTAGCCAGTGGATCAGATGAACATGCTGAGAGCAGAAATGGGGCTGCAGCAACCAAACTTAACTGGGTGTAGGTGTGGTGTACAGTGACTTGGTGGCTTGTCTGCAGACATGGGTCTGCTGCTGCGGACAAGAGTACTGCTCCTCTGCATTGTGAGTGTTATCACTGCTAAAAATGCTACTTCTCACCTCCAGAAAGCTGTTTTGCCCTCATTTCCCTGATTGCACTAGTTGTGTACCAGAATGAAGGTCCCTTTAGCCCAGAATCCTGTCTCCCATGTTCACCCTTGGTGGGTGCTCAGATAAATAAGAAGCTCGTCATGTACTGAGTACTGAAGCTCTCCATCCTCCCTCCACATTCAGGAGGAACAGGCAAGGGTTTGCACAGGTGTCAGTTACCACTTTTGTTATCCTTTCAATTGTGTAGTTCTTATATAGATTTGTTTCATTAAAATAGCAAAGAAACCTTTACTGGAAGATGCACCTTCACTGGCTAATTTTCCTTCTCAGTTTTTATTTTAACCTCTGTTTTATTTGAGCCTCTCACTTGCAAAGCTGAAGGGCATTATCTCTTTTCAGTAGATACCCAGTGGGTATTAGTCAGCAGAGCTCTGTGGGATCAGTATGTGCTAGCTGAGAGTGTGTCCCTGGGAATTATACATGTGGTGGAGCTTCAAGGCCTGTACAAGTTCACAAGAGGAGTTTCTCCACTCGTGAGTGATGTGGTAGATTGCTCAGGTCAACTTAACTGCTATTACTACATAGAAAAATAACCAACTTAATCTGATTAGGACCAGTATGATGTGCATCTGTATGATTGTACTGCAATGATGTCTGTGCTCAGCGATTATCAGAGCAGAGCAGACAAAGTGAGTACTGATTAGATGCTACTTCTACGCTGCTGCTATCTTGTTGTTGCAAAGGCTTTGCAATCTGTATCCTCTGAAAGCAGGGTCCTTCATTAATTTAAATGGTACTTATGTGCTGTGAAGTTTTTTTTTTCTACACAGTCTTCGATATTTTAAAGCTTTTTGCTTTGCTGGTTTTTTTTACACATTTCTAACAGATGTTTTGTGACTCAGTTTCTCACAGCTTTTAATAGCATGGTGGAGGGGATCCTCAGGTGACAGAAGTCTGCACAGTTTTTACTAAAGCAGAGAAATTGTATCGACTTATGCAAGCTGAGAATCTGACTTTTGGGGTTTTTTTAACATTAGACAGGATGAAAATCCTTCTGGCATATCTCAAGCATGCACTTGATCCAGTTTCTTTTTGAGAGTGCAGTGGTATGCTATAGTGTAAAGAACTGAAAAAACCCCACAGCTATGTTACAAGGTTATTTAGAGGAATCATCAAAACTCTTAAGGTATTTGTGTGTGCACCCATGCAAAGAAAGGGGAGAGGTCTCACTTAACTTTACCTTTTTTCTAGAGCAAGGGGAAGATATAAAGGTGTTCTTGCAGGACACTTGCAGGATACCACATGCCTGAGTGGTCCTGACTGTCCACAGCCACTGCTGGTGCAGGGTGTATGTTTAGATGGAGGTAAGGGGACAACACAGCCAGGGTGGCTTAAAAAGGGTGGAGAACTTCCATCAGAGAACAACAAGAAAGTGTTTTTTGTAGATGGCTGTAGATGGTTTCCTGTTGCCTTTAGCCTGGCCACTGCGCATGCCACTAGAAACCAACAGCAGTAGGTCAATAGCCTCAGTAAGATTGGTGTTTTCCATTCCTGTCTTAACCTTTTTCACTACATATAGTAACCTGCATTTTAAATGTTACAAGACTTTCCAAACTTGACTGAAGATGGTCCTGAGAAATCTGATCTGACTCTGAAGTTGGTTCTGCTTTGAGCAGAGCATGGAGATCACAGCCTCCAACAGTCTCTACCAACCTACACTGCTCCATTTTAATGGAACACTGAAGACTTCACAGCCAGTGAAGCAGCAGCAGGCTTCCTGCCTCTGCAGAAATTTTGTAAAATACAGAGAATATTGGTCTGCTAGAGACTTAGCTGACTTGTAAATCCTACTTGGTGTTAGTGCCTTGATGACATTCCATTTTACAAAGCAGAAGTCTTTAGCTGAAGTCTCTTCAGGGACAGAAGTGGTCATAATCTAGAGGATGTAAGAAATAATACCCAGAGAAAGTGCTTAAGGGCAGACAAGAATAATAGATTTCATCCTATCACCCACCTATAATCTCCAAGACCCAGCAATTGTTTTGTATTCCAAGCACCTCAGTTGATCAGTCAGGGAGACAGTTTTCATATTATTTTTATAATATTTTCACTTTCTCATTTCTTAACATTTTTTAAAATTTCAAAAAGTGAAATTTTCCTACAATGAAAAGGTGTCCTGGATCTGCCAACTTTAACTATATGATGCAAGTTTAGGTAAAAGGATTTCATAGATCATATAACACCATAGCCATCACAGATTTCTGCTAGTTCATTTGTTTCAACTTATTTCAGAACAACTGTAGTGAAAGGTTGGCAGCCTGATGTAACCCCATTCACTGTAACCCTTTGTGCCTGACCTGTCAGCCAGTTCTTCACCCATCACAGGATGTATTTATCTAGATGTATTTTTTCCCTTAGTTTCTAATAAGCAATTTGGTTTGCATGGTACTGTATGTTATCTCTTCTGTTTGGAATAATACCATACTGAAACTTGTCATAGAAGTTGTCAACTTGGAAGCACATTTAAAAAAAATAAAAGGGCAGTTTTGCTTTGATCCCTTCGGCCAAATTTGATATACTGCCTGAGGGTGAATTAACACTCTTATTTTCAAATTCGAGATCCCAGTGCTCCAAAGTCCAAATAGTTTTGTGGCCTTTAGATATTGTGAAAAAGAGTTCTGGTATGGAATGAGCAATGTAATATTTGAATGGCAAGGTCGCTTCCTATGTAGTGGTAAATAGTGCCTATCAAAAGCACTAGTTTGTTTTACTGATTGGTTTGCAGAAGCATACAGCATTTCAGATTAGTCCAAGTTACCTTTGAACTTCTTACGGCTGCAAAATTAGCCTAGGTAATCTTGAAAGAATAAATTGCCCTTAATGTTTCCAGTAATTTTTGGTTAGACTTGTATGATTGCATTTAGTGGCTTTCTCTGAGCACTGTCTTGAAACTCCCAAATCAAAGGTATGTGAAAATAAGTAATAATTTATTAAAATAATAAAATTGGGTAACTGCTGACTGTACCTGAAAATGGTGCACATCCACAAAGAGTTCTTGTCCTAGGAGATAGCTTAGGTCTTTGGAGGACATGTCTTTTGCCTAGGGAGAGAATGGGAGAAGCGTTATCACCCAGTAGAAGGTGGTCAAGCCCCTCTCCTACAGCACGTGGTGGTAACTCACCAGTAAAGGGTGCATAAGCTTCATAACAACTTTCTCATACTGATAGTGATATTATTTTGATATATTTGAATTTTGTATCTCTTCCTGAGTGTAGTCTTTGGTATGTTGATTTATATTGACTTCTGTAAAAACATAGTGTTTCTACTTATCTAACAGGTTTCAGAGGGATTGCGTGTGACAGAAAACACACACACTCATTACCTGTCCATGCTTTGAAAGAAAATAAAGACAGGGTCAGGTTTTGATACTGCTGGTAAAATGGAAATAAAAGAACTGTCAATGTGCATCTATCTTACTTGAGGACAGGTGCCTGCACCCATATTGACAGTTCAGTAATGAATCATATGATAATATTTTATTGATGACCTGGACAAGGGAATCAAGGGCACCCTCAGTCAGTTTGCAGATGACACCAATTTGGGTGAGAGTGTTTATCTGCTGGAGGGCAGGAAGGCTCTGCAGGGGGATCTGGACAGGCTGGACTGGTGGGATGAGGACAGTGGTGTGAGGTTCAACAAGGCGAAATTGCTGGATCCTGACCTGAAGTCGTAACAACCACAGGCAGCGCTACAGGCTGACACAGAGGGGCTAGAAAGGACCTGGGGGTGCTGGTGACAGCAGCTGACATGAGCCAGGGTGTGCCCAGGTGGCCAAGAAGGCCAATGGCATCCTGGCCTGGATCAGCAATAGTGTGGCCAGCAGGACCAGGGCAGGGATTGTCCCCCTGTACTGGGCACTGGTGAGGCCACACCTCGAGTGCTGTGTCCAGTTCTGGGCCCCTCACTGCAAGAAAGACATTGAGCTGCTGGAGGGAGTCCAGAGAAGGGCAATGGAGCTGGGGAAGGGTCTGGAGCACAAGTCCTGTGAGAAGCAGCTGAGGGAGCTGGGGGTGTTTAGCCTGGAGAAAAGGAGGCTCAGGGGAGACCTCATCACTCTCTACAACTGCCTGAAAGGAGGCTGTAGCCAGGTGGGGGTTGGCCTCTTCTCCCAGGTAACAAGTGATAGGAAAGGGGAATTGGCCTCCAGTTGCACCAAGAGAAGTTTATATTGCATATTCAGAAGAATTTCTTCACTGAAAGAGTGGTTAACATTGGAATGGACTGCCTAGGGAAGTAGCTGAGTCACTATCCCTAGAAGAGTTCAAAAACCATTTGTATGTGTCACTTCATTATATGGTTTAGCAGAATGGTGGTATTTGGTCAAATTTGATTTTAGAGGTATTTTAAAACTTTAATGATTCTATGATTCTGTGATCTTTGGCAATCAACAGGTTAATAGTGTCAGTGGTCCCATGCTATAGCTCCAAAGTGCACTTGCCTGGGCTGCAGGAGAAACAGTCTGTGCTGCATCACATATATAACCCTAAAGATTGCAGGTTGGCATTAACAGAAAAATCCAGATTATTCTCTTGTGCAAATGATAGTCAAATTTGGTGTCTGGGATTAGATTATTGAGGCTGCCAAGACAACTTTCCAAACATTTGTGAAAATATAGATTGCAAAGATTTCCAGGATGACTGGGGAATTCTCCCTGGATGTCCTCTGTGAGTTTTTTTAGATGAAGGAAATTCTGCATCTCGGCTTTTGCAAAGTTTTGTCTCTACTGTGTGGTTGCGCTTTGTCCTGATCTCAGAACTCAAAACGCAAATATTGCCAGGCCCCTGGTGAGGTGGTAGTAGGACCATAATGATCAAAATCATGTTCTGTTTGAGCTTTCTTATGCTTGGCAACTGCTTCCAGACATCATTATTTAATCACTTTTTGTGGAGGTCTCAGGAGTTATTTTCAGACAGATTTATTTTTGAATGAAGGCAATATTTTTTTTTAGAAGTATCTTTGATGACATAAATGATGGAAAGGAGCTGAAAAGCTGTAATTCAGTCGAGACATTCACTTATGGCAGAGGTTGTGATAGCAGCTTGATGGAATTAAGGTTTTTCTGTTCAGTGCAGAAGCAGGTATTTTCATGTCAAGCACAAAACATAAATTATTATTATTTTTTATTAGCAATAACGATTTATATTTTTGTGTTCAAATAAATATAATGTAGAAAATAATTAGTTTCTAAATACAGATGACAAAAATAACATACTCTTAATTCAGACATGGAATGCATAGCTTGATTATTTATGTAATTCTGGTTTCGTGTTAGTGGTTTTGGCAGTACATCTGAAAATGAAATGTTATGGAGAAAATTAAAATCAGCGATCCTTTAAAACTTTATTTATAATGGCAGGATACAAACAATTTTTTTGATTGGAGGAGTGAAGTTGCTGTATCAGAGATGATCTAGCTGGAAACATCTGTTGTAATGCTAGGTTTAGTTTAGCGAGCTGCAGCTTTCCCTGAGAGCTCAGCGGAGCTGCTCAGGGCAGTGTGACCATTTTGCCCTCCCGCAGTCCATTTCAGATGGCTCCACGGTTTTGCTCTGGCAACTATCAGCCTGGAGGAGGCGAGAAGGGTCTCTCCATGAGGATTTCAGAGGACCTTTAATAGTTACATCTTGTCCCAGTGATCCCCAGAGACAGAGAGACCTTGTGATCCGGGCACAGGGGGGTTTTGTTGGGGCTCAGGGGTGCTCCCTGGGTGGAGTTGGGGTACAGGAACCAATAGTGAGAACCTGAGGGAGTGGCCAGGGCGAGGGGCAGGGGAGAGTGGGAGGGGGGACGTGGGATCAGAAAAGCAGTGGGTAAACAGATCACCACAAACATCTGACCCATCTTTATTAAGGAGAGAAGGAATAAAGCTCTGGCTAACTGCCATTAACCATTGCTGGGCCATTTTGTGGTGATTGTGCTCCCCCGCTGCTCCAGGGAGAGTTGTGATTTCCAAATTCCTTTCTGCTCTACCACAGATTTATTTAAAGTCCCTTTATTTAAAACACATCTGGGGCAGGGAGTTCTGCAGCTCAGGGAAAATTAGATTTTGCTGTCCCAGTGTGTGCAGACTGCTCAGCTACATCTGGGGAGAAGTTCTGCAGACATGGGTGTGATGCTGCAGTTGGGTGCTGGGCTGGGAGTGCAGGAAGCGCTGCTCCTCACCAGGGCCCATGCTCCCTCTCAGCTTGCTCTCCAGTTCCTTCCCTGGGTGGCCAGCACTCTGGTATGGAAAAAAATGTCTCTTTCCTGCTCTTCAGCATGTTGCTTCCTGTCGGAGTTGCCTGGTTTGTGCATGCACTGTCAATCCAGCTACAAAATCACACTTGGCATGATTTCTCTGTTACAATAGATATTCACTGGCTTGGATCTTTTTACAAGCACTTGGTTGCTCCATCTCTTAACCTTAAATGATCAACCATTGTGTTTGGCTTGCAAATCCCCAGATAAATAGTTTAAAATGTAGTGAAAAAAAAGCACAGGGGCCCACCCTATAATCAGGAATGGATTGAAGAGGAGATCCAATTTGGTCTTCTTTAGAGTAACTCTATATTTAATAAAGGTTCACCAGAGCCAACAGATATTGAATTCCTGGGGTGGAGTCTTATATGAGCTAGTACATTGGTAAACTAGAATAAATCAACAAGTAGTAAAGTAGGCTATGGATTACATTTAATTATTACTGCTGGAATGCTAAATTTCTGCCATTAGTCCTTTGGTTTGCCTTTTCATGTCAGCAAGTTTCTACATTTATTCTGTTGCCTCTTGTTTTGTACCTCATGTCCTAGATAATCCTGACAATGTGGATAATTGCTTTTCATAGATGATAGATTATGTCAATCTGTGGAAACAAATACTACATATGGAAACAAATTACTTCTTTTATCTTGCATACTCTCTGACCAAACAGATTTTGGGTGGAGTGGTCAGCTAGCTTGTACCCAGCAGGACTACATGATTGATGGTGCCTGGGTATTATATCCGCCAAAGAATGGTTACATTCACAGCTGCTTGTCAGAACATTGTGAGTAACTGAAGTCCTTTCCCTTTATTACACCTGGACAGAAGATCAGATGAGATAGTTGCTGCTGGAAACGTCCTGAAGTTGTGGTCCAGTCAGATGAATTTTGGCAAGAACACACTTATTCTCAGTTGAATCCAACCAACAGATGGCTAGACAGACTCTGTGGATTTGGCAGGGAAGGCCCACTCTTGTGGCTGTTGCTGGACTAGCCCCTATATGGAAAGAACAGTGCCAAACCTCAGATTTTGTTGATTCTGCAGTTGTTCCTATGGTTAAACATAGCTGGTTTTAAAACTGAGTTGCTGACCTGTCAACCTCCACTTTGTGCCTGGGAAGATCATGTAACAAATCCTCTGTCATGGGTCAGCAAAGCATAGTCCTGGAAGTGATGTTCTTGCAAAGGGGTTGTTACAGCTCCTCTGTGACCTGACAGAACCTATCAGCTCCCTAGTTTGAATATGGACAATTTTTTAAGCCACTTAAAATTGTGACTGCCTCTGTGGTCCACATTCAGAATAGACAAACCCTGAGCAGAGCTCTCTCTTGTTTCCGGTGCTGGGACAGGTGGCTGCGGGCCCTGTGTGGGGCCAGCGGGCCCGGCCCGGGCCCTGCTCGGGCCAGGCCAGGCTGGGCCACGGCCATCCTGGAGCCGATGGGCCCTGTTCCACCTGCAGAACCCCCCATAGCCCTGCTCTGTGCAGACGGAGTGGCCCAGCTCCCCCTCTCCAGTGTGGCCAAGATTCAGCCGAAAGCTGCCCACCGCTGCCCGGCACAGATCATGTGAGCAACAGCAATAAGTGACATTCCAGCTGCAAGGCCTGGGTGAGATTAACCCTTTTAGTGCTGTGAAGAGCTGAAAACCTGAGGGAAGAGAAAGAGGAGATGCTTAAAGCTGAAATTCTGTTGTGAAGCTATGATGTATCAGAGTACCTGTTGTCATTTCATGAAGGCATGGGGGGTGGAGCGTTCAACTTGTACTTGTCAGCAAAAGCACCTGCGCTGAGGTAGGCAGATGCTGAAGCAGCTGTAATTTGATGAGAAGTTTGAACAGGGAGTGATGGAAGCGATGAGGACTCTTACTCCACATGGAAAGGGGAAGATCTCTGTTCCTAGAGATAGTCCCAGAGATAGTCCTGGAGATGAAGATGAGGAGGACCCTTTGCTCCCAGGGAAGGAGGAGGGCCTCTGTTCTTAGAGATGAAATGCTCCCAGAGATGGGTGAAGAGAACTTTTTTTTCTGAATGGCTCAACCTTAAAATTGTACCCCAGTAATTCAAGATTGGACCCTCGAAAGCAGTTGTGGGAAAAGCTGCAAGTCGTGGGAAGGGACTCACATGCCAGCAGAGAACCAACCTGGGCAGCTGTCTTGTTGTGATAATGTTTTCATAGCATGGGCAAGGGAGACTCCTCTTCCTAAATGGACTGAACAAGGCTATTATGGAAGTGATAAACAGACTGAACATCTCAAGCGCTGTCTTTTTACATTGTCAGTGGGAGAAGGGAGAAAGGTGGGGGGAGGAGAAGAGTTCTGAAGGTGTAGTATGATTTTTTTTCCCCTCTTTCTTCTTTTAGATCTGTTAATAAACTTCTTTATATGCTTTCAAGTTTGGTGCCTGCTTTGCTTTTTTCCTAATATTTATCTCACAGAAGGTAAATAGTAACGAGTATTTTGGACCAAGCCACTACACTAAATTGGTGTTTCTGCCCGGTTACAAACCGAACCCGCAACATCCTCATAGAAGCTGTGCATGGAGGCACATGGAGGACAGGGAGGTGATTCAAGACACCAGCACAGCTTCACCAAGGGCAAGTCCTCCCTGACCAACCCAGTGGCCTTTGGTGGTGGAGTGACTACATCAGTGGACAAGGGAAGGGCTATGGATGTCCTGGGCTTCTGTAAATCCTTTGACATGGTCCCCCACAACATCTGTATTGGTTTAGCACAACCTGGTTTTAGGTAGCAGGGGGGCCACAAAGATGGCTTCTGTGAGGAAGCTGCTGGAAGCTTCCCACCATGTCCAGCAGAGCCAATGGCTGATGGCTCTGAAGCTGGACAGCCTGCTGGTCAAAACTGGCCAGAGAAAGGTTGGTAACACCTCTGTGATGACATATTTAAGAAGAAAATCAAAACAAAGTCACAAGATTTTGGGATTCTAGCCAGAGAAGAGGAAGAGGTGATAACACGTGAGGGAAAACAACATGGAGACACCAAGGTCAGTGAAGAAGGATGGGGAGGAAGTGCTCCAGGTGCCAGAGCCAAGATTCCTCTGCAGGCCATGGTGCAGACCATGGTGAAGAAGCTCTCCCCCTAAAACCCATGGGTCCACAGGAGATGCAGAGATCCACCCGCAGCCCATGGGGGAGGTGCCCATGCCGGAGCAGGTGGATGCCTGGAGGAGGCTGTGATCCAGTGAGGGACCTGGTGGAGAGAGAGGCCCCTTGCTTCCAGACTGGAGCAGCCTGTCCTTGGAGCACTGCACCCCGTGGAAAGAGAGAGCCACGGTGTAGCAGTTCTGGGAGGATGGTTTGCCTGTGGGAGGGGCTCACACTGCAGCAGGTGCGGTGTGGCTGTTGCTCGCCAGGGAAGTTCAAAGAGAACTGTCTCCCATGGGAGGCACCCCACGGCCTCACAGGGGAAGACTCCTCTCCTGGAGTAGCGGAAGGAAATTTTGGTGATGAACTGACCAAACCCCCATGCCCTGTCTCCCTGCGCTGTTGGTGGGAAAGAGGGAGGGGCTGGGGGAAGAAGGTGTTCTGAGGGCTTATTTTACTTCTCATTATCCTCCTCTGGTTCTGTTAGTAATAAATTCACTTTGCAACTTACATTGAGCCTGTTTCACCCTTGAAGTGTTTCTCCTAGTCCTTATCTCACTCGTGAAGCGTTCATTAATTTTTTTTCATTTTCCCTCCTCTGCCCAGCTGTGGCAGGGGAAGGTAAGTGAGCAGCTCTCGTGGGTGCCTGGCATTGGGCCAGTGTCAAATCACAACATCCTTCTCTCTAAATTGGAGAGGGATGGATTTGAGGAGTGGACTGTTAGATGGATAAGAAATTGATTGGATGGTCACTTTCAGAGGGTTGTGGTCAAGGGCTCAGAGTCCCAATGGACACCAATGACAAGTGGTGACCTCAGGGGTCTGTACTGGGACCAGTGTTATTTAATGTCTTCATCAGTGACATAGACAAAGGGATCGAGTGCACCCTCAGTAAATCTGAAGATGACCCCAAGCTGAGTGATGCTGTTGACACACCTGAAGGATGGGATGTCATCCAGAGGGACCTGGACAAGCTGGAGAAGTGGGAATCTCAAGAGGTGTAACAGATCCAAGTGCAAGGTGCCTATACCTGGGTTAGGGCAGCCACCACTATCAACACAGGCTAGGGAGGAAGAGATTGAGAGCAGCCCTGCTGAGAAGGACTTGGGGGTTATAGTGGATAAAAAGATGGACATGACCCAGCAATGAGGGCTTGAAGCCCAGAAAGTAGTAAAGTAGGATATGGATTACCTTTAAGTTTTCCTGGTGGAGTAACAAATTTCTTTAGTGAATTGTTTGGTTTTTTCAAAATCCAAAATACAGTTAATCCTCGTCTGTATCAAAAGCAGTATGGCCAGCAGATCATGGGACATGATTCTGCTTCTCTATTCCTCGCTGGTGAGACCTCACCTGGAGTTGGGCATCCAGCTCTGGGGTTCTCCGCACAGAAAAGGCATGGACATGTTGAAGGACCAAAAAAATGATTAGAGGGCTGGAACACTGTTACAGTGTAGATACTGCAACACGTGTATCAGACAACGAGGCCCATGGAAAGAATACATATGGACCGATTCTTGATAGATGTTTCAGAGAGATGTTTATTTCTCCAGCCGCATGGCCGGGGATGCCAAGGACCTGCTGCAATCATGGGACTGGAGGGTCCTTGCCCGCACAGGGGAACACAAAACAACCAATGGGGAACGAGGCTGACCAGGGGCAGGGAAACCCCGTGTCTCCCCCCCCAGGGCCCCTCTCCCAGGACCATACGGCAGGGGGAGGGCTCAACATTTCACCCGTTTATTTTTAACAAAAAGAGATTTAAAACTTAACATTGAAAACAACTGGATAAACATAACAAGAACAGTTTTAAAACAAAATAAGCCACCCTTTTCAGTCTTTAAACGTCCAAACAGATTCTCTGGAACATCTTAAGGCTGACAGAAGGGAGACAGGACTCTCCGGGCATGCTTTGTGGGGAAACTGAGGCAGGAGAGGGTTTCTTCTATTTGTACCTGTTGGAACGCTAAACAAAAATAGTTAATTTCTTCCCTCCCCCTTTTCATCCCCCCCTCAGCATCCGAAAGGAGTTGTAGGGAAAGGGAATTGTATAGGGAAGCCATGGGGTGAAAAACGGATTAGGAATAAACTGGGGATGGGGTAAACATAGGAAAGGGTTAATGTTGGGTATAGGGTAAAAGGGGAAAGTAGGTTGTGGGTAGAGAAGCTGCTGGGATGGATATTGTTTATAATTCTGTGCATAACGGCTGCCTTTGACTGGAATACCCCCAGGCCCAGTAACATTTGCTGCTTGTAAACCCTTCTTTCCTTGCACTATATCAAATTGTACAACCTCCTCATCTCCTACACTTTGCAGGTAATTCTTAGGGTTATTCTTTTTAATAGCAGTTCTATGAATGAATATGTCTTCTTGGTTGTCACATCTTGTTATAAAACCATAATTTTGGTTAACATCATACCATTTTACTATTCCTAAAACCTTAGCTACAATGACCTTTTCCTTTTTCTGAGTGGCTGCTGTCCTCTGTCTCACTGCATTTTTGCTTTCTCTTTTGCTTTCTCTCACTCCCATGTTGGAATTGCCAGGGTTGTCAGTGCTGCCGGGGCCCGTCAGGGCTGCTCGTGCCTGCGTGCTCTTCCCGGGGTCGCATTTGGGGCCGCGCGGGCCATGACGGGCCACACCGCTCAGCTCCCTGCACGCCGTCTCCTCTGCTCTCAGCTATGCTGCTGCTGCCTGGCGCTGCACCCACATCTCAGCTGGGCCCCTGAGCGACGGCCCCCCCGCATCCCACTCCAGCACGTGTTTCGGCTAGGTGCGGCTCCGCTCCACTGCCACCGCCGCCAGCCGCGCACTGCCCCTGTCGGTCACGCGTTCGTGGGGCTTGCTCCACCACGTGCTGCGCGGGGCCAGGCGGGCTCCTGCCGCACCTCGCTCTGCTGCCGACACTGCAGCTCGCATCGCTCCACCCGTGTGTGGGAACTGCCTCGCTGCTGCTCGCAGAGCGCTCGGTGCATGTGGCCTGGGCCGCACGGTCCCTGAAGCAGTTTTAACTTCGCCAGGACATAGCTGACATTGCTCAACAGTCTCAGTAATTAAATAATATTCACGAAAATATTCTTCCATCGGCATATATTTTGACTCCAATATTAACTGTGTCCAAACCGTCTTCCAAAAGTCTTTGGTAAGAATTAAATCCTAAGAAATGTAGAAAAAGTTCTTAAACAACCATGCCAGGAAGTGTTTCAGTTCCTTTTGAGCTTGAATTAAGCTAAAATTTACAAATCATTGTTCAAGAATCTTTTCAAGTTTAAGATAAATGTCCATATGCGGCTCTGAGAGCCAAGAGTCTTTCCACAGTTCCTCCATAATTTAGAGATGGAACAGCAAAACAAAACAAGAAGAGAAATCCAGAGTTTACTCACAAATCAGTCGCTGTCCTTACGGATCAGGGATCTTTCTGCCCGCATTACCTACCATTTGTTACAGTGTGGATACTGCAACACATGTATCAGACAACGAGGCCCATGGAAAGAAATATATATGGACCGATTCTTGATAGATGTTTCAGAGATGTTTATTTCTCCAGCCACATGGCCGGGGATGCCGAGGAACTGCTGCAATCACGGGACCGGAGGGTCCTTGACCGCGCAGGGGAGCACAAAACAACCAATGGGGAACGAGGCTGACCAGGGGCAGGGAAACCCCATGTCTCCCCCCCAAGGCCCCTCTCCCAGGACCATACGGCAGGGGGAGGGCCCCAACAGAACACCTTCCATATGAAGACAGGCTGGGATGTGGATTAGTTCTGTCTGAAGGAAAGAAGGCTCCAGGGTGGTCTTTTTGCAGCCTTCCAGTACTTGCAGGGGGCTTGTAAGAAGGATGAGTGTCGCGTTGATATTGGATGGTAAAATGCTGTGACCTTCCCAAAAGTGCCTCCAAGGAGGCCTCTCGGTTCAGGCAGCACACTTGCACACACATATACACACACACACACTGGATAGGTAGCCAAAACAGTCCAACGATGAATGAGCAAGAAGAGTTTTGGCATAAGGTTTTACAGGAGAGCTTTAATGCATCCGCACTCATACAAGGTTCCAGAGAAGTCTCTGGGGACAACAATGGGGGTTCCAGGGTAAGGGAACTAATCGAGAAACTCTGAAGGGGTATCAGGTAACAAGGGTTGTGGCGGCCAATGGAGCCAACCAGGGGAGTAGAACTGGGGTACATTAACATAACAGACCAGAGCATTCTGGGGGAGGCTTTTTCAGTCACCATAAGCTGGAAAGGAACCTAGGACTTATCACACCGTAGGACTTCTGTCGTTCCTTGTCCAGCAGGCCCACCGGCCTCCACAGATGAGGACAGATTTTTTGCAGGGCCTGTTTTGAGGGGACAAGGGGTAATGGTTTTAAACTAAAAGAAGGTAGATTGATTCCAGATGTAAGGGAGAGATTTATTACAATGAAAGTGGTAAAACACTGGAACAAGTTGCCCAGGGAGATGATTGATTCCTGGGAACATTTAAGGTAAAGCTGGATGGGGCTTTGAGCAACCAGATTTAATTGAAGATGTCCTTGGTAATTGTCGGGAAATTTGGACTAGATTACCTTTAAAAGTCACTTCCAACTCATACTGTTCTATGACTCTGTGGTAGGGAGAAAGGGTTCAGAGATATTCTGTGTTGCATATTGTGCTAGTCAGATCCATTACCCACAAGGCACCACACTCTGACGAGATCCTTCCCCTTCCTCCAAATGAGGTGGAAAAAAAGCGCTGGTGTAGAGAGGAGAAATCCCACTCCATGCGGTAAAACCTCCTTGTATGACAAACAAAAGACTCTCCGTTGGTGGACTATCAGGATTAAAACTGAGTCATGTTATAATTAATTCAAACAATTCTAACAGTCTTTGTGCCCATAAAACACTTTATGGGCACAAAAAACCATTGGTTTTTGTGTGAGTTCTGTAAATTCTAGCTCACTTTTAAGACTGTTTTCTGCAAGAGAAGACATACCAACCATATTGTTGGTGGATCCTATTTTTGGAGCTCGTTGAATGACAAATTTTGTTTTCTCCAAAGAGCTTTGGTATATTTTGCTTAAAAATTTTAATTGCATCCTTGTTTCCAAACAATATACTAGGAATAATTTATTTAAGTAGTTACTTCTACTGCACGACCAATAATAAATTTAAAAAGGAAATTTTTTGCATGGTGGTATGTAACACATACCTTATGTAGCACAGCAGAGTCAAAAGGCAAGATGAATTATATTTGATATATTGCACCGTTTGGTTAAGTAAATTGATATCAGTAAGGCTCCATGCACTTCCCATTTACACGAATATGGAGGATTTTTCTGGTTCAGGCAAGCTTGAGGCAAACAGCGTCATGGTTGCCATTTTCATCTTCATTTTGAACATCTATATTCCCTGGTTTTATGCTTACTTTTGGAAATCCCTTGGTTCCCTTCCAACTCACAGATGGGCACAAAGCACCTTGGCTTTCCACCTCCTGCTGTGCTATTGCTTAAGTACTTACCCTCATTGCATTCTAATTAATGAGGATATTGCTGACAGGGGCACAGATAGCAGAACTGGAGGTAAAGTAGTCTTTTGCAACAAACTGTGCATGTTAATAGATGTAAATAAGTTGTTGAATATTCTTGAAACTGTTGTGCTAGTGAAAAGCTTACTGCCTCTCTCCTGGTGGAGTTGTTATGTGTCCATCAAATTGATCTAGGTAGCTGACACAATCCAAAGTGCCTTGGGAGACACAAAATGAGTTAGGAAGCATTTACACATAGACCACTTTGATGGCAGAAACAAGAGAGGAGGAGGAACTAGTGTCAAATGGATTAATGGTAGTTTGAGGGTTGCCACCTCCCAGATCTCTGATATGTTGAGTACTCTAAAAATGAATTTCACAGGGCACTGAGGTGTTGTTGGGGAGAATTAGCAAATTGGTGGTAGTAGGACTGGGTTTACAACCTTGGATCCACCGTGAGGCACAGTCTTGGCTGTGCTTTTTCAGCCATCTGTGCTCGTTTATTAACCCCTGGGGAGGCTTGTGGCTCCTATAATTCATTTTACCATTCATCATGAAAAAATTCAAATTATTAGAGGCTATGGGGGAAGACAGAACACAGAGTCTTTATTGCTGTCAGTTTAAGATAATTTTCTATCATATTTCTATATAAGTTATGGGAAAGATATGTTGTCTTTTTTTTACATGTTATGGAATTGGAGAAAGTCAAGCCATTAATTTAAAACAGGGGCAGATAAAACATGTAGTGTGTGCATCTGAAGCGGCTGGAGAACTGCAAAAAATTTACCATGAGAGGATGTTTTTTCTTCCTCAGTCCATTCATACATTTTCTTTCTCTCCTTCTAATGGCTAAATATTTTCTCTCTTTCGCTCTTCCCCAATCCCCTGGAGCCAGGTCTTCTTTCAGGTGCAGTTTCTGTTTACAATCAATTGCCATTAACACACCATAAGAACAAAAACACAGGCTTTGAATGAAGTTTGCCCTGCAATAAAGACCTAGATGAAAGTAGGTTTCCTGAAAGGGATCCTTGACCTGACAAGGAAAAATCCTACTTAAACAATCCTATTTTCTCTGTCAAGATGATGCTCTTTTTCCCTTCTTCTCTCTGAGTGATTCCATACCTTTTTTTTTTACTTCTCAGTTGTCTGAGTTTCATGAGCTTGACACAGCATTAAAAGCATTTGTGCTTTATCTACAGCAATAAACATCAGCAAAGTTGTCACAAATACTCCTGTGATAAATTGCCATTAAATACAGCTGCACCTTTTTGAATGTGGGAGGGAGGGTGGCCATGGCTCTTATCTGAGGCAAGGATAAGCCCACTTGCTTGTGCAGAAGCAAGATGAGGGACCAGATTTGCTCAGCTGTGTTTATCTTCCCACCCACACATGTGCCCATACAAGCATCCCACCAGCTGAACATCAGGCTAATCAAAACAACATAAAGCCTGCTGAATCCCAACCAGCTGCAACCAGGCTTGTTATGCCTCTGCCATTATTATTGTTGTTTCAATTTATAAAATTTGCCTCTGCTGATGGCTTTTAGATGCTTTTACTTCAGCTTTTGTAGATGCTTTTACTTCAGCTTCTCTCCAGCTCCTCTATCCAGGGGCCATCCTGCATGTGATAGCTCTGCAATCCCACCCCAGTGTCCTTTGCAGCCCCACCCTGGGACTCAGGGCTCTGAAGACAGTGGGTTCCCATCATGCCTCCTGCCACTGGGGTCTGCTCTTTGAGCTGCTAATGAGTTCAAGAACGTCCCCAGAAACAGAAAACTTTTTGAGCTGATCTAATGGCTCAAAAGAAAAACATAACCATGTACTGCTGTGTGAGTTCACTGTGACTGCATTGGTCCCTTTACTAAAATTTCTGTGCCTTGCCTAACCAGTGCCTGTCTCCAGTTGGGGTGACAGAGGGGTTTTACCCATTTCTCACAGCCCTGCAGGACTTGGCAGTGGCTGTTGTAGGACCCTGACTCATGGGCATCTCTCATGCAGAGTCATCCCAATGGATTGCTGGTGGATTCTTCCACTACTGGAAAAAAACAGTGTTGCTTGATACTCCTCTGTTGACTTTTGCTGGATTAACTAGACCTGTGGAATTCAGAGGTAATGGTATGACTCTTCCTCTCACTGTGAGAAATTAAGAGTACAGTTTAGTGTCTAGCAGAGACCAATACTGTGCATTCTTCAAAACTCATGCCAGCTTTTTGAAATGTGTCAATTAGTTCACAGAGGGAAAAAAGAGTAAAAAGTGAAAAGTGGGGCATGCTGAAATGGGAACAAGATACCTAAAGTGCCTAAACTAGGACCTGTGAACATTCCTCCCTCAGGCAGGGCTGCTCTGAGAATCGTATGGTCTGTCTGTTGGTCTTACAGAGTGGGAAAGAAGGTGCTAGTCCTGCTCTTAGGACCATGATATCCTGCAGCCCTTGCATCTGCTTTTGACAGAAGGGAGACTAGGGTGAATATGAGAAATCTCACCCTTTTGGTAATTCCAGGATGAAGGGGCTGATTCCTCATGCCATCTCTGCCACTATGGCCAGGCAGTGAGATGCTGCTGCTTAGCTCTGCTGTATACATGGTGCTAGACTTGCTGATTCAGTTTGTGTAGGCTGTGGAGGGCAATCCAGAGGACAGGCTGAGGAAGTGGGCCTGTGTGAACCTGATGAAGTTCAACATCATCAGGCCAAGTGCAAGGTCCTGCAGCTGAGTTGGGGTAATCCCAAACACAAATACAGGGTGGAGAATGGATTGTGAGCAGTCCTGGGGAGAAGGACTTGGGGGTGCTGGTGGGGGAGAAGCTCAACATGATTCAGCGAAGTGTGATTGGAGGTCAGAAAGACAGCTGTGTCCTGGGCTACATCCAGAGCAGTGTGGCCAGCAGGGTGAGGGAGGGGATTCTGCCCCTCTGCTTCTGCTCTGCTGAGACCTCACCTGGAGTGCTGCTTCCAGCTCTGGGGTTCCCAGTGTAAGAATGACACAGACCTGTTTGAGCAGATCCTGAGGAATCTGGGAAGATTATCTGAGGGCTGGAGTACCTTTCCTATGAAGACAGGATGAGAGAGAGCCTGTACAGCCTGGGGAAGAGAAAGGTCTGTAGAGAACTTAATATTACCTTCCAGTACCTGAAGAGACCCTATAAGAAAGCTGAAGACGGGCTTTTTACAAGGGCATGTAGTGATAGGTCAAAAGGGAATGGTTTTAAACTAAAAGAGGTAGGTTTATGTAAGATGTTAGGAAAAAATTCTTTACTTTGAGGGTGTTGAAGCACAGGAACGTGTTGCCCAGGGAAGTTGTCAGTGCCCATCCCTGGAACTGTTCAACACCAGGTTGGATGGGGCCAACACAAACCATTTTATGATTCTTAGAGGAAAGGAGAAAGGTGTGTATTAGAAATAGAAGTTAATGTCTAGCCACTGGCACATGCTGCAGCATTTTCCCTCTCCTCTGCATCTCTCCATAATCCTTTCCCACACATTTCCCACTGCCAAACTCCTAGCTGGTGCTGTGAACAGACCTCAGCCACTACACCACAAAGGTGACATGAAATTATGCCTAATGCTTCCTTGTCCCCAAAGGCTTAGGCATTAAATGTCACTGAAGGAAAGCTTTTTGTACTGCCTTTTTGCCCCCTGTATAATCCAGTACAGCTCCAGCCTGTGGGGCTATTCTGATCCAGGGTCTGGCCTTCTCACTTGTATAACAGGTGTAAGAAGTGGGAGACTGTAGTGAAGAGTAATTTACTTGACCCAGTTTGGTCTCATGCTGGTTTTACACTAGAATAATGGTGCTTCCTCAGTGTTAATCTTCATGCAAGGTTAATTGGTATATATAAAGTGAGCATGATGGTCATTCACTTAAAAGCACACATGGGAACATGCTAATTTCCCTGAAGGTTTGGCCAGGTTTCATCTGCGTGCTCCTGGTTTGCATCTGATTTTTATTTCAGACACATGTCTCAGAACTCTATGGATGCTGCCTAGACACCTGGTTTTAATGAAAACAACCATCTATACATCTTATTCTGGAGAGATCTGCTGGAAATTTTTTCTTCTCTTCCCACGATTTTTTAAAAAAATCTCTACAAATATTCTTTTTAATGCTGTTTTACAAATTTGTAATTATCATGTGAATGGATTTGTTGAAACTTTTCCTTTTTCCCTCTTCCTTTTCTTTTCCATTTTACATGGGTACTGTTAGCACTGTGTGGTGCTGGCCCTCACAGCTTGTCCCATCCTCTGAAGGTGCCCTACCTCTGCACTGTCCCATGGCTCTGCTGAGGTTGGTGATGGGCTTTGCCTCGAACAGGTCTTTAGGAGAAGGCTTAAATTGGCAGATAGGGCACGACCTCAAAACTGCCTGCCTCTGAGACACTTTTGATGGTAAGCCCTCATCTGTGGCTGCACCAGGACTTATTCAAGTCACCATGTACTGAAACTGCTGCTAAAAATCCCACTTTCATTGATGGGCTTGGATTGGTCTTTCACTTGTAGGTCTGGGTCCAGAGATGCAAACTGCCTCTTCCCTGCCATTGGTCCAGAGATAGGGTTGGAACTATGCTGTCCTCTTCTTGTCTGGTCTAGGTGAAGCGGAGAGCAAGACCAGGACTCACTCATGCCCTTTTGCTGATTGTGCAGTCTGCTGTCCTCAAGAGAAGCCTCAGCCCCTGTTGCCTGCAGCAAGCTCTTTGGAGGCTGAAAACCAGCAGGGATTTTCTCTACAGGACAGGAGATGGTATCTCCCATTGTCCGTGGATTCAGTTAGTTGCTGAACTTCAAACCCATATTTCAAAAATATGCTTCGATGTGCTTAGCTTATTCTTGTTCTTCCTCTGATCTTTTAAAAATACTTGCTCTTTAGCTATATATAGCAGAGAATAGTCTCCATAGTCAGATAAGACAAACTGTGGGGAAAGTTTGCTCTTGGGTTATTTATAGAGCTCTTAGCAGTACTGTCCCCTTGCCCTTTTTGTACAAAGCTAGGGCATGCTGGGCTGAAAACATGACCTTATCCTCTGGGTATGCAGACTGGTCATTCGTAAGCCCTTTTTTAACAAAGTCTGTGTTCCAAAGGAAAAACTGTAGTTGCAGCTACAAATTTCTCAATTCCCTGTGCCTGGTTGAGTTGGTGTGATAAATGAATAAAGAGTTCAGGGGGCTTTTGATAAATCTTGTAGTAATTGCACATATTTTCCATCAATATCAATAGACTTCTGCTTTATGATCTCCTCTGAGCCACAGAGCTATTAGTATTGTCAAACAATCTGTGTCTGTAATCTTTTGGGTTGTGAAGCCAATATGAGTTATCAATATACAATACATTTATAAAACGTAGCTACAGGAGTTTTGATCATTCATCCAAACCATGTATTTTCATTAAAGGTTAATGCTAACACAGATGTCTTGTAATTGATTAAAATTTAATTAATAGATTTTTTTCATTAAAATATCCACATACTATGAATAGGCTATAATTTTCCCATGGGTCTTGCCAAATGGTCAAGATTTGAAATATTTCCTTCTTGTCTGCTCGCCTTCCCTTTTTTTCTCAATTTCTACAGCATGCAACCTCAATACTTACCATTAACAATATTCTAGATGCTTAAAATAACAAAGATAAATGGACACAGCATAACGTCAATTTTTGTATCAAATTAAAAGACCTCAGGTGCACTGAACTTCATTCTGTCATTCACAGTGTATTTTATTCAGAGAAATGTCAAAATTTTCATTTACATGATAAGGTAACCAATATATATGAGAAAAAGCCTTGCAGGGAAGTCTGGTTGCTTCAAGTGTTAGGTCAAACTTGATAACTTTTACACAAGCCCTTTATTAAAAAGAGTTTAGTGATCTGTTGTGAAAGGGAGTGTGGGCTCATTACATACACAAGGTTGATGCATCCTTTTCCCAAACATTGGCTCAACAATGATATCACGTATTGTTAGAAGTATCATGCACCCTGGAATGACATTGTTTTCTCAGAAAATTTAAAATAAATGTTAAATATAATCAGCAGGTAAAGCAAACAAACCCGTTGGACAAAAAATAGCTTCCAAAGCTTTTATCCAGACACAATTAAATCTTCTTAGATGAGATAGTGCAGAGCTCTCCACAACAACTGGTATCTGCCCTGGGAAATAGAGGAGTCATCAACACTCTTGGCAACTGCAAAACGTAACTACTTGCATATCAACACCATCCTGCAAAATTAATAGACCACATTAATTCTTGGTGTGACTCCAAGTGAAATCAATTATGTTATACCACTGATGAATATGGACAAATTTTGTTAATAATTACTAAGTAGCAGGATAGTGAAAATCACTTTTCACAGCAGGAAAATCCAACCAGGGTAACATGGCTAGAAATTGTTGCTGAAGGAAGTGGGATTTGTGAAAAGGTGGAAAGAATGGACACAAGAGAAAGAGCAAAAAAAATTTCTTGTTCTTCACTGAGAGAATGGTGTTCAAGCATGTTCCATTTCTTCTAGGGTGTCCTGTAAGATTAGTGCAAAGAAAAGGCACCCAGAGACCTTTTAAAGACGGATTTCCCTTCCTGACTGCCAGCTATAAGCCTTCCCTTCTTCAAAACCTGGTACTATAGGCAGTGCATCTGGAAAAGCATGTGTCTGTCAGAAATATATGGGTTCATTTTTCCTAATACGTGTTCAGAGCTAAGCCCACTGGGCTTATACTTCTCTTTGGAATCTGTGGTGCTGGGGCTCTCTGAGGGCCCTAGGACCTCACTTGGGCAATTACTTCTTGCAGGGATTAATTAATTCAGCCTCTTGAGTACATGGCTTTACATCATGGTGGTCCATGGCAGGCTGTCAGGTAACCTTCCCCTGGCCCTTAGCTTTCCACAGTGTATCTCCAGCATGCAGCTTCCCCCAGGTGGTCTGTATTTTCCCTTGTTATGTCCTCCATCTTCTCCCTGAGGAGACAGCCCATTATTGGAAAATTAGGATAAAATTCCCTGCAGCATCTGGAGGCTGGTTAAGAGGGAATGAAAGCAATAATTGTTTTTTTAGTGAGATATGAAGTCAGGTGTTATTTACAGTACTGAAAACAGGTAGAATTAATTGTAATTTTTACCTATGCCTAGATAGTAGATATCTTCTCACTTCCTAATACTTTCCTCAGAGTAACCTTAGAGGTCTCCCAGCTCCTGCAGCCAGGGTCCAGACTTGCCCACCTTGGTGCTCCTTTTCTGCCTCCAGAGCAGTCCTGGAAAGCTGTCACCAGCGATGGAGGAGAAGAGCCTCCTCTAGCTCCTCCGTTCCTCCCCTTGACCTCCACCTGCTGCTGAAGCACACCCAAGGAGCCAGTGACCTCCCTGTGCAGCCATTATCTCCATGATTATCATTCAGAGGGCTTTCTGGTTTCTTCTGCACAGCCCATCTGGTTCCTGTTTCCTTCCAGGAAGTTTCCATGTGCAGCTCCAGCTGCTCCTCCCCGCCCAGACCAGGCATCTGCTGAAGCTCACGGGTGCTGGGGATGTCTGTGTCCCTGGGAAGCCCACACATGTCACCTCAATGGCACAGGTGGTGGGCTGCACACAAGGGTGCCTTATCTATCTGCATCTCTACTCCACCTACATACTCCCAAAGAATTTTCTGTCACAGAAACTTGCGGGATTTAAAGCTGAGTAAATGTGATCTTTCAGAAAGATCTTCTGTTATTACATTTTGGGTTCTTAGACATGGTCACATTATGTTTAAATCAAGTTGGCACAGATGAGGGAACTAAGTAATTATTCATCATTCTGCCAGCAGTGGCTTTCCTTACTACACACAAAATACTTCTTTACAGAAGATTAAAGCACATTGTTTCTGGTTAGGAAACCCTTTCCTATTCACTGAAAGTCATTGCCAAATCTTGAAATACTTGTATTTGTAGAGACTTGAAAAGTCTAATTTCAGTACAATAAGCAGATCCATACATCTTGTCAGCATGCCTAAACCAACATGCTTTATTTTAGGGAGTGTAGCAAAAGTCAACAGCTTTAGAAAATTAAATTGCTCCTTTGCTGAAAGCCTTCTGTTGCAGAGACATGGCAATAGCTCACAAGTTAGATAATGAATTGCATATTCCTCTTTGATAGTGCCTTTATCAAATTTTATAGAAAATGATCAGATTTACAGTGGGTCAGTGCAAAACTGTGACCAGAATTCCTGTGTTCTCTCCCTGGGTCAGTTTCCTTTTCTTACTTTACTTAATTTTTATCTTGTATCTGTAAGTATAGGAATTCCTTTTAAAAAGTTTTGTAAGCACAACTGTCTAACTTTTGTATTGTATTTGGTTAAACAAAGGTTAAACATAGCAGAGAGACATTAAGGAGTATGAAGGGAGCCCCAGAGTATCTGGCTTCTCATTGGCTTTTAGAGGTTGTGTTGCTTTAAGACCAATTTGAAACCACCAGAAAACTCAGTCATTCTCATTCAGTTTTAGTCTACTTTGTACTTTTATTGACTAGATAAAAGTAGCATGCAACAAAAGGGAGTTATATTAAGAGGAGAGAATGAACAAAAGTATTACTAAATGATTCACATAACTTAGATCCCTAAAATGGGACTAGATCTCTTAAAAGGACAAGCATTCTCCAAAATGTAAATATATTTTTGTTCCAAAAATGCTTGAAATGTTGTGAGATTCATTTTCGTCATGGAGTTTTGGTCTTTCTACTTCTAGCAGCAGCAAAAACAGAAGTGCAGAGAAAGGAAAACTGATTGTTCAGATGAATTCAGCAGCATGTGGAAAATACACTGCACTATAGCTGTTCTGCAGAAAAAGAAAGGAGCACTGAAGACAAAAAGGATTAGAAAGGAAAAGATTTTTTGTGGGAGAAAGCCCTGTCTAGCAGACCAAATTTAGTATTTTTACTGTCTCACCACTCATGCCTACTGGGGAATGGCATGTTTGAGGGCATAGGAATTGCTGAACTTCAGTCCAGATAAATTGTCTTAACCTGTGTGAAGGTCATGCAGAAGAGCTTGAAAACTGCATTGTATTGCTTGGTTGGGGATCATTGGTCAGGCACGCTGGATGCTCTGGACAGTAAACTCCTCCTGTTCTGAGGGAATGCATTGACAAATGGCAAACGCTCCAACATTTCCAGTTTAACTTTTTCTTCCTGGTGCTAGGAAAAAATACAGACACCTACAGAGCAATGCCTACAATTTTCTGGACCAGCTTGAGAAGTAGGCCCATAGGAACCTCATGCAATTTAATGAGACCAAGTGCAAGGTGCTGCACTTGGGTTGGGTCAGTAGCTGGTATCAACACAGTCTGGGGATGAACAGACTGAGAGCAGCCCTGCTGAGAAGGACTTGGGGGTGCTGTGGGTGAGAGGCTGGACGTGACCCAGCCATGGGCACTCACAGCCCAGAGAGCCAAACGTGTCCTGGGCTGCATCCAGAGGAGTGTGGGCAGCAGGGGAGGGAGGGGATTCTGCCCCTCTGCTCTGCTCTGCTGAGACCCCACCTGCAGTCCTGCATCCAGCTCTGGGATCCTCATGACAAGGAGGGACAACAACCTGGTGGAGTGAGCCCAGAGGAAGACCGCCAAGATAGAGGGATGGAACACATTTCCTATGAGGAAATGCTGAGACAGTTGAGTTTGTACAGTCTGGAAAAGAGAAGGCTTTCAGGTGACATAATTGTGGCCTTCCAGTAGCTGAAGGGAATCAATAAGGCAGAGGGAGAGAGACTCTTTGCAAGAGCATGTAGTGACAGGACAAGGGGAAATTGCTTCAAAAGGAAAGAAAGTAGTTTTAGATCAGGTATTAGGAAGAAATTCTTTACTGAGAGGGTGATGAGGCACTAGAACAAGTTGCCCAGAGAAGTTGCAGATGCCCCATCCCTAGAAGTGTTTAAGGCCAGGTTAGAAGGAGTTCTGATCAACTGATCTAGTGGAAGATATCCCAGCCCATAGCAAAGGGTTGGAACTAGATGATCTTTAAGGTCCTTTCCAACCCTGGTCATTCTATGATCCTATGAATGTATGATACAATGAATATTTAAGTTGTAAGGACTATTTTCAGGCTCTTTACCTGTCTAGGGGTAGCACAGTTTGATGCTTGTTTGTTATTGGGGCTTGTAGGTGTTGACAAGAAATTGAACAAAATTTATGTGAATACCTGCTTGAGAGACTAGCTGGTGCTAACTGGCATTAGTTACTCATTTTCACAGTGCAAATGCACACTTCAAAAGGAACAGCTTTAAATCCTTTTTGAGCAGTTAGGACTTGGAGATGGAGCAAACACACTGGTTTCTCCAGCAAGAAGATTGATATTGATGCAAGTGAAGGCCACTAAACCACTTCTGAGAGGGATTTAAAAATTTGTATTCTAAATTTGCCTTCTTTTCCCAGTGTTCTTATGTCACATACTTTTTATTTTAATTAATATTGGATGATGCAGAAACAAGGTGAAAGCTGAATTTAAAGGCAAAGAAGAGATGGCTTTTCAATGACACATTTCTCAGAAAGGAATTAATCAGTCATGGTGTCCCATCCTTCTTTTTTGCAAACAGGCTCCAGAATTCTTAAATTAATCTTCCTTAGATAGTTCCATTATTTTGTTTTAACCTTCCCATTTCTTGTCCTGTCTGTTCATCTGTTTGCCTGGCTTTGCTTCAGCTTGTATGCTTGTATAATCAGAAGGCTACCTTGCCTGTTTAGTTCTTATTTTAATTTCCTCTGCTCGTCAGCAGAGTGTAGCCTTTTTGCTCCTTTAACTGAAACCTTCAAGTCAAAGCCAGTTGTGAAGAGGAGGAAAAAAGGCCCACAGCTTTGATTTTTCTTCAGGACAGAGTTTCCAGTGTGACTTGCTGTAAGGAGAGTAGGGAGACAGACACAAACTCTCCTGCAGTGTTACAGGCTTCTTCTTAACACTAACCACATTCTACATATTGGACATCACTAAAGAAGGAAGTGATGAAGCAGCAGTGAGAGGGGCTGAGGCAGCTGTTTAAATACAGGGAGCAGGTCATCTGCTCCAACATCTGCTTTTCAAGGTTGTCACAGTAGGAAAGGAGGCTCACATGTGTCCCTCCTGGATCTGAGGACTCTTTACCTCAATGAGCCCTGCTGTGGCTTTACAGGACTCCTTCTCATCCAGCAACAGAAAGTCCTTGGCATTCCCTAGCACTGAAGCTGCCCCTGCATGCAGCAGTTATTCCACCCTTGAACTGCCTGCTGCTGCTGCCACAGAGATTGTGTTGCTTCAGATTTGGGCTTGTAATTTCACTAAGCCCTTTTAATTTTCTCTTGTTGGCTCCCCTCTGCACATCTAGGTAATTGATTTTAGACAACTTCCCAATCAATTTTTGAAGTAAAGACTTTTAGGAAATAGTCAAAAATATTTTTCTTTAATTACTCCCACATTTATTTCTCTTGAAACCCTCCAGCTGTGAGATCCATGTTCCTGGGGAATGTAATGAACCAGAAGCCCTGTATAAATGTATTTTTTTCTGTCTTGCAAAAATTGTGATGGTTTCCTTCTCCCCCCTGCAAGTCTAGTTCAAACACTTTGTTTTAGTAAACTCTTATTAGTTTACACTTAAACAGCTGTGTGTACCAGCAATCTTATACTGTAAACTCATGGGGGATCTTTTCCTATTATGTACGTGAATAATAGCTGATCCTGGCCATTGATTAATAGTCCAATATTTCCACCATCACACCAATTAAAAATAATTCCATGAGCAGCAAATTATTCTCAGGTTGTATATATTTAAAGAAATTACAAAATTAAAAGCAAATTAACATGTTTCTGCTAGTGCTTTCCATAGTCCTTCATTAGCATGCACCATGTGAAGCACAGGAGGGATCTCTTTCTTCTTTCTTACATCAGCTTTATCTAAGCTCCCCAATAGCTGCACTATGGTAGTATTTGAGAGCTCACCTACCTGTGTATGTGGTCAGGGAAGGGTGGAGAGCAAGTAGTCAGTGTATACAGTTAATGGCAGCAGCCAAATTTATAAAAAAGGAGATGTAGGAAAAGAAGTTTTAAGGAAGTCTCCTGGGATGACACCAAAAGTCACTAACAAGGGTTGAGGAATTAAACCACTGTCTCACAGATACTAGGTTATCACCTAAATCAGCAGCATTGGGTCTTCCTCTTGGTCTGAATTTTGCTGTTATTCAATTGGCAGTAACACAGTGGGACTCTGAAAACAAACCATACTGTATTATACGTCTCTTAGGAAGTTTTTAAAGGACTGTAACCTTTGTAGAAGGAGTGTAGTTCTTTATCGCAGTGTTGTCATGACTTAGCAGGGCCCATGCAGCACCTGGATAAGGACATCCTATTGCAAGAGAATGGTGCCAGGTTTTAGTGAGAATTTCTTAACCCTCTTTCAGTAGAAGTATAGTGCCACTATTCAGCCTCTGTTGTACTGGGCTTGTGTGGCCAGATTTTGGTAGTGGGGGTGCTACGGAGGTGGCTTTTTTGAGAAACTGTGAGAAGCTTCTTTTGTGTCCAGCAGAGCCAACGCCAACTGGCTCCAAGATGAACCTGCTGCTGGCCAAGGCCAAGAAAATCAGTAATGGTGGTAACACTTCTGTGATAATCTATATAAGAAAGAGAGAAAAAAAGAGTTATTGCAAAGATGTGATTGTGGCCAGAAAAGAGAGGAACAATTATAGAAGAACGAGGGTCAGTGAGCTAAAGATCCACAGAACCACAGAGTCAATTAGGGTGGAAAAGACCTCCAAGATCATTGAGTCCAACCTATGACTGAACATCGAGTCAACTAGACCACGGCACTAAGTGACACATCCAGTCTTTCATTATACACCTCCAGGCACAGTGACTCCAGCACATTCCTGGGCATCCAATTCCAATATGTAATCACTGTTTCTGTGAAAAAATGCCATCCTAAGCCTCCTCTGGTGCAGCTTAAGACTGTGTCTCTTGTCCTATTGCTGGTTGCCTGGAAGAAGAGGCTGACTCCTCATGTGGTCACAACCTCCCTTCTGGCACTTGTAGAGAGCAATGAGGTTGCTCCAAGCCTCCTTTTCTCCTCCTTTTCACCCCCAACTCTCTCAGCCGCTCCTCATAGTACAAGCACATCATGAAGTGAAGTGAGAAGGAGGGGGAGGGGCACTGCAGGTGGGATTCTCCTGCAGCCCATAGTGCAGACCATGGCAACAGCTGTGCCCCTGAGCCCATGGAGGTCAGTGGGGGTGCAGAGATCCACCTGCAGCCTGTGGAGGAGGCCTATGTGAGAGCATGCCTTGTTCTACTTGGCTGACAGAAGATTAACCCAAATGTTTTATTCACTAGGGTTCATCATCTTTATTCACTAGACTTACCATCTTGGGTAGGAAACAAAGGTGAACTGGGTTAGGTGTCCAACTCCAGGTTTATGCCTGAAAATTGCAAGAAGACATGAAAGATAGTTTAGAACTGAAATTTGGCACTTTGATGCTTGCTGGTATATATGAATGTCATATTTTTGCAGATCTACTCTTAAGTCCAGTTTTAATTCTGTTTGTAGATGCCCAGGCTCTTGGCTGTGGGCACCAGAAGTTTAATCCTAGGGAATGATTAAAGTACTCTGTATTATGAAGACTGTAGATATCAGACCCCAAAATGTGATCATCTGGATGTAATTATGAACTTCCAGAATGACTTCTTAGATGTGGATTTATTCTGCTCAAAGAGTAAAGATACAAACCAGCCACATCCTCTGCAATACAAAGACAGAACTGCATGTCATTCCATCTTCAGCTGTGCTTAATTTAGAAGAGCAGAGGAAATAGACCCTTATAGTACCAGCTAACATCAGTTTCCTGAGTAATGGCTACCAGCTAGCTAGGGTTAGCGCAGAGACTTTGCAATGCAAGAGTAAGTCTTCAAATAATGTAAACGTTCAATGTTAATTTTTCAGTATTTGGGATGCTTTGTCCTTTGTTCATTGACTTTCACGCTGCACCTCAAAATACATCACTACTGAGCTGTATTTTATCTCAAGAGGCATGGGTACAAATACTGGCTTGAAAAATTTGAGGAAAATTTCACTCTCCTTGTTGTGCCCCAGTCACTCTGTAAACATCCTGGCTAAATACTTTGCTGAGATGCCAAAACCAGACTAGTTACATGCAGTTGGTAACATATAGTTGGGTTTAAAATGGCCAAGGGTAATTTTCTTGCAGTTCAGTCAAAGTTTGTAGCTAACACGTCTTTATGGTGCTGTCATTTAATGATGAGCAATGTATGTTCCACATCTAAAAGTAAACAGAATAATTATTGGTGATTTCCTGTTCACTGTAGGTTGTGAAATGTCAGCTTGCCAGAAACAAGCAAATGTTGAGACAACATATCACAGAACATTTGATGTAACAAAGCCTCAAGGAACACACATTTCTGTCTCTTCCTCTTTAATATTCCAGATACAGAAATGAAAATAGCACCTCATCATAGATTGTGTTGAATCAGAAGAGAGCCGTTTGGCTCTTCATTGCCTCTGCTGAGCAGGACCACTCCACAGGTTTTGTCCAGAACAGAGATGGATACTCTCCCAGATGCAACTAAACAAAGAGTAAATGAGATTTGGGCATTCTTGGTGCTAAAACCATGCATCTTTAGGCTCCTGAGATACACACCATCTGCCAAGATTCGGTTCTGTATACACATATCGCTAAGCATCTAACAAAATTATGCCAGTTTCTGAACAAAGGAGAGGAAAAAATAAACCGTTAAAAAGAGGGCAAGGTAGCATCAACACCAGGGGAAAGGGAAGGATGTCTAGGATGAATCAGTCCTCCTAGTGCCATCAGCAGGATGGGTATGTGTTTTCTTTAGAGGTTTCACTACCATTCCTGCATTAATGCAGTTAGCTTTGGCACAGCAGAGTGTACTAGAGAGTAAGAGTTCAAAGCCTCTCAGATGGCCTCAAAACAGTCTTCAAATGAGCTTTGGTATTCATTTTCAGTGACACATTTAGAAATTATTATGTAATCACTTTCTCTTTGCAACTTGCTAATCCCAGAAAATAAAGGCTTCCCATTGTTCACACACAGGTTGTATTTTCATAGTTATAAGAACACAGTTCATGTATTATATATGTTTTCTGTCTCGATATCTTGCATGGATTAAGCTATCGCATTGTGAAGGTACCTAGCTAGCACTGGAATTCCTAAGGATAAACAGAGAAGTAAGGAACTGCAGTGCATGACACAACGCTACCTACATCTGTGTCCACACGGGGACAGTGCAGTTCTACCAGAGAGACAGCCTAAGAAACTGCTTCATCCTAGAAAGGCTGAAACATCTTCCCTGACTTGCCCCTCCAAGGTTTGTAAATTGTACAGACCTAGTTCTTTCTGAACATTCTCCCAGCCATCAAGTCAACTCATGGAGCAGAAATTTTTTTAGTAATTTATGTTTTTGACAGGGTATTTAATTTATCTGGATTATTGAGAGGTGCAACAAGATTCCACACTGGAGGAAGGTGCAGCAGCTTGTGCTGTTAGTTGTGTTTGGTCAGTTTATCCTACCATGTCTTGCTTCCACCTTGAAGAAATAAACTTTTTATTCATTTAGGAGTTGTGCTTGTGCATATAGGGAGGATTTAAATTCACAAGTTAAAACAGTGCCAGCAGGAAAATAGCTGTAGAAAAGCATGGGGACTGTGAAAAGGCAAATCCCCACAAATATTTCGGAGGTTAAATGGGCCATTTTGAGAGTTTTGTGCGACAAATTGGAAACTTGTCTACCCCTTGCTTTCACATGTTTAGCATTTTCTTTTGCACTGAGCACATTATCCAGCCCCCAAACCTTTATGCCCCCCAGCAGGGAGTTTTCAGTCAAAGAAAAAAAAAATCCATGAAAAAGCTTTTTGTTAAACTTTTAAGGACCTCTGTTGTCCTGAATAGCATGTAGTGTTCTATGGAAAGGCATTCTGAACTGGACTGTAAGACTAGATCTATGTTAAACAAAAAGAAGTGTTTGCTCCTATTCAAGCAAATATAAGAGACTCTTGCTTTTGGTGATTGTTTTGGAAGATAACATGTCTTTGTTCTCTTCACTTTGAGCTGATAGGCTTGTTCATGAATCAGCATTGGCCATTAGTGCAATAGGTATTAGGGCTAAACTTCTGCAAAAAGTGGAAGAACAGCACTGTAAAATAGCTTAGTGGTTTCTGTTTTCCAGGACTGTAAGTAAGTACTGAATTGAGTTACTTTTTTCCTACTGTTTGCTATGAGAATACCAATCCAAACAAACCCCAAACGCTCTGCCCTCCCTTTCTTCTTTTTTTTTTTGCCTTAAGGCTTACCTGTATCATCTTGGGAGTCAGACAATGATACCATCAATGAGAGAGCTACAAGGAGTTTTTAAGAGCACCTCTGTGCCTGAAGCACCCTGCCAAATTTTGTCCATGTGCCCTATTTCAAAAGAGAAGACTGTAGTAGGAACAAAGTATTTCAGTCCTCAGGACACTGTAGGTGAGCCTTGTGCAGAATCAGAAGAGACTAATACACCACAGATACTATGTGTCTGCTCCCCCTAGGACAAACAAAACACTCTGTAATATCTTAGCCACACCATGTTGCTGATCCTTTCTATGATCCTTTCCAAGGTGACCCAGGAGAAACTTCTCTTCAACCCAGACCTGCTGTCAATACAGCCGTAATGCTGCCTTTGAGTGAAGCTGCAGGGTAACTAGAGGCAGGCTGTCCTCTCTGCTCCCCCTGGAGAGAGGGGGAGACAGGCCTTTTTATAAGCCACAGACACATTTTCCTTTCTCACTACCTCTGACCTGAAAGCAAACAATAAGCTTGGAGAGATGAATGTAGATCTCAGTCCTTACCGAAGAACTGAGGGATTTCAGAGAATAAATAAGGATGTAAGGATGCCAGTCACTTACTTGGGTACTTTCACCTCACTAAGTCTCTGTGGACTTCTCCTTGACCATGAATCAGCTCTCCATTATAATCTTCAAACAAACAGGAGCTGGAAGCCACCATGCTGCTAGAAGGCTACAACCTAGTTGCCTTTACTAAAAGCTGGTGGAATGAATCCCATGACTGGAGTGTAGCTATTGATGGCTACAGGCGGTTCAGAAGGGACAGGCAAGGCCCTCTGTGGATTGCCCTCTACATCACGAAATGAATGGATTGTGGAGGCCTCTCTGAAGAACAGCCACAAACAGGTCAAAAGTTCATGGGTGAGAATCAGAGACTGAGGTAACAAAGGGAACCTTGTGGATGGTGTCTGTTAGAGGCCACCTGATCAAGGGCAGCCTGTTGACAACAACACCTTCTTGCTCCAGCCACAGGAGCCACTGAACTCACCAGATCTCATCCTGCTGGGGCACTTCAACCCCCAACATCTGCTGGAAAAGAAGCACGGTGAGCTGTAGGCAGCCCAGGGCACTGCTGGAATGCACGGAGGACAACTTCTTAAGCCAGGTAATGGACGGCCCTGACAGAGGGCATCTGTTACTGGACCTGATGGTCACCAGTGCAAGTGACCTCATGGGTGACATCAAGGCTGGAGGCAGCCAGGGCTGCAGTGAACATCACTGGTGGAGCCTGCAGTCCTGAGGAACGTGGGATGGGTGAAGAGTATAGTCAGAACCCTGAATTTTAGGGAAGCAAACTCCAGCTGCTCAAGGAATTAGTCAGTAGAATGGGGAACTGCCTCAGGGACAAGGAAGCTGGCAGATCTTTATGGACACTTTCCTTAGAGCACAAATACTCTTGAGCTGTAAAATATCAGAAAAGGAAGGGAAGAGATTGGCATGGATGAGTCAAGACCTGCTGATCAAACTAATGGGCAAGAACTCACAGACAATGGAAACAGGGACAGGTATCCTGGAAAGAATATAGGAATGCTGCCTGGTTGTTTAGCGATGGGGCGAGGAAGGCCAAGGTGCTCTTGGAGCTGAACTTGACAAGAGACATGAAAAAAACCAAGAAGGACTTCTACAGACAGAAAAGGAATGTCAAAGAAGGAGTACCAGTCCCTGTTTAACAATGCTGGCAAACTGGCAACAACAGATGAGGAGAAGGCTGAGACACTGAACAGTTTTTGCCTCATTCTTCAATGTTAATCTCTCTTCCCAAACCTCTCATGTCAGTGGACTGCAAGACAGGGATCAGGGGGATAATGATCAGGTTCATGACCACTTGAGAAACCTGAACATACATGAATCTATGGGATCTGATGAGATGCACCCCAGACTCCTGATGAATTGTGATGTAGCTGTCAAACTACTCTCCATGATATTTGAAAAGTCATGGCAGTCAGGCGAAGCCTCCACTGACTGGAAAAAGAGAAGCATTGCACATGTTTTTAGAAAGGGTAGACAGGAGGATCTTGAGAACTACTGACCTTGTCAGCCTGGGAAGATTGTGGAAGAGATCCTCCTAGAAGCTGTGCTAAGGAACATGGAGAACAGGGAGGTAATTCAAGACAGCCAGCACCACTTTGCCAAGGGGAATTCCTGTCTGACTGATTCAGTGGCCTTCTATGACTAAGCAACTCCATCACTGGACAAGGAAAGTCCAGATGTCGTTTATCTGGACTTCCATAAAGTCTTTGACCCTACCCCCCATGACATCCTTATTTCCAAATTGGAAAGAGATTAATTCAATGGTTGGATGGTCACATCCAGAGGGTCGTGGTCAAGGGCTCAGAGTCCCAATGGACACCAGTGACAAGTGGTGCCCTCAGGGGTCTGTACTGGGACCAGTGTTATTTAATGTCTTCATCAGTGACATAGACAAAGGGATTGAGTGCACCCTCAGCAAATCTGAAGATGACCCCAAGCTGAGTGGTGCTGCACATCTGAAGGATGGGATGTCATCCAGAGGGACCTGGACAAGCTGGATAAGTGGGCTCGCAGGAGCCCCATGAGATTCAACAAGGCCAGTGCAAGGTGCTGCACCTGGATCAGGGTAAACCCTGATATGAATACAGGCTGGGCATGAACAGATCAAGAGCAGCCCTGAGAGAAAGATTTGGGGGTGCTGGTGGGTGAGAGGCTGGACATGACCCAGCCATGGGCACTCACAGCCCAGAGAGCCAAACGTGTCCTGGGCTGCATCCAGAGCAGTGTGGGCAGCAGGGGAGGGAGGGGATTCTGCCCCTCTGCTCTGCTCTGCTGAGACCCCACCTGCAGTGCTGCATCCAGCTCTGGGATCCCCAGCACCAGAAAGGTGTGTATCTGTTGGAGTAGGTCTAGAGGAGGGCCACAAAAATTATTAGATGGATAGAACACCTCTCCCATGATGAAAGGCTGAGAGAGTTGGGGTTGTTTAGCCTGGAGACGAGAAGGCTCCAGGGAGACCTTATAGCACCTTCCAGTACCTAAAGGGATTTTACAAGAAAGCCAGAGAAGGACTTTTTACAAAGGCATGTAGTGATTGGACAAGGGGGAATGGCTTTAAACTGAAGGAGGTTAGATTCAGCCTACATAAAAGGAAAATTTTTTCGCAATGAGGGTGGTGAAATATTGGAACAAGTTTCCCAGAGAAGTTGTGGATGTCTTATCCCTGGAAACATTTAAGGTTTGGCTGGATGGGACTTTGAGCAACCTGACGTAGTTGAAAATGTCCCTAATTGTTGGGGGTTTGGACTAGATGACCTTTAAAGGTTCCTTCCAAACCAAGCCATTCCATGATTGTCTTCCTATTGTATGATCTTGTCACATTCAGCATTTGGAATACATAAGACTGGGAAAATAATATGAGGTTTTCACTTCTTAAGATGCTTTTAATATTTTTCCCTCTACTGTGTAAGCAGGGATTTGTCACCTGTCCTGGGTGAAACATGTGGCCTCTGTAAAACCAGTGCAGTCCATGCAAATACCCAAAGTTATTGGGGCAGTAGCTAAGTAGACATCTGGTACAAATTGCTCTGACGGGCAGCATGTGTGTTAGCTATGCTGGTGGCTTTGGGCAGTGATGCTACAGAGGGTCTCCCGTGTCCCTAGAGAAGCACCAGGACTCCATGCAATGCTGTGGGTGGGATCTGGAAGGGCAGACCTGAAGTTATTTTCATGGTTAGGGTCTTAGTGAACCTTGCCCTATCAAACAGCCCAGAGTTTAGTGTTTTCCTGGAAACAGAAATGCACACTTGATCCTTCAATGCCCATGTAGACTCTCCCTGGAGCAACTGCGGTGTCTAAGTACACTATTTTTTTGCATAAGTGGATTATGATCAGTAAAGATAATTATACAAATAGCTAATCACAGTCACCTGCCTTTCAGATTTTTAAGTGCTTGTTGAAGTGTTTTCCTGTAGACTGCAGAAATAAATTTGTTTCAGATGTGCTCCACCAGATCTGTGTGTAAAAAAGTGCTCTTTCTGTATGTGAAATACAGAAAATTCTGGTCTTCTCTCACTTGTGTTTAATAGGAGTGGAATGTTTTCTGCTTATTTGCAGAGTTTCACTTCAGGCCAAATGGGGTTTCATATGGTGGAGAGCTAGCCCAGGCTATTATATGTTCCCATAAAGCACTGCTCTGAGGGACTGTTTTCCTCTACCACTGCAGAAGAGGAGCTCTGATTAACTCTGAGATTTGATTGCTTTAAAAAGGGCTCTGATTTAAAAGAATGCTACTCCTATAAGAAAGAGCATGCTACTCTTTAAGTAGATCAAAACTTTGTGATTGGAGAGCTTCATGCTACTCTTAAATAAATTTGAGAAATATTTTAATATCTTTTATTAAGCTCACAGCTACACATTTATGCAGTGGCTGGTTAATGAGTACTACATGATAAAGGATATTAACATTAGAACAAAATGATTTAATTAACTGATTTTTTTCAGTTTGTGGGAAGCATGAACAGAAACACACTGCAAGTTGCTCACTTCCAATAAATTACAACTTACCAAGACCAAAGGATCTTTATAGCATTGACAGATGCAGTCTCCAATATACATAAATAGATAAAAAGCATATTTTTTATTCTTTTGAGTACTATATTAATACTAGTTGAATCTGGCCTACCATGAAAATATTATCATATTCATGTTAATGAACAGAATTTCATAGGGAACAAGTCTACAATGGCATTTATACCCTGACTTCCCTGCATATTCAGACTAGAAAGAAGTTTAAAGTGCTTTTACCATCCTTTAACATATGCAGTTTTCTCTCAGTTAATGAAGTCAAATCTTGGATTTTATTATGAAACAAATATAACAATGGGAAAACAAAACCCCACTGAATTTGCACAGAGGTTGAAATGTTTCTGAAAGATGTGTCTTTAAACCACATGTATAGGTTGTAGACCCTACACTACTTTTTCAGAAAGAGATTTCGATTATCATTGATCAGGACATTGCGTGAGGAGGAAAGCAAAGAAACAAGTCTTATGTGAGTAGTCACTGCTTTTGTACCAGAAGAGATATTACTCTTGAGAAGATAAATGTAGTTTGGTATGCCAGGTACTTCAGTCAGCTACAATAGTTAGCATGAAGGTCCTTTTGGAATTGTTTTTTATGGGCAATATAGGAGTCAGATTTATCATAGGTACTGTAGTCTGCTAAACCAGTCCTCTGGAAAGTGGAAGAAGTGATAGGATAGAGATGTCAGTCTAGATCAAGTTCTTGTGCTGCACTTTATGGTGAAATTGTAGTCTCACAGGTGCTACAGGGCTCCAAGGTGAGAGCAAGCCTGGGGCAACAGACCCTGCTCCCTTCTGCAAGAGAGCCTGTATTTTTCCCGCATGGCACGTGGCAGCCGTGGCATTTTCTTGCTCAGAGTCCAGCACAACACAGCCATATATTGTGTTGCATACTGGCCTCTACCAGATATGTTTTGGCACAGCATAATTAGCAAGTTTTAATCAAGATTTTCATAAGATAATGAGAGAATAACATGGGGAAGCCCAAAGGACTGTGAAGTTGACAGTAGCCAGAAAGCATCATACTACCAAAGTGATTACTATGTTCAAAATGATACTTCAGGCTCAGGATACCTTTCCTGCTTTTGGATTTTTGATCTACCCCAGCTGCACCTTCACTGTATTGATTGTGTTCCAGAACAGACCGGAAGAACAGCAGCTGGGGCTGGGTCTTGCACTAGTCCAAGCTACTGTATATAACTGGAGTTTTTATGCTTTCTCCTTAGCTTCTAATATAAGGAGATGGTAGCACTAAGTCATGTATCCCCAGAATTATGGAGATTTGACCCTGATTTCTGCTGTTGGATGAATTAATAACATGATATTGGTGAGCACCAGCCATTGAAGAACAACATATGTTTCCAGTCTATGTGATCCCACCAGCAACTTTTTCGAGAAACCATCCCTTTGGGTTTTCTTCCTGTAAGCAGCCTCCCTACACATGCTGCCTCTCCCCTGTCAGCTACAGTCACGGCAGAGCCATTGGCATCTTCCTCTGAGCTACAACCAGATCATTCCAGTGTCACATGGAAGAGCTTTGGAAGGGCACAGAAAAGGAACAAAAATACTTGTCTGCAGTAAGTGAATAAAGATAAATAAGTAAACACCTCTGCAGCACTACAGAGGGTAAGTGCATCCAAATGTCCTCTTCTCAGGGGCAATGTAAACCTGGACACTAAATGCACTAGCCATTGAAACAGCTTCAATGTGAAGCCAGCAGGGACAACCAAACACCTACAGCCCCCACTGCAGCACATTTTATTGCTCCCAGCTGTGCATGATGATTAGCTATGGAGAAGAGGCAGATAACCCTGTACCTGCTGAAATTGTGACCCTGAAAATTCTTTTGGAAGACCCTTTTATTCACTCTCTTGGAAGCCTGATTCCTCGGAAAAGCGTGAAGCTGAGATACGGGGACTATTCTTGTTCTGTTGTCTTAGAAAATAAAGGATTGTGAGAGGATAAACAGCAAGTCAACTATTTATTTACTTCTGTCCTGTGAAAATTGTGGTGATACCTCCCACAATGGCCAATTTATGATATTTAGCTGGTATCTGCATTTGGATGTAGCTTTATTTTGTTTCACAGTGCTCAGGCAGTCTTGTGTTTACAAATAGAGGGGGACTATGAGGTCTTTCTTGATTATTTGTATTCCTGCTTCTCTAGTGTTTTCTGGTTGTAGCTGTGCTTTTGAAATGTGCACCTAAATTAAATTTTCATGTAATTTCCCTCTTAAGTCATACTTAAGAATGTGCCTGCGTTGGCACTGCAATGATATGGACGAAACATACTCTAACATAAAAGAAGAAAATGGTATATTCTCTAAATTCAGATCAAGTGAAAAGCACATATCCAACTAATTAAATCTTACACTTGTCTTTTCTGCTGTTGTTTTGGGTCTGCAAGTGTGACTGAAGTACAGAAGTGAAGAGATTTTTTTTTGTTTTCTTACTAAGTAAAATATGTTACAGAAAATTTTAAACTAGGCTGTAAAAAAAAAAAAAAAAGAAAAGATTGCATTAAAAGCTGTTTTTTTTGTTGTGGAAAATATTTTTTTTTCTGTAAACACCAAAGCTTACTGTGCTATCACGTGGATGGCAGCACATCTACTTTTCCAGGCACTGATACACCACTTTGCTGACAATTGTCATGACAGCATGATTTTAACTCTTTGAGCTGAAATTCTAACCATTGTATGTCTGTCCCAATCTGGCTTTTTGGCAAAGGATTAGCGTGGGGAGAGTTTTGAAATGAAATAATAAGGTATGTCAAATTATGAATCAGAGGAGAAATCTGTCTTTGACACTGTGGCTATTTAAAAAACCTGAAACACTTTAAAGCTTCCATGATTCAGAAAAGAAGCTTTTTTATGTGGTAGGAGACAGGTTTGGTTTTTTTTAATGCAGGATTTGTGTTTCTACCATTTTCAGGACAATTTGTCTTGCCCAGGTCAAGCTTATTATATTCCCTTTATACTAAAATCCTATGTCCAAACTGGGGAACAGCAAAATCCCTGGACCTTGTTCTTAATGAGCACCTAAACCTGAGGGTAAGAGGAGCACTGTGAATAAAATCCAGCATCAAATAGCACCAAACAGTATCAAATCCAGAACTGCAAGGCATAATCCTGGTGTATGTTAGTGTTGGAGCACTTCACAGCAGTTTCCATTGTATGAAGACTACACTTTGAAAGCTTTTTTTTGAAGAAAAAAGCCATCCAGAAGTAAAGCCTTATTCCTGGTGGAAAATCAGCACTATCTTTCAAGCCCTTTACCCATTCTTCCTTTCCACCTCTAAAGTGAATATAAAGAAATATGTGGGCAGAAAGAAAAGGAGGGATTTAAAGTAACTTCCTGAAGGCCACGCAATAATTAAGTGGCAAACTGGAATGAAATTCACAATGCTGTAACTGCATCTCAGTGATTTGCGTGGAAGACTGTGCCACTTCTTACTGAAATCTACTGCAATGCCTTGCCCTATTTTGTGAGTAGTTTTGAAACTCAGAGAACGGCTTCCCTAAGCAGATGCAGTTTTCATGAAGTACCATTTGCTGTGCACCTCTGTAAAACATAAATCATAGGACAGATAGTTATTCAAATATTGCTTTCTGTTGTCTGGATTTTTTTTTATTTTTGCCGGTGTAGGAAGCTGGACAAAACTTGCATTGGAAGGGATTTTCTTCTTCTCCCAGTAAGAAAATGGAATAAGGGAGTCTGATGTCATCTGGAGCAGTTAATTTACATAAACCACTTCTCCCTTGCCAATAAATACAAACAGATGGCACCTTGTTGTTCTAGCTACTCAGCTTCCAACATCTGACGAGAATTTCAGGATCTAGCATCTGAGAATTCTAGCACTGGTGCCTCTCCTGTTCAATTATTTGTGTTATGAATGTTTTAGCAGGAACTTTGTTCTCATTCTATTAACAATTGCATATTAAATAGGAACTTGTTGCATGCATTCAGTTCTCATTCAAAACAACAGAGTTTAATACTGGGAATTATTATTCTTGCCAAATAAAATGGATATACAGTTCATATATTATTGAGACAAGAGATAAATCACACAAGACAGAAATGCAAAGCCCTGGTGGCTTTGTAGTAAACAGAAACATCCCAATTAATACCACATATAAGCTTTGATTTTCAAATTGTTGATTTTGACAGGGTTGATGAGTTGACACAAGTTTCTTAAGTGAGAGAGGCTGGAGAGAAAAGGTTTGAAATCTGATAGGTAGCTAGGTTATCTCTATGTGACCTCTCTTGAGCACTTAAGGGTGTATTTTAGCTTAAAGCTTAGTTTGACAGGACTTTTCTAGGTGTGAGCTTGAACACCCTCTGTTTCATCTGGATTGCAGCATTTGTTCTCCTCTAAGATACTTGCATTTCCATACATGCAATGCAGGAGTGGCCCAGGTTGCCTCCTCTTGGCAGTGTACTCACCGTGCAATTTGGACCATGCAGTCCCCTGCACTTGGGTGCAGTCCCCACCTGGGAGGCCGCAGGATGCTCCTGGGGATTCGTGTACAAACCTGTGCTGGATACCCTTTGCATATCCAAAATGGGGCCAGTCTTATAAAGGCCAGTCTCTTTTTCATCTTTTTCTGCTGCTTGGGTCCAGACACCTGCTGACTGGCAGTCCCAGGCAGCAAGTGGCTGCCAGTGGCACCAGTGGTTTGTCCCTTCCTGCCTGGCAGCAGCATGAGAAAATGCCTGAAACCAATGGATATTTGGTAGTGTGCCTGCAAGCAGGTCTACAGCTAATGTGCAGCACAATGTATACAGCTGCTGCGGTGTGCATCTGGTGTCTTCTCTGCATCCAGGAGTGTGTGATTTCTCAGCTCATGAAGCTTCTTCCTCTTGGGCTTTATAATGTGGCAACTCTGCATGCGGAATGCTGGGTAGCAGAGAGGGGTGTCCACATCTGGACCTCCCCATGCAGTACGAATGTATCTGAGGGCCTCATCAAAACTAAAATTGAAAAAAAATGATGAAATTAGCAGACAGGTTCATAGCCAGCCCAGGAGATATTTGCCATTTTGTTTCCCCAGCTGTCTTCCCCAAATCAAGTTAGAGTGTAGCTCAGTATTTCCATGTAGGAGCTTGGGTGCCCCAGCTATCCTACCATGTTTACAAAGCTTCTTACTCAACCAGGATGTTAAATTGGTCTGGATTAACATTTTTTACCTCTTTCTGTTTTGGGAAAGGAATGGGTGTGTACGTGTTGTTTTTTGTTTCTTTTTTTTTTTTAAATTTAACATCCAGGTAGTTTCACTGGATGTACTTATACTATGCATCTCAAATTGGTTGCATAAATCCAACTTGGGGATCAGAGACAAGTGGGCAGAAGAAACTGGTATCTCTTAAACTGATTTAGTTGCCAGAGACAGTGACATTGAAAGATCCATCTTTTGCTGTTGATTAATTAAAAGATATCTGCACTTTAACCCTTTAAAGTGTCTATTTGCAGCAGCTGAATGCAGACTGTATTTCTCTATATCTTCTTTAAAAGAATAAATATTAAAATCTACAGAAGCTACACAAAAATAATGCGTAGATGTGATATGATAACCGTTCTGTGCGCAGTTTTACTTGTTCTTCATATTTAATAAGCATCTACCTAGAGATTTTCATCTCTGAAGTGTTGCTTAGATGTGTGCTTCTTTCAACTAGATAAATTAATTTTACAAGTGGGAAAACTGAGACACAAGGGAGATTTAATAATTTGCCTGAATAAAATAATGCTGTAAAATTTTCTTCTGAACCAAGGAGTAACTTGGACCCTTCTCCCATGGAGAAGAACCCCATTCTTGTGCCAGGACCCTCTTCAGCCACAGATGGAAAATGTGTGCAGTGTTTTCCCTGCAGCATGCTGGGGAATGGTGTGTGGCTCCAGCACTGAGGAAAAACTGTGCTGTTCAGAAACAGGGAGCACTGGAGGCTGTGCCTGTGCCAGTGGGTTTGCACTGCTTTGCTGTGCTATGCTAGAGTCCAGTGGTCATGTCCTCACACCACGCGTGGCCAGGCATTGGCTGTCCTCCAGCTGCATACTGAAGCCAGTTGTGCTTGTCTGTGCAGGCAGGTGTGCCCATAAAAACCTTGGTGTTTGTTGCTAAGTCTGCTTCTAAGCTATTTGTGATATTTTCTGTCCTGTGATTGAAAGCATGATTGCAGCACATACAATTGTACATGAGATAGCTTTAATTTAGCCAACTTGGATATTAATAGCTACAAAATTGTACTGTAGGCTATAGATATCCCCCAGGGAACCTGGCAGACTACACAGTATTGAAACTTAAGTAGGTGTATGTCTTTGCTGCTAACACCACTCATGATACCTTGAGTACAGCTACAGGTGCTGCAGATATATCTCCAGTGTGTGAAAGAAACATTGCCTCAGTCTGAGCAGGGGTTTTGAGCTCTAGCAGTTATGAATAGGTTATCCTAATTTCTGAAGTACAGTATATATTTGTTCTGTATAAGGAATTATACAGCAGTAGTGACCATAGGATCTTGAGCATCTTCTGGTTGTGTCTCCAGTAATGGCCTCCCAAAGGGTAAAGTGTGCCATGGAGAACTGCTGAGACATGCACTGTGCTGGGCTGAGACTGGAAAAGGAAACATCAGAGATTTGCCTCTCCCTGGAGCAGGCACGACAATGTTGTGATGGTTGTTAAACACCTGGAAAGTTCATGCCATTGCCCTGGACTAACTCCTGGGAAAGTTTGTCCTTGTCCTGTGTTTAGCATTCAAGCTAGAAAAGCTGTGTGTCCTTGAGAAAAAACCTGTCAGCTATGGGCTTTTAGATATTACCTAGGCCTTCTGCCTCTTTATAGTTAAGATTCTGAGTCTGAAAGACTTCCCCTTCTTTACGGAAAGGAGTGGAGGACAGGCTTGGTATGCTAATGATGGCCATTGATACCAAGAGGATAATGGTATAGTAAAATTTTTGTCATTAGCTTTTTCTTGCATGACCTGGGCATGTGAAATTGCAGCTTTTCAGAGGGACCTGGAGGTACATATAACCAGTGTCTGTAACTTGCCAGGATGGAAAAGGATAATACCTTTTACAGGCAAGCAGACATTACTTGCAAAAGCTAGTTAGTAAAAGGGATCATGGTATTCCAAGAAGTACAAGAGCACTCTAAATGATGAGCTGCATTGACCTTTGTTGGACTGTGCTTTTAGTAAGATGTGGTGATGCGAGGTTTTTACTGTATATTCATATGTTTTCTGCACCCCAGTGGTTCATCCCTACCTTCCCCACTCCTACTCCCAGTTGGTTTACCCCAGACCCAAGCCGCCCCCCCGGTGCTCCTATATGGTTGTTCTCCTCCCCCTGTTCTGGCTCTTTCCCTATCAATCACCCAGACCCCTCCTGTTCCCGAAGGTTCGGTGTCCATCACCTGAGCCCGCCCTAATTACCCTTATATGGCCCCCGTCAGTCCCTGCCCCCTCGGATACCGCCCCTCTTGGAAATCCCCTAAACCTGGGCGCCCCATTGGGGCATGTGACCCCTCTCCCTCCACCCACCAAGACCATTGGACAGATGTGAGTCCATCTCTCCAGCATCCCTCCCTCCTAATCCGCTTATTGGTCCCTGGTTGGTGCACTCCCCTTGTTCACCCCCGCTTTGTGAGGCATGGGCGTGCTGCAGGCGGGGCTTGGCCTCTGTGGATTCTTTTCAATAGAGTTGGGTTAGCCCCCGGGACAAGCCTTCCTGCTGCTTTTTCTCTCTCCCTTCGTCCAGGGCTGCTGGCTGCCACAGTGCCTGAACCCTTGGCTCCCCTGGGTAGAGCAGAGGCTTCAGAGGAGCAGCTTTAAAGCTCGGTGCCTCCGGCTGCTCCCCAGTCCTGTCACACACCGCTGGAGCTAGCCCGGGCTGTAGACAGCAGCGGTCCATGTGACAGTAAGAGAAGACTGATCTCTCAGTTTAAAAATTGTCTGTAATCCTTTTCTGTGTTTGAAAAGTTTGAACTTAAATTTGCTCATCCTTCTCCGGTTTTTGCCTTTTGTAAATTAAATGTCCTAGCTAAGTAGTGAAAAGCAATGGTCCAGATATCCTAAACCATATCTTTTCATTTTTTACATAGCAGGTATTTTTCCACCCAGTTTTCAGAATTATTACTTATGGTACTGTTGCTCCAGATGTCTAGTGTGGAGAAAGGAAGAAATACAAATATAAAATTTGGAGTTAGAGGTGTCAAAGACCATGCCTATGGAAGCATTTATGAGCCTGTCAGAACATGCTTCCTTCTTGTATTTTCAAGCTAAGTGAATTGGTAAAAACAATATTAATTTCAGAGTAAAAGCAAAACGCTCAAGGTATTTCTGTGACAAACTGTGTCAGAATTCAGTCATGTTGTAAGGTGCTTGGCTTACAATCCTTTTTGGTAAATAGGACACATTGCTCTAGAAATCAGGCAGAAAGTCACCAGAAATATGATAATATCCATGTGTGCTGGTTTGGCCAAATTTAGAAATATATCCTCTGAGAGAAGGCAGGTTACAAACCACCCCTCCCCCACCAGGTTTGGGGAAAAAAACCTTTTTCCTCAAAGGACAGTGAAAGAGATAAAAAGTATGTATTTAACAAATACACAGGAAACAAAATACTAATGCTAAATAGTGAAACCTCTCGTTGTAGAGAGAAAAACCTGGGAAAATTTCAGAGTCCTTCCATAGATCTCTCTCTCCTCTTCTCCTTGGAGCTGGGTTGGGGTGGTGGGCCACCTCCAGGGCCAAGGCCTCGGTGGAAAGTCCTCCCAATGTATTCTGATGTTGAAACAGTCCAGCAGAGAAAAAGGAAAAAACCCCGAAGTCCCAGGAAAAAAAGTTCAACTCTCCGGAGGAAAAAGAGCTGAAAAACTGGCTGAAAGCTGGCTGGAAAGAAGGCAAGCTGGGTGCTGCTCTCTGCTCTCGCACTCGTGCCCCAGCTGAACGCAGAGAGCCATCTCTATCTCTGTGTGACCTTAAACAAGCTGCAAACTGCTTTGAAGAAGTTTTGCTCAGTTTTTCCTTCCCCTTCTCAGGCTCAGTTTAAAGGCACAGAAAGGCACAAAATTAATTTCTGGGCATAGGGCAGCGATACGGGATACACATCACAAAGTCACCTCAAGACACCATGCTCTCTGTGCTAAGAGTAGGCCTTTCCTCCTAAAAAGGATCCACCAAGACTACCTGATTTATTTTCCAGATGTCTAAGGTAAATGGAAGGGGATACTTTTGAGTGATGATCTCTAGTCAGTGCTGTGCACTGTGCTCTGCTCCCCATGGGACGGAGCAGGAGGAACGGATCTGAGGAAGAGCAATGGTCACAGCCATGAGGATCTTATGGGGGATGCAATCCAGATTTCTGTTTAGGGCATATGAATACGAAAATGGGATTCAAGAAATGAAGCAGACTGTTTGCAGGGTATATAAAACATTGCAACAGAAGGATCTCTTCTTATTAGTGTGGAGTAACTGCTGGTAAAATTTAGGGCCAGGAATTCAAGCTTAGAGCCCCAGGAAGTTAACCTAAATGAGAACGTAAGACACAACAAATAGGCTAACTAAATACATGCATACATATATGTAGATATAAAAATGTCTTTTTTCTTTAACATTTACTGAGTCAGTTTTTTTGTAATGTGCCTTCATGTGCTGTCTTCATCTGATGCCATCTGTTTCCTGTTTTTGTGTGTGAAATTGTTTTTTTAATCACTTCAGGCAGTCATACATATGCAGAATAATAGAGCAAAATAAAGTTCATGCCTTTTTCTGTTGGTAAAATTGTGTTCTGTCAGTATTGTATTTGCTCAATCAAATTTAGTCCTTCTGTTATAGTGAAGAGGGCTGTGGGGGAGGATGCTTCACTAAAATTTTCTTCCTGTTCAGCAGCACTTGGAATCTCAGTAAAGGCTACCACTTAAGATAATCCTGTGTCTCCTTTTATGCTGCATCAGTAACTGTTTCCAGATAAGTGAATACAGGCCCATGGGCTGGAGTAAACTCAACATTTAAAATGTATCTGTTATTGATGGGGTAAAACCAAAAGGAGATGAGATTTTTCTATCATCAATTGCAAGTCATGGAAGCACCGGAACTCCTTACTTCATATGGCCTTGACTCCCTTTTCATAAAGTCCCATATTGTTGAGAAAAACGTTGTCAGGAGTTGGTACTTAAGCTGCTTTGAGGGTAAATGACATTGGGCCCAAAGAATTGTCTATAATGTTTGCTGAAAATTAATTGAACTTTCTCTCTATGCTTTCTTCTAAACCTTATTTGTTTTTTTCTCCTTCTGTTGGGGAATAGGGACCAAAAGTGGAAGTAAGATAACACTAAGTCACTAGTCAGCTTTGATCTTCTGCAGTTGGATATAGGCAAATCTTGTGAAGACTACTTTAAAAAGTCTTCTTAGATGTTTAAACATTCCTTTTTTTACTCATTTTTTTCCTTAGTTGCCTGACAGAGTGAGGTATTTTGTTTGTATCCTAGCAGTCCCACTTTGGATGCTATTTCGTTATGTAGAAAGTATGCACATCCTAAATTAATAAGTTATCCTTAATATGATTATTTTCATGAGGAAAATGGGTCAGTTTCAAGATGTTTGGAAGAAAACCAATGACTACCACATTTACCAGTGCATCAACATTATATTTTGGAGACCATGAAGTGAACAACCGCTGTTAAGTTTATTGCCAGTATTTATCATCTTCCTTGCATAAGACTTGGCTTGAGGTGAATTTTAGACTTCAGTTTCAGGCCTTCACTTATTTTTGCCTGGGTTGGGTTTCTTTGTTTGTTTTGTTTTGTTTTTTTTTTTTTTCTCTTTCTAGGTCATCTTCGCCTTAAATTCTTTGAGTAATTACTGCCATTTTATGTGTATTGCTCATGAGACTCTTGATCTTCATTTAAAATATTGCTGTGTCACTGAAATTGCCAGCCTGTGGCTGAGTATCCTTAATAAACAGCAAAGTCTACTGAAGGCCTTTCAGTTTCCTTCCTTGGAGATGATGAAGATTCTTATCTCTAACCTTTCTCAGCTGGTGCAAGTTCTCATTTATGTTTTAGGAGGCAGGTATTTTACATAAAACTCACAAACCCTTAACCCCCAGCTCTCACAGCCTACTTGTGTGTTTGCCATCATTAGTCTCCTTCATGCCCATGCTCCTGCAGTGAGGGCAGGCTCGTAGGAGGTTGAAGTGGCCGAAAGAAAAACCCAACAGTCAGCTTGCAGATTCAAGTTTAGCACAATTAAACAACTCTGTCTCGAAAATATGGTCATGCCCAGGCATCATTATTGCAAGGTCTGGGTAACCTCACCTTCGACTGATTCAGAGAGCCATTGATCTCTACATAGCTGTGTCTTCATTTGTGGTGTCTGGATGCCGTGCAGGTCCTTTTCTTGCCACAGTCCAGTGAAATCCAAGACTGGTGCTGCTGCATTACTGATGCAAAACTAGGCAAGTTAGGCAAAAATGCCTTTCCCAAAGTTTTAAGCTGTGGTCACTTGGATTTCAGAGTGGTGTCTCATGGACTGTGATTGTTTCTCTAACATGCCAACATGTTACGTCTGAAGAAAAGCAAACCTTAAGATGCCTATATTTAAAAAAAATATTCTGTGGGGTAATGGTGAAATCAAAAGCCAACTGAGATGTTCCTCCTTGTCAGACTGACTGGAGAACCCAGTTGCCACATTCACCCCTAATGTACTGTGGGTGTTATTGCAGGTGGGATTGTATATGAATGGGTTGCTTTAAAAAAAAAAAATGGATTTAATTAATTGCTTGGGCTTTTTAACTCAGACCAAAGTTCTATTGGTTTTTGGGTCCACTTTCATATGTGCTTCCAAGGCTTTTCCCCTAAACTCGAGCTGCCTTCTGGTGAGTCGTCCCATGTCACCAGTGTGAGTTGTTTGAATGAAAAAGCATGGATCAGCTCATGCCTCTTGTGTTTGCCGCCTCCTGATTTAGAGTTTGCCACAATCACAAAGGCACTGGAAATGTTGTTGGATTTAAAGAAGGGTTAGCATTTGGTTAGGATTGCACCAGGGAGGATGAAATACCTGCCTTAACCTCACAGCCCTGTGCAAGTGGCATGGGATGAGAAGCCAGAGGAAACTAGGATGCAACTTGCAGCCACTACTGCATCAAATACAATGGAGTTACCTAGAAATCATGGACAGATGCATAGCGCTGGGTAAGGAAATTAGGGAATGGTTTCTTGCTAAGGAAACCTTTGCTTCTTTGTAAGATTTCACTTCCTTAATAGTTCATGTCTTTTGAAATACATGACATTTCTACCTTCTTTTCTTTTTCCCATGAATCCTTGTGAAGGAATTCCTGTTGAATGCAGCTGAAGCTGAAATAGCCTGGTACCATCACACAAAAACCCCAGAGCCTCATATTCATTTGCCTTGGTGGAGAAATAGGCAGAAAAGTTACTCTCTATTTCAGTTTTCTCTGTTGTTCTTCAATTTCAGAGAAAGGGAAAAACTCAGCAGACACCTTTTTTCTTTGTATTCTTGCCCATATTACATTAAGTTTAGATTTTTCATTTTAAACAAGAAACACATGGTCAGAATTAAGCTGTTATTGAGTCACAGAACTGGATTGTTGACAATTTATTTATTAATAAGCTGTATTTATTTTAATTATGGCACAAGTCCTAACTGTCTATGCCACACTACTAATTACTCTTCTGGTTTATAACTGCAGTAAATTTCACACAGGAATTTTAATTAAAAAGCTGTTTGAACAGTGAGTAGGTTTGTTTACTTGTTAATTGAGATAACTAACACTGCAATGCAGTCTGATGATGTTTATTAGTCTATTCTTTGAGAAAGATAGTTCCCCTGGAACTTTGGGGTTTCAGATCCTGAGCTGCAAAGATGAGACAATTTCATGCTCAGGACCATGAGAGGATAGTGGTAACAGCATGAAGATTTATGTTCCAGTGAATGATAATATCTTCCTGCCCCTTGTAGATCTGAAACATTTGAGAAGTACAAGTTTCAGATTTTACTTAATAGGGTTTCTTTTTTAAGTCTGACAAGTGATTAGATCAGATAGTGTTACTGCTATATGAAAAATTTACAAGAATGTCCTTTCAGAAGGAAAAATAAAATAGGAATAATGTCGTTAAAATGAATCACTCAGCAATAGATGATGACAGGTAAGTGTAAACTGCCACCAGCCAAGGTAAGATCAGTTTTCTAGAAAAGGCAAAGAATGAGGACCAAAGTCTAGGCAATTTTGCTTTTTATGACTTTGTATTGTAATATCACACACAGAAACGACTAATGCAATGAGAAAAACAGAACAGTATAGAACCACTCATTATCCCTGCGTTCACTAGTGATTTACCTTTCTTTCTCTTCCTCTCTGGGACCTTTCCTGCTTGCTTTGTCATGGGCAACATCCACAACCTCTTCTAGGATATCCAAGGACAGCTTGCTCAGCAGGCTGGCTAGGCTGGCCACCACCTGTGGCTGGGATCCCTTCTATTCAAGGGATGACTGTCCCCATCTATATCCACCTGTGAATACAGTGGTAGGTGACAGGTAAGTCACAGCTACAGGCAAAAGGAAACACCTCCAAGACACCCAGGGTAGCCCTGGTCTTGACTCTGTGGTTGGAAACCACAGTCTTGCAGCACCACTCTTCAGTGAATTTGGTCTGCTCCCCGCATCATAGTTGCTCAGCTACTCCATCTGTCCTGGCACTGGGGTTGGTCCCAATATTGTAATTAAGATTATCCTATTTACAAGAATCTGAGTACGCTGCTTTGTTCAGATAAGCCTCCCTTATGAAGACTTCTTTGGGTTCTGTGGAGCAGTTTGGTGTCTCCGAGAGCCCACACACAGGTGGTTGAGTGTGACGAGAGGGGTGATAATTAGCTGCACAGCTCCTGAAGGAGAGAGGAACAGTGGCTGTGTGTCATGAGGGGACAACTCCTGGCACATCTGGGGGAGATGGCTGTGATGGAAATCTGTCTGGTGCTGCACCTGCCCCACAATCCAGCTGTGCTGCCCCTAAATGCCAGGCCTGGTTATGGCCATGGGGCACTACACCACACTGCACCATAATGCCTGTCCTGAAATCCCAGTCCATTACTTGGGGAGGAAAACCATGTTGTATGGCCACCTGGACTGGAGATACCAGACAAGAAATGCATTAAACCTGACACATACACAGGAAAGAGGGTAAACGTGAGGAAGAAGAAAATGTGGAGTGCTGCTTTGCTTCACAAGAAGTCTCCCAACCCATCTGAGAGACCAAAAGGTTTGTGGTTGGTCTTCTCTGTTGTCTAAGATCCTGGGTGGGTATAACATCTGTGGCTGGATGAAAGCCTTTTCCTTTGTTTTAATATTGATTACCTTTTAGACTAGTTACAAATGCAGTAAATCTATTAGTGTCTGGCACAGAGCCCTCTCCTTTGTGCTCAGGTCTGCATAAAGCACTCCCCCTGCCCTACTTCTTGTTTCAGTGCAGTGAGTTGATCAGCTGCACCATTAGGAAAACACAGTTGATATTGGCTGATCTCTGTGTTGCTGTTGGGAGGAAAGGGTTGCAACTGGAAGACTTGGCAAGGAGGAAATAATTTTGCTCAACTTGACCTTGCAGCTGGGAATGCTAAGAATGTCAGTGTGGGGAAACTCCATTTACTATGCCTAGTGTTGCTCATCCTCTGCCTGTTTTGAGAAGTGGAATACCTGTGTAGAGATAATACACTCTCACAAACATGTTTGAGCCTCCTTTTGGGAGAGAGCGAGATCATAAAAGCACAGCGTTGTGATAAGGTTTCATGCTCTAAGCCCTTTCATATATTGAGACAGGCTGTGGGGGCCCTCCACTCTGTTCTATAGGGGAGCTCAGTCTGATGAAGCCTGTTCCCCGACAGTGTCTCTGTTGCCTGGCACTGTTAGCATAAATCTGAAATAAATCTACTCTGCATTTCAGCTGCGGTTTGGTGGTCGTCCTGGTTACCTGTATGTGTCAATTCACACAGTTGCCCATCTCTTGGGATGCCCATAAGCCATGTTGTCTTCACATGCAGATCCCTGCTCCTAAGCAGAGGACATAATTTCTGAGACACATTGGCCTTCAGGCCCAAGTGCAGGTGCCCATTCCAAGCATTTGTTACAGCTTTTCTTGTAAAGAAATATTTTGCTGGCTGTCAGCTCTGGCAAAGCTATTAACTATATGAGTAGGGCAACTTGGTGCAGCCTATGCAAATAAAATTTTGTCTCAAGATAACTTTTAATTTCCTATTTTTAGGAATTTAACTTCCTAATTTAATGGGAAAAAAAATCCTGTTTCTGGGCTGTATATGTTTAAAGACACAGTTATGTTGTTTTCAGGAACTGCTTAAAGGTATTAGTGGAATTAATTAGTGGAGTTAGCAGAACAGACAACTCAGAGAGAATTGTACTGGCATTTGCTGACTGTCTCGGTTATACTTTGCCAGCTCTCATCAAATCTTTCCACCACTTGGACAGAATCATTATTAGCTGTATTCCTTACAACCCAGTGTCCTAGTTAATTAACAGATTCGGTATCTCGGCATAACACTTGGAGGGTTATCTCCTAGTAGCAGTGCATTTTTACCTGTAGAACATATTTTAGTTTTGTTGATAATCCCCAAGTGAGCAACTGCTGAAGGTTTGCTACTTGTTGCAATACATGAATTGTACAACTTCCCTGAAGCACTCCTTGGATAAATAACCTCAAATAATGTCTTAAAAGAATTTCCTGTCACTTTTGGAAGCGAAATCAGTCAAAGCTAGAAGGTTTCTGTCAGACTTAGAGACAACCTGTTCTCTCTTACGAGCTTGTTTATTTGTCCTAACCATAGTTGTGTTCTCCTTAAAATCAGGTTCTCTCAGAGTGGGGTGTGCTAGGTTTATCTATCTCTTGTTAAGAGGTGGTACGATTCAGATGACGGCTCAGAATAAATACAAGAATGCATAAAATGTATTTTGTATATTTTTTTGTATAATTCCCCTGCACAGCATCCCTGGCTGCCTTGTGGCAACGGATAAAATGGTCTACAGCTGTAGCTGTGCATCACTTCAATGCCAGAGATTTCTGAATCAATTGGGTAAATGTTGACATCTACCCTGATCTTTACTCTCCCCTGAATAATGAAAAGGATAGCTGAAATTTTCTGGGCTGACAGGTGGGTTTTGCTCTGTAACCAGCCTGGATGACAGGCCATTCCCATTTGACTCGGTTTTGTTAACGAAGTCAAAGAGCACTTATAATAACTGAGAATATGTGACAGCTCTGCCTGCTTACTTGCACTGATGATTGCAGTTAGAATCATTCTGGATAAAATTTTACATTGGTTTGAGGCTATCTTTTAGAAAAACTTGATATTGAGTGTTATTTACTTCCATGTTTCAGGATCTTATTAATGAGCCTGTGGAACTTCAGAAACAAATTTGTGCACACTTGTAAACTGGAATTTTGATGCCCAGTAAAAATATAGAGTGAGCTGGGAAATACTGATAAAGGAAAATACCCATTTTCATGAGAAACCTGGACAGTGTGGAAAATAAAACCTGTTCTCAGAGCAGAATCCTAGAAATTTCCTATATATATGCTGAAGTTAGATGTCTTTTCTTCTAGATAAATGGTTAGAAAATCATGGTTCCTGTTATTATTTTGGTAGGGTATTTTTTTCATTTTTGTGTTTTGGGTTTTTTCATTGTGGGTTTTTGTTGTTTTGATGGTGGTTTTTTTAAATCATGTGCCCTGCCAGTGCTTTGCAATGTTTTGTCATTTAACAAAGCCAGACCTTCCTTGGCTGTATATTGCTGATAATTATGGCTGTAATAGTGAACAACAGAAGACATGCTGCTGCCTATTGATCATCACTGCATGTGGGTCAAAATGTTTGTTCTGTTCTTTCTGGTTTCTCCTGCTGTCAGAGTTCATTCATGCTTGATTACCCTTTTTAGCTTAGAGCTACAGCCTTGAAAAATGACAGTAAAAAGAAAAAGTGTTCAAGACAATCACCAATAAAATGCAAATAATCAATAAAGTTTTTTTTTTATTATTTTCAAGTAAGTGTATAGAAAGCCAAATGTGCCTGCATGACCTTGGGCAACTATCAGTCTGTCTCACTCAAGTAGCTGTCAGCTGTATTTCTTTCACTCCAGAGAGGCATCAGACAGTGAGCTGAAATTGTTCAGAGGTGCTTTTCATCACATGTGGACTTACCTCTTCTTTTGTGAAACATTCTGCCTTCTTTGTGTTGATATATGGGGTAAGGGCAGAAGTGGCCTCTTCCCTGCTGAGTGGACAGAGTCTGTGGGGCTGCCTGGGACTTTCTTCTGTGGCTCCCTGCGCCACTCTTCCTTGAGTCAGGGTGGGAATGACCCAGGGCGCAGTTTTCACATGTGATTCAAATTTCTGTTTTTTAACCAAAAAGATGAAGATTCATATGATGACCATGTGTGAGCAGCCAGTCCCCTGCACCTCTGAGAGCTGCTGCAGGACCTCTGAAGTGCTTTGTCTGCCTGAAGGACCCTGAGGGGAATGTGCAGGCAGGCGATCTTGGCCGTGTGTGCACACATGTGAGTGTATGTGTCCTCTCTTTGGGACCTTCACTTCCCAGCATTCTCAGCTGCCTGTGCTTCTGCCACCCTCTCGAGCTCTGTTTGTGGGTGACACCTTGCTCCTGTCATGGAGGTTAGATCACTCTGGTGCAATATAGCGATGTGCAGAGAGGAGACCTCAGATTGGAAAGACCTAGTTACATGGTCAGAATCCAGTCAGAGATATTAGAACAGTGCTTTTAAGCTGATTTAACCTAATAATTTTAATTACTAATATTTAATTAATTACCAGTAATTTTAACACCTGATCTCTGTCAAAGCTTGCCTGGATATTTTTGCACAGTGCTGCTTTGTGCTGTGTGAACTTTCTTTGCACTGACAAACACAGGTCATTTTGTCAGTGAGGGACAAGATATGTTTGTCCCCACAGGACTATGCCTGTGTGAGGAAGATGAGTATGAACAAACCTAGACATCTGAGAGCAAACTCTGCATTTGGCATGTGGCATGAGGGCAGTGAGTACTGCTGTCCCTGGGATGCTCTTGCGTGCACCAGCTCTGTAGCATGGCCTGGGGCAAAGCAGTGCAATGGAACAAGGATGTTCAAAGGCTCAAGAGGCCACCTGATGGTTCTCACAATTTCCCTTTGTTTTTAAGCACCACTGGCCACCTTTACCTGCCTGTATTAGTCTGTAATGCTGCATGTATGTCCAGACAGACACCTGTGCTGAACTACTTTCCCCTCTCAAAAAACTGTGAGCACGCATTGTCTCTTTAGCTTTCCACAGAAGCATTGTGAGGAGAAAGATGGCCACTGAAGTGGAAGTGTGTCAACATCCAGATATCCAGATTGTTTTTTTTCTTTTTCCTTATGTATACACTGCCTACAGTGTAATGGAATAAGTTACCAGCTATGGATTCTTCAAACATCCATAACTTTCAGTCACTCACCCCCATTTTCTTTTTCAGCAATTTCCTTTTTGCTTAACCTAAATTAGTATCTATATACAGCTATAAGAAAAAAACCTCCACTACTTGCATTCTCCTAGTATTTTGCATTGATTTTAACATGTTAGAAAGAGTGAGGTGAAGTGCTGGAAAACATTTGTCCTAAGCATTCTGAAAAATCTAGTCTTTATTATAATTTTGACCTACTCTCTTACCATCAAGGCAAATCCCTGAATACCTAAAGTTAGATGACTCTCAGGGTGAATTTCTTAATTTCAGGTCACTGCAACCATGTAAATATTGTGCTAACTGTGCTGGCTGATTTCCTTCTCCCTTCTCTTTTCCAACACAACTTTTCCTCCACCATCTCTGCTAGCTTCAGTTTCAATGCATGTCAGTTTTAAGATTACATTCTCAGTGAAATGAAATATGTAGCGGGCAAGATAGCATGGGGTTTCCTCTTTCCAGGTAGGAGCATAAATGAATCTAGACTTAGTGATGTGAAATCTGGATGCTGCAATATTCCAAGAAGAGATGATTGCCAAAAGAAATGTCGAAAGCAATTTCAACTCCGGGAAAAAAAATGACTTATGCACCTCCTGCAAGGAAGACATTTTGATTGTCAGAATCAGGAAAATCTGCTCTGAGGTTGCATGTCATCCAGACCTCCCCTGCAGTGCATGGGTGAGTGTGGCTTTCTCAGAACTAGGCTGTCTCGTCTTTAGGTGTAATGGCTGTCTCTTAAGGGGAAAAGTCCCAAAATTAGCATGTGTTACAAGCAGTCAATAGAAAATGGCAACAGTACCAGAATTAAAACACACAGGCTGCATTGCTATCCCATCTGTTTTATCCAGAAAACACCTCAGCCACAAAAAAGCATTTTTTCTTCAACCTCTTTCCTTCACAATTGTTTTCAAACTTTCTATGCCTGGCTCTCCAGGAGCAATTAGGGCAATTGAGAGTTATTTAGAAGCAGAGAGAAATACAATCCATTTGATTTTGCTCTGAAGAAACATACATACAACAAGAGAGGGAAGGGGAAAGTGACAGACAGAAACAATGGAAAAGGTAAAGACAGGTAAAGACAGTCTTTGGATCAGCACTACAGCTTTTCTGTCTCCAGTTTGGAGACCACCCAGCCACAAAACCTTATCACACCAGCCTGTCACTCCTGCATCAATCCTTCAACTCTTCTTTTTTAAATTCCCTTTCTTTATTTTAAATATTTTTTCTTCTTTTGTTTCAGTCTAGATTGTGCTTAAAGAGGTGTTCAGACATTTCCAAAATGCATCAAGTAACAGCAGTGGTCTCTAAGGGTCCTTGCTATGAAAGATGTATACTATTCTTCTTTTTAACTCATCACTCTTTGGCTTACGTTCAGAGATATTGCAGGCACACAAGTTCCAGCCCCACCCAGCACTGGAGGTCAAGTTAGGGTGATGTATGTCTCCACTGCAGAGCCACCATCTTCCTGTGCTTTGCCTGAGAACATTCTCCAGTGTCAGTGACAGGAGGTGTCCTGGTGTTCGATTTGCTTTGAAACATGCATTATTTTATCATTTAGCAAATCTAGTTCCTCAACATGTCTGCTCTATTTAAGCAGTCAGAGGGGCCTACTACAACCACAGAAAGACATAGGACAGGAGCAATTAGGTGTGAAGATTTAAAATCAATAGCAGGAGGAAGCGCTAAAAAAATGAGATGCCAAAGGGGTTCTGCCTTGCAACCTCCACTTTACATTGCAAAGGCTCAAAGACCTGCAACCCTGGGCAAATGCAGCCATGGGATTCATTTATACTTCCAAGTAGGAACATGTCTGATATAGCTTTAAAAATATACACTGCAACAATGATTCACAAGTGGTAATGACTTAAGTTTTTTAAAGAGTGTGTTTTCCACCAAACTGTGTGCTACTCAGTTTCTGCTCAAACAATAGTGTTTTTACCATCTATATTCAGCAATTGCTTTAACCTGTGGCATATAAAAGGTCCTGCAGAAGTGCACACAGATATGATTTAGTGTTCCCTTGCTGTTAGTACCAACAGGATTAATGGCTATTAGTACAAACCACTGCTTGTTTGCAGGCTGGAGCCTCCTACACACCTCAAATTTACGCAGGTGAGAACAGAGAAAAAAAGTCAACGCATGACCAATCAAAACCTTAAGACTTGACCACTGGTGGGACCCTCTGGGACTCTCACAGGACCAGATTTTGAGATTTTTGTTTTCATGGTGCTGCACTGATGCACACTGCACAGCTCAGCCGGAAGATATGAGACCAAATCAGGAACCACTGGATAAATGTTGCCCCTCCTTTACAGCAGTCAGAGAAGGTGATCATAATGCTGGTAGGCTTTAAGTCTGTGAAGTCATGCTGTTGTTCTGCCTTCCCAGAGAGCACTTACACATACTGCTGAGTAAGTTGTCTTCTAAACTTTTAGAATAAAAAACTGTAAGAAAATTGTCCTGAAAGAGTATTTTGCCAGGGAGAGGATCACGGTCATGTACACAAAGACATTCTGTGCCATGTGAATCACAATCATCTTTGCCATGACTTCACACTCAGACCCTTGCAGAGTCTCTTCCCAGACCTGACCCTTGCACATGTGCCACTTTACAAAAGATTCTGCCACAGAGACAACTTGATATGGGAAGAAAAATGTGCTACAGCTTAAAGTGATGTGTAGTTTTCTCCAACTGGGCAAAAGGAAGCCAAAGTAAACATCCTTTTTAGGGAAGTGAACTGAGTTGGCAAAATTGGTCCCTCAAGTAATATATCAAAGACAGAAAAAGAAACCACAAGACCTGAAGATTTTAAAATAAGAGGGTGTAACTGAAGAATTGACTTCTTGCAGCCAATTAGACTGTCTTATCTGTAAGAGAGTAAAGTAATCCTATCCCAACAAAATTCCCGGTAAGTATACACATACTAGCTTTTGTGTTGGATTTTTCATTTACAATCTCAGCTTAAATTTATTCTTCATTGGCACTTTAAATATGTTGGCTCATGAGTTTTCCCTATTAAAATTCTCCCTGAGCTGGTGTCTTTTCAGTGTTCTGGACATTCCTTACACACAAAGTAGTGGATGAAGAAAACAGTGCAGTTCCTTCAGTTTTGGGGTTATTCAACTTCAGCTACCAAACTGTAACAATGTACTGGGCTGATGTATTCTCCTTGTAAAGGTACAATATTTTTCATCCAGGAGCTAGTTGAAAACCATCATCAGTGTTTCTGCAATGACAGACTGATGACTAGTTTACAGTGGTATGATATGCTTGTACTTTGCTGGCATGACTTGCCTGAACAATGTCTTACGTGCATTACACCGCAGGTCTGGGACAGATGATGGTGAAATACATACAATGCAGTGTCAAACTCTAATTTCAGAAAACAAAAAATATAATGCCAGAGAATGTAACATCAATGAATACAAAAAAAGTTTACAAATATGAAATGAAAAGAAATAGCACTCTAGCTCCACCTTCACACTTCAGTTAAGCACGTGAAATGAACTTGTCAGAGGCAGCTGTATTTCAGTGGCAAAGGAAATGTCACAGTCCTGGAAGTTTACTTGGTTTTGAGAAACTGAAAAAAAGGCAACAGAAGAGAGACATTGGCTTCTGTTTGGATATGCACACAGAGCAGCCAGGCTCAAGGATCCCGTTTAGCAGCTATATATTGGAGCAAATGGCTCAGGCTACCTGGGAAGGTTACCCTAAGGACACGGGGCAACTGCACTCGTCATTGCCTTCCAGTCTTTATCCACCAAAGATGATGCATCCAACATATGATTCCCAACATCACAATTAGGCCACTTACTACATCACCCTACAGGTCTGAAGCCATTGATTCCTATTTTAATATATCCGTGAAGTTTAACATAAGCAATCTGTGAAAAGCTTTATGTAGGTTATTTGGCAGCTCCCACTGTTGCAGGCAGCCTACATGGCAGATCATGCCCAGTCAGCCTTCCTGGAGCTGCACTGCTGAGACTCTGAAGAAGGAGAAATGTTACAAAACAGGAATTAAAAAGAGGTCTGTGGATTCACTGAAACCAAACCTAGAAACATGACTTTTACAAGAGCTGGTTCATAATCCCTCTGCTATTTGGACCAAGGTAGCATTACACCAGTTTAACTTACTTAGGAAGCCTTGTGTTAGTGTACTGTTAAGTGCACTGAAATTCCATTTAAAGACTTGCACAGGACATGAAGAGGGGATCAAGCAGAGGAACTGGCTCTACAAGTGGAGGGACTCTCAGCTAGCCTACTCCAAAAACAGATTTTATCTTAAGCTAAAAGAACAAAGCAGAGCTCCATGTAAGAAAACAGTTCTTTTTAATCTGACCAAATGAGGCTTATAGGGAAAAGATTCAGTCACAGCCATAGGGCACATCCATCTACTCCAACAAGTGCAGACAGGTCTGAATGCCTCTCTGCCGCTTGCTAGAAAGACAAACATAAGCCAGCTCCAGTCACCAAAATGAAGCACAGCCCACGAGAAAGCAGGGCTGTGGAGCAGCTTTCTGGCTCAGATGCAAAGCTATGCCAGCATGGCAGACAACTCCAAACCAGCACTGGCATAATGCTCAGCTGTTTGTGCAGATGCAATCACACACACCTCAGGAAACAGCATCCTGTAAGTCGATCCCATTATCTGTGACTAATGCTGCTACTGGCTGCAGTTTTCTGAGATCCAGGCAGCTGTGAGCCCACCGGCTGGAACAGGGGTCTGAGCAGAGCCCTGGGCTCTTGTAGCTGCCAAGGCCCTAAAAACAGTTACCTTTGCTATTCTCCTCTGAGAAGACAAGTGCCAGACAGCACGTGTAACACATGGATACGTATTACAGCTACACAGTGGAGAATGAAAAGCTACCTTCTCTCTGAATTTTTTCTTCCCTCTTGGTGACTAAATATATTTATACACATGCCCCAACATTTACACAAAACTAGCAGCTCATCTGCTCTATATTTTACTGTTCAGCTCTCAGAAATTCCCAACTTGTGAACCATAGCAGGGTGGCAGGTAGTTTAACACATCAGACCAAAGTCACCCCAGCTGCAATGGATTTTTAAAGGACAACATTCAAGGCCTATAGTGATCATTCAGGCTGTTAATGCATTGCTAGCAAGCAGTGAGCACAAGAACTGAGAGGGCTGCACACCTGTCATTTCAAACTGCCAATAGATTTAAGGGCTTTGCAGAAGGTTCTGCTTAACTCAGGATTTTTTCATTTCACTGAAGGTTACTCAAACGAAGGCCTTACTTGAGCTGTGACCCAAAAGAAGAGAGAACAAGGCTCAATGCCAGTGGAATTCAGATGAATGAGGCTCTCAGTAAAGAACTGCAGTGGTGGTGGTATCTTTTACTAGCCTAAGTTGTACAGCTCAAAAAGTTCCTTTTGGCATCTAAAACAGAAGTAGAAGATTGCAAATGCAAGCATAAGCTGAAAACATTCACAGATTTATTAGATATGTATCAATTTGATAATCTTTGAAAGTAAAGTTAGCTTTACCTTACTGGAGCAGAGGGAGGGAGGGAGGCAGGTGATAAACTGCCTCCTTCAGTGTCAGAAACTTACAAAAAGACCAAGTAAGAGACAGCATTTTCCAGAGGCTGAAATATTACCTAACATTCAGACAGCAGAGGCTTACGTCAGCATATTTTCTCCTCTTTATCACCCTTTTCTTTATTTGTGCTGCTCACTGGCTACAGCAGGACTGTTTTGGGCCCTGAGCAATGCAGAGCACAACCCCAGGCCTTCAATAGTGATGGGGCAGCAGCCCAGCCCCATGTGTGCTTTCCTTAGTACAATAAGCAAGAGGATGAACTACTTCTTGGGCAGTGTAAAAACTATGCTCGGGTAAACGGTCAACTTTCTCCACCAGAAAGGTCAGTATCCTAGGTGTTAGGTAATTTCACTACAAATGACCCCCCAACAAACAGAAGCTGACCTGTTTCATGAGTGTGACTTGAATGGAAGTTGGAGTGATGCAATCATTGCCTACAGCTCTCCCTCTTGGGTCTTCCTCTGAGTCCCTACTCTTTGATTCTTGCCACAAAGGGGTGGTATGGGATGCTAGTTCCTCAGACAGGGTCAAGTTATTAATGCTGCATCTGTACAATACTGGGTCTTCAGGAATGGTGAAGTACAACTACAAGAAGCACTGAGCAGCTGCTGGGTGTCTTCCTGCCCAGTGTAACAGCAATGGAGTTGAGATTTTACTACTGCTCCAGTAAGGAGAGATTAACAAAGAAAGGGAGCAGTGCTATTCTGCAGGCAGTATAAGCTCTCTAGGATGGTGCTGTCTCCAGAAAGGCTTTCTCTAACCTCAATTCTTTCTACTTTGCTGGCCAAGTTAATTGAGGGCTAGAGATGAGTGTTCAGCTTCGTAATGAGGCTGGTCTGTTTAAACTCACAGACCCAAAAGCTATCCTGCCAGGACAAGGGGTGAGCCCTTTTGGCTGTGCTTAGTCATGAGTCAGCCCAATATGATCAGAAGAGTTTACTTTGAAATGATGTCTCTTTGCAGCCGCTATGAGAATGGAGACTACAAGTAATATTAGCAATTTGCTAGCAGACGTGGTGAGCAAATTAAGCCTTAGCTTTTTCTTAAAATTTTCATTTTGTTGTCATTCTTTGGCTACTGCAATTTGAGGTTACTGATGGAATACACATTTGCTTCAATCTATGAATTTTCTGTTTAAATAATATAGCCATGACGCATCTCTGCGGAAGCTTGTAAGTAGAGCAGCCAATGTTTGTTAAATATATCAGAAATGAAGATAAAAAACTGCACTGTGCTTTTTGGTGTTCTTTTTGTGTGACTGAATCCAGGCAGGCAGATGACCAGGAGGGAAAACTGTTTACTCATACCAGAGAAAGTGAAAGTACAGGGTTTTATTTAGTACACTTTAGTACTTTATTTAGAGCATTTTATGTTAAAATCAGATGTCTGAGGCATAATAAGCTGTTCTTCCACCTGCAATACCTCCACAAAAACAAAACACTCAAGCTCTAAATTCCCTGAAAGGTAAAGTTTATATGAGGTTATTTCATATTTGATTAGGATGCAGATTCTTCTTTTTATCCTAAGGAGAAAAAAAGCTCTCTTTTTAATAAAAATGTGCTTTTCTAAAAGCAGTCTGATTTTGGTCAAGATACCCTAGATAGGACTATAATTGTTGCAGGAGAAATAATACTCTGCTCTGGAGGTTTGTTGGACTGATAGAAATGGCTAGAAATGAGACTATAGCACCCTGGGAAACTGTAAGGCAGAGGAGAAAGCTCTAACAAGGCACTCATGCATCCTGGAGTGTGTAATTATTCTGTCTGAATGCAGTTAAAGGATTTAATTAGTATACAGAAGGCAGCATAGCAGTGGAGTCTTCCTGACTATTGATTTTTAATAAGCTCAGAATAATGAACTGTCTTCAGGAAAATATTATCATAAATTTATTTCCTGTGAATAAGGAATTAAGACAGTGTGACCCTGGGGCTTCCATTTTGACATGTTTTAAATCCCTAAGGGAAGAGTCCCTTTTGACCTTTTTTATTTATGGATTTTTTGGTCTCCTTTTCTTTGTAGAGTTTCATGGTCAAGACCTTGCAGTATTTTCTCAGACACTCCTCAGTTAGCCTTTTTAATGTCAATTGTGCATGTGGAGCTCTTCTGTTGTGGATGCAAAAGTGTATTTTGTGTTGCTCTTTCTGGGAAAGTGTCTCCTCCTCTCCTGGGGAGCTAGAATATCGTTCTGTTTTTGTGTTGGTTCAGCCTCATCCCAAGGGTGTATGAATGCTGGAAGAGAAAAAGAACAGGTCTGCATTGCTTCCTAATGCCCAGAGCACTTAGAATTGGTAGCCCCTTGGGATTGCTGCAGTTTGGGTGTTATGGGAAGCACTGGCTCCTTTGAAGAGGTAAAAGTTTTGTTCCTGAAATGTGGTTTCTGGTAGAAATGACGTCCTGCTCTGCCAGAGGAACTTGGGGAAGGCTCTGATGCTCCTGATATCAGCTCTTAACAGCAGCAAGGCAAGGCTGTGTGAATCACCTGTACCAAGATAGAAATATAAATTAGGTGGACAGTAGAAGTCTGAAATTTTTCAGGAACAGAATCCCTGGCCATTTGGTTGTGAGATCAACAGCCACAGGAAAAAATCTTTGGGAAGGTGCAATGCCTTGAGATTGTTCAGGTTTTTCTGAAAGGGTGGGGGTATGCATTCAAACTCCAAGAGAAAGGAAACAGACAGTCTGGTTTGCAGAGAATAGAGCGAGGAGTAGTGGCACTCCTGCACTGGGCTGTAGATGTTGTGAGACAAAATGCCTGGGCATGTGGTGGGGGTTTTTAGGGACTGGTTGAACAAGCACTCGCCAGGAACGTCATCAGCATCCTGCCCTGGGCAAAAAGGAAAATGAAATTACCTCTTGCAATCCCTCCCAGCTGGTCACTGTGTCATCCTAGAATGGGTGGACACAGGGTGGGAACAACCCTGTATTTTGTGGTGTTGGAGAGTGCAGGAGTGACACAGTCACCTCCCTCCTAATGAGGGAGTAAGTGATCCATCACTCTGTGCAGGATCTGGCAGTCCCATCCTGCATATGTCCTCTCAGAGGCTTTCTTAAAGCCTGTGAGACCCCCTGAGCTTTCTCCTGTGGGGGAAATGCAGCATGAGGTATGTCCTTTATGTTGCTGGCAAAGAACGGGGGCTTTGAGATGGGGGCTTTGTGCATGTGGAAATTCTCAGACAGAAGATGTCCAGGAGCAGGGGAGAAAAAGAAACCTTTAGCAATTGTATCACACTGCTGCTGATTTGAGCACTTCAGTAGAACAGGTCTGGTGAAGGGGCTGTTCTGGTGAATAGGCTCTCAGCAGTGAGGGGCTGGAAAGGTGTTGGTGCTGTGTAATCGCCCTGCAAGAGGCATAGCTGTAATCAAACTGCCTCAAACACATCAAGGCAAGCGCTATGTGCTCACGATGGTAGAAGCCACCACTGGATGGTTGGAGACCTACCCTGTGCCTCACGGTAAATTTGTTCCAGTTTGGCCAAATTTAGAAATATATCCTCTGAGAGAAGGCAGGTCACAACCATCCCTCCCCCACCAGGTTCGGTAAAAATAAATTTTCCTCGGAGGAAAGTGAAGGAGATAAAGACTATTTATTTAACAAACACACGGGAAAAGGATGATAATGCTAAATAATAAAATCTCTCACTGTGGAGAAAAAACCTGGGAAAGTGTTCGAGTTCTCCCTTTGGTCTTCTCGGAGCTGGGGCTTGGCCCAGAGCCCGGCCCTCTGTGCCCAGTGGAAAGTCCTCCTGATGTGCTCTGATGTTGAAGCAGTCCAGCAGAAAAGGGAGGAAATCCAAAATTCCAGGGAAGGAAAAAAGTTCAACTCTCAGAGTCTCTCCAGAGAAAAAGAAGCTGAACAACTGGCCAAAAGCTGACTGGAAAGCAGCAAGCCGGGTGCCTCCTCCCTCCCCTGCCACAGCTGGAAAAAACCTGCTATCTCTGTGTGACCTTGAACAAGCTGCAAACTGCTTTGAAAAAATTTTGCTCAGTTTTTCCTTCCCCCTCTCAGGCTCAGTTTAAAGGCATAGAAAGGCACAAAAATTAATTTCTGGGCATAGGGCAGCGATAATGGGATACACATCATAAAGTCACCCCAAGACAGTAGCCCAGCTCCTCCATGCCTCTGCATGTAGCTTTGTTACTTTGGTCCTTATGAAAACACAGGAAGGAACATCCTTTTAATTATATTTTTTATTTTCTAGCAAGTAAACTGAGTTTATCTGTATGCACAAAAGACATCTTGATGCTTCCATGTGCTTTGTTAAAAATTTTGCCTTTTGAAATTGACATCCATGGATTGTTGCGTCGAACACACACACTTCTGAGGAAACAACTCAGTAGAAAACTCCTCTAAGATATTCAGAGACTGATATTTGGATAAAACTGTGGAACAGAGGATCAATTTGTGAAATAATTCACTGAAATAATCCCCATGAAAGACATTAAATACTGAGTAATTTTTCATGGGTGTCTTGATGCACCTATTTCATTTTATTAAGTGCCTGTTAACCTGAAAATCATTTTCTGCTGGTACTTTTGATAGAAAGGAAGTCTGTGTAGTGTTAATCTGTTTGGGGCTGCTCTTGAGACTCACCCAGCTCCTGCTCACAGTAGCAACAGGGTGCCCACTGCCTATAAATGCTGAACATTTTAGTTCTTGTAAGCTCTACTTTTTTTCTATTCTGTTTTCTTCAGGAAACTGTCGCAAATTAACCCAAGTGACAACATGAGGTAACAATTTTTCATGAGGCTTCCTGTCAGCTTGGCCAGCCAGGTAGATGTATGTCATCTGTGGCCTTTAGCACTGCTTCTCTCTCCTTTGCTTGCTTTCCTCAGCAGCAGTTTGACATGATGCAACCTCTTAGAAGAGTCACAGCCTGTAAAAACTGAACCCATCCCTCGGATAATAGTGTTACTTTAGCTCCTGCTCCTCCCAAGGGCTTCAAATTTGCTCACTTTTTAATCCCAACTATCAAAATGGAAGCAATAGTCACAGGAAAATTTGGCTTATTTTTGTGCAGTAGACTTGTAAGATCACCAGTTCTGGATTGGAATAGGGGATATTTTGTGGTCTGCCTGTAGGAATAGTTGAGTCCTGTGGACTCAATGAATTGCTGTCAGGATGTTACTAACTGCTACAGTCAATAGCGAAGGTCTCTTCTGACAGCAGCTCCCTGCTTGCTGCTGCAGATGAGGCAGTTTCTCAAGGCTGAAATGCTACACGTGGGAACAGGAATATGTTGGGCCACCTGTGTCCTGTAGGGAAGAAACCACATTTGCAGAGGCAACAGTTTAAACAGAACTTGCACAATAGATGCTAATAAGCTGCCCTAGAAAGCTCTGTTATGACAAAGGCCCATTCACCTTTGCCAGCCTGAGACACGGGAGGTGCCCAGGGAGTTTCTTCTTGGCACTGCGTGCTGCCACTTAGCAAATCCTCATGGCCTTCAGGTGACGCAGATGCACAGGGATGTTTCTCTACATGCAACTCAGCTCTCTGCTTTCAGCCAGGCTTCTGCTCATTGGGACTGTCTGCTCATGCTCTTGGATTTATTTCAATTCTTTCAGGCTTTCTTTGTTTTCCTCTGTTTCTCTTGGCAGGACACAGATGAATACAACTGTGTTTCAGCCCACTCTAAAATCCTTTTATTTGCAACTGGTTCCCAAAAAAATACCTGAATTCCGAATTTGGGTTGAGAGCTTTTTTATTCCTTTGCTGGAGTGTTAAGTTTTCAGTGATCCAGGACGTTAATACCCTTGATTAAACTGCCCTGGTGCACAAAGGATTTTGTTTTCCCTAAATGGACTGAGGAATGGTGATCAGAGTCCTCTCATCTCTCACAAGGTCTTTTTGAGCTCATGGATGGAAGAGAGCTTGAAGGTAGTTAATTTATATCACAGAACAGGTATAAATAAATTCTCCAACTAACTTGAATGAAATGATAGATTAATTCTTACTGTTGCATTTTATCTGCTGTATGAAATATCCTGAGTGACTTTTGGTTGAATTTGCTCCAGAGAAAGCCTGAGTAAAAGAAATTAAGTTATGCTTGGTTTGGTCTTCAAACCCTGAGCTGACCCTAGTTCACTTGACAATGCTTTTCAGTGCTTTGAGGACTCTTTAGACCTTCAAGCATGTAATGCAGTTGGCATGAGTTTACAGCCCTGTTTTCTGATGTGAGGAATACTTTCATTCAAGTCCAGCAGAGCACTTGCCTACCTTTTCTATTCTAAGATTACAAATAGTTTCACTGCAGTTGTTGGGACTATTGGCAGGCAATAAGCTGCAGGCATGCTGCAGGAGTGCAAGCCTTTCTATGGTTTGGAGACTACAGCTTTGCACAACTTGGATTGTGCTTAGCAGGGTTTGGGATTTTTTTGACTGTTTTTGTAATATTTCCTTGCATCACAAAAAGAAGTAGTTTCATGAGTTATAATCCATTAGTAGAGTAGTCAACACCTGCAGCAAAATTTGCAATCTAATGCTAGAGAGTTATTACTCCGGAAGATGTTTGCATACCTAATAGGTCATGAAAAGGAAGAGAACACAAAAGAAACCCTTTTTGACCATGTCTGTTCTAATCTTACAGTGGTTGAAAATCCTTCTGACTGTTAACTGTCAGTAATTTAATCCAACTCACAGAAGGATGAAATTATGAACAGAAACCCATCCATCCAAGCCTGAGGCACAGCCACTCAGTATGGGCTCTGTCAAAGAGGAAGCTGCTGTAGCACACAGTGGCAAGAGAAACAATTACCTGTTATTTTGTTTCTTTATTTGCTTGTTTATACACCAGAAATGTTATTTTAAAGGGCTAAACTAGTGATAATACTTCTGCTTGAGCACCCACACGCTGGCACTATCACTCTGAGACAGGGATGGAAAGGAAAAGAATCCACTGCTTTGAGGACAAAAATGGGCAAATGAGCTAAGCTGTCAGCTCCAGATTTCATGTATTTTTATATAAGGATTTTTGAAGAGAGGAATATGAATTGAGAGGGAAAGTGAACGTGAAATACAATTACATATCAGTAATTTTCAGGTGGTTTCCCTTTTCCATAGGTGTAGAAATGTGTTCAATTGCAGTTTATTTCATTTTTCTTTTTGTTTAGAGATCCGTGCTTTTATAACTTTGAGGCAATTCTGAAGACTCTTCCTCTAGTTTCGGCGCAGACCCAATATCTTCATAAAAATATATAACATTGAGTACTCAGTAGCCACCTGAAGTCAGTTGTCAAGCTCCATTTTTAATTACAGACCATCTACCATGTTCATCATGACGATCTTGCTAAAGTTCTCAATTCTCCCTTTAATTTCTGTTTAAAATATTAGAGAGCCCCTGAATGAAATACTCTTTCCCATTTTCATTCATGTTCCCATAAGCCGAGCAGTAGTGATTTTAGCTGTAAAATAAAATATTAAAATCTATAGATGATTAATAATTATTTTGGTAATCAATCATCAAAATACAAAAATATAATGAAGGATTTAAGAAACCTATATATATATATTTAAATAAAAGTTAAAAATGCATGCAATATTCTTGTTTTCTAGTTGGTGTGTTAAGACCCTGGAGTGGACAACAGCTCTTACAGTCTGTTCAGTGGTACTGGTGTTAGGTGAGACGCTGTTTTGGGACTCAGCTAGAGTGAAATTATTTTAAACTGTGTTGGGAACCAGTGTTCTCCTTGCCAGCAAAGCTGAGATTTTATGTGGAAATAGTTTGTCTTTGGAAAACTTTGCTGTAACAAGAATTTGATCCTGCTTCATGGAAAAAAATAATCGCAGGCAACCCCTGCAATTTAGGAGCATTAATTCCTCTTATAGGCTGAGACAGCTAGCTTTTACACGGAGCGCTTCTTCACAAAAATCATTTGCTTCATTTTTCTAAGTCATAGAGATTGTGAAAGGTCTCTGGAAAACCATGTAATAAATTAGATGAAAAGTCTGTTTTGTCTCATGCAGCAGGAAGTATGCTTATCAATGTGGCTGTTAAACTCCGAATTTTCTAGGGAGCGCTCCATGTATGAGTTGATGATCTTGATCCATAAAAGCAGGCTCTTAAACATGACTCATAAACTTGTCTGTGATTCAAATGTGTCCTTCAGTTTTGAATAAATGAGTTGTCCAATGACCTAAATAGGCCCTGTCCTTGCTTTTATCTACATCCAAATTATGGGGTTAACATTGTGATAGGTGTAGTCCCATTGCACGTGGTGGACAATGGGTCAGTCTTACAGGGGCATAACTAAGTGCTATAGGAGCAGATTCTAATTACAAAGACTATATTTATTAATATGAACATGTATATCCCACTTTAAGTTCTTTCATTTTCTGGGAAAATTACCACAATGTTATCAAAAATAATTTCCCCCATGTGCATGTAGTGTGTTGATTAACAGGTTTAATGACTTTCACTGTTTTTATAGCCTTCTAAAGTCTTATCTCTCTTCCTGGCTTTTGTGCTCTTTCTAGTCATTTAGAAAATCCTGAAAGGAAGACAAAACAAGGGGTTTTGAGACAGTGAAATGAGACAGCTAATTAGTCCTAAGGAAGCTTCAAAGTAGATAAGCAGACTATATCAGGTTTGCAGTAATGACAAAAATAAATCAAAAGGATCGTTCATTCTGGGGTCCAAAACATTTTACTGGAAGACATGAAATTTATAAATGAGCATGCTCAGGAACAATTTGGATTCATAAATAACACAACTGAAACTTGCCTGTATGTCTTCAGTTCATGGTTTGTTCTTGAAAAATGCGTAGTTCACTGAACTATGAAGTTCTGAAAAAGCTTTTTAATCTTTTTCCGTCCCTTTATTTTCTGTGAGTAGGATTTTGTTTTCTTTTTGACTAACCTAAACATTTTTGTTCTCAGATTAATGAGCTGCAAAAAATGGGACATGATGGTGGCTTTTTTTCCACAGTGCGCACATGCTTTTCATCATGTCAGTCTGTGCTTATCCACATCAATAATACAGTGAGTTTGTGGATCTTTTTCCTCCTCAAACCACATCCCCAATTTCCCACCCACTGTAACCCACTTACAGGACAGCCACATTTTTCAAATATTCTTGTTAATATTTTGCCTCCTCTCCCTGAGTGAAGATGCAGAAAGTGGTGAATGTCTTTCTTTGCAAACCTGGCTCTTCTGAGTGCATCAAGCAGGAAGATGGGCAATGTCAATATCTCTCAAATTGCCTTTCAAAATCCACATTAGCAGGATTTTTCTCAAGGACTTTTCTTTGAATTTAAGGAGCAAGTAGCAGGTACAATTTCACCCCATGCACTGAGGCAGAATCTCTGCATAATAGAAGACTTTTGCAATTCTTTAAATTCTTGAGTAGAAAATACATAATTTAATTTTAAAAATGTATTTAAATTTGACAAATGTGACTCCTTCCGTTCTATTCCCTTGTCATCACCTAATAATATAGGTAGGTGGATTTTTCTTACTACAAGTTGATCTCCTTATCCCTCGTGCTCCCCACAAAGATTCTAAAACCAGACAGCAGATAAATGTATTAAAAACCCAGAAATGACTCAACTATCTGAAACTGGAAAGAAAACATATGTGCCATCACTGACTTTTGTTTTCTGTCTACCAAAGAGGAATTGCATATTTTTCTTCCTGCCTTGATGACGAATACAATGCGAGCCATTAAAACTTGCACTGCAGACAGAACTGTGTTTTGTGCAAAAATACATGCCACGGAAAAGCTTTAACATATATAATTTCTAAGGTAATAATCACCTTCTCTGAGAATTGTGTCTTTGAAAGGATAGAACTCCCATCCCTTCATAACTCACTGCACTGCCTTCAGTGATGTCAGATCAGTACTGTCTTTATTTGAAAATACTTAGAAAAGGATTAGCTGTGCTTAATCACTACCTGTATATTTTTTCATGAGGATTGTTTGGCACATAACGTTAGATCAGGCAAATTATGTTTATGTTGACTGCTGCAGCATCATCATCAAATGAGCAGCACTTGTCTGGTGAACCGTACACAAGCACAGGTGCATGTCCACATCTCAGCAGGTCACTTTGAGCTCTTTTTATCCGTAGCAGGGGAAAACAAGTGAAAGTGGTCAAGCATGAGTAGTGCTTTAGGTGTTTAAATTTCTGGTAGATGAGTTTAATTTTGTGTGTCACTATTACTTGGTATAGTAACACTGCAATACTGGGTTGTTTCCACAGGCCATAGTTCACTGAAACACTTCTACAGTTTGGGATTAGGGTGTTGCTATTACTCCACTGTGAGAAAACCTTTTCATACCTAAGACTGTAGCAAAAATATAGTTACACACTTGAAGTTCTTCCCAGTTTGAGTCCTATCACTGGATATCGTGTGTAACCAAGTGGGACCTGGCTCTAAGGATGGGGGAAGCATTGGCTGTTAGAGCCTGCAGTGCTGCCTGCATAACTGAGCCATTGTCATGCATCCTGATTTGTGCAAGCCAGAGACGTGTGTAGGTGAGCAGACATGGTTCTGCCAATGGGACAATGAAGGCATTCTGACCCCTTCTCCTCAGGGTTTCCCCTGCTCTTCTTCTCACCCCATCCTTTCTGTCTATACTCTACTCCCAAAGTCAAGCTCTTGCCTCATGACTGGGGTGTAAAAACTAAATTCTGCTGACAGCAAGCACCTGGATAAGTTTTTTGAGACATCAACCAACGTTCAAGCTGTTTCCTTCCTTGTGCTCTTTCTCAATATTTTTCTATTTTCCAGCAACTTGCAAAGTTTGGGATATAGGATATTTCTCTGGTAAAATCTAGGGCAGATTAAAAGGTTGTTCTGCCTTTAAGAGATGTCCTCTGAATTGCTTTATAAAGACCAGACTTGCATGATATGCACATAACTTTTTTCAGATACCTATCATGACATATTTCAAATACTTAAAGGTGCTCTTCAGTACCTTTTGCAGCAGATAGATATTGTAAGGTATTAGAAAGCAGGCCAAAAAAGTCCCTCCTTCTCTCTGCAAATGGCTCAGAGATTCTCTACATGAACAGGCTTCTTTTTGCTGATAAAAGTGAAGCCATACCCTGGAAAGGGAGAAACAGCACTTCATTTACATCACTTTTTTTTTCTGTCCAGGTTTGGGGTTTTTATTCATTGGGATTTTTTAATTTGAAGGAATTCCTAGCTTTAAGGAAGTCCAAGGACTCTTTTTACATAGTGTTGTTCTCAAGTCAGTGTTTTTCCAAGGGCTAAAAAAGGTGATGTTTCCAGTTTTAAATTATTTCTTCTACTTAGTTTCAGCCATTTTATTTTCTTCACAGTGTATGTTGCACTTATGTGGGAGGTTTGTTGGAAGACTCCTTGCTGTATTACAAACAAACCAGCTGTAGGTCAGGAATCATTGCTAGAGAGATTCTGGCATGGCTGACCATGCACTGGACTTTTTGCAACAATCTGAGGTGAATGAATCTCAGTGAACTGGTGGATTGTGATGTATTTACACAGTGTATCTGTGTAAATACATCACAGCAATACTGGGTTGTTTCCACAGGCCATAGTTCACTGAAACACTTTTACAGTTTGGGATTAGGGTGTTGCTATTACTCCACTGTGAGAAAACCTTTTCATACCTAAGACTGTAGCAAAAATATAGTTACACACTTGAAGTTCTTCCCAGTTTGAGTCCTATCACTGGATATCGTGTGTAACCAAGTGGGACCTGGCTCTAAGGATGGGGGAAGCATTGGCTGTTAGAGCCTGCAGTGCTGCCTGCATAACTGAGCCATTGTCATGCATCCTGATTTGTGCTGGTGTGTCTATGAACAACTGTGATGTGAGAAGAGGGAAGATAATTCAATTTATGGAATAAATTGTACATTGTGTTCTTCCTCTATTTCCCAGCTGAGAAACAGCAGGCACACTCTATGTACATACAATTTCCTCTCCCAACCCCCTTTCTTTCTTTTTCTTTTTTCTTGGCTTCTTTTTTATGTTCTTTCTTCAGCTTGTAATTTCATTTGTATGTGGTTGGAAATAATGTATAGATCACTAGAGGGATGGAATTAATTGTGCAGTGTGTTGGGAAGAGGAAGGGGGAGAAAAGGACAAACAAGAAAAAATATATTTAAATTTCACCTGTACCAGCTTTCTAAGCTGCTATGGTGGATACATAAGGAGAAACAGATTGTTGTTACTTTTTGCCATCTGCTCAGTATGCCACAGATAGCTTTTATCAGCAGGGAGCTATTATCACCAGTTAAAAACCATACTCTCTTTAAATAGTCTCTCTCTGTCTCTCAAAAAAAAAAAAAAAAAAGGTATAACAAGAAAAATAATTTCCACCATTTAAATACATTTGTATGTATTTTCCCTATCTGGGCTCAATTTTTGTGCTTGCAGAAGAGGCTTTGTCTCATGTCACACACTGTGTTGTCTGTCCTTGCCTGTGAGGGACTGTGAAGCCTTCCCAGCTGAGCCCAGCCAGCCTGGACATGGCTCCAGCTACTCAGTACCAACACTGCTTGCCTTGACTAGGGTCTGCACTGGGCTGTAGTGCTGCCACCATGTAACTCTGTATGACTTTGCTTTCTAACCCTCCACCAACCTCCAGTTTATGGGTGAGCTGTGTTGAGATCACCATGCAGGCACATTTCGGATCCAACCAGTTCTGGAGCTTAAGTTATCAAAAAAGGAATGTTAAGATTTATGCAACAGAAATGTACATAAATCTGTTCCTCATTCCCTATTTTTATCACAGCAGCTGCAGCAGTAACAGCAGCTGCAATGATGGATCTCTCCATTGGTACTTCTGCGCCATTTCCACTGAGATCTCTTAACTTCCACCTGTCCCATCAATACCTGTCTTCATTTTGGGGAGACAGAGGCACTTAACTGCATGCTTGGGTAAGGATGTGTATACATTCCCTGGGACACTAAACTGCACTTGAATGTAGCTCCTCCCCCTGTTAATTCCCATTGTATCTCCCTGAGGCACTTCCTTTACAATGAATGACTCCATTTCAAATCAAACCATTTTTCCCTGCGCCAAAAAATTCCCAGTTTAAGCTAACCAGCTTTTTTTCATCTTTGCATGTATCACTTCAGGTGCTCTGCTTACCCAGAAATTTTAACGAAGTCCGTGTGTAAACCTTCTCTATTTGCTTTCCATGTATGTACACCAAATTAAGAACGTGTACATTAGCCTGTGTACCTTTCAGCAGATAACTCCTCTAGAACAGCTGTTGTTTATTTTACTATGTTAAAAGTGATGGCTTGTCATAGGTTAGCAAGCATAGTCCCGGAAGGGACGTCCTTGCTAAGGGGTGCTTACAGTTTCCTCTGGGAACTGATAGAACCTATCAGCTGGCCAGTTTGAATATGGACAATTCTCTAAGCCACTTAAAGTTGTGATCACCTCTGTGATCCACATTTAAGAATAGGCAAACTCCCCCTCCAAGCTCTCTCTCGTTTCCGGCGCTGGGACAGGTGGCTGCAGGCCCCGTGTGGGGGCCAGCGGGCCCGGCCAGGCCCTGCCTGGGCCAGGCCGGGCCGGGCCACGGCCATCCTGGAGCCATGGACCTGTTCCAGCCGTGGAACCCCCCCCCCACTGCCTTGCCGTGGGCAGCCGGAGCGGCTCGGCTCTCCCCCCTCTCCACTGCGATAAGAAAAATTCAACATTCCAGCTGCAAAGCTGCAAGGCCGAGGTGAGAGTAACCCTTTTATTGCTGTGAAGAGCTGAAAACCTGAGGGAAGAGAGAGAGGAGATGCTTAAAGCTGAAATTCTGTTGTGAAGCTATGATATATCAGAGTATCCTGTTGTAATTTCATGAAGATATGGGGGGTGGAGTGTTCAACTCGTGAGCAAAAGCACCTGCGCTGAGATAGGCAGATGCTGACGCAGCTGTAATTTCATGAGAAGTTTGGACAGGGAGAGATGAACCAGATGAGGACTTTTGCTCCGAACGGGAAAGGAGAAAACCTCAGTCCGTAGAGATGCTCCCAGAGATAGTCCTAAAGATGAAGATGATGAAGACCCTTTGCTCCCAGGGAAGGAGAAGGGCCTCTGTTTTTGTTTCTGAACGGCTCAACCTTAAAATTGTACCCCAAAAAACTTCAAGAGTGGACCCTCGAAGGCAGTTGCGGGAAAAGCTGCAAGTCGGGGGAAAGGACTCACACGCAGGCAGAGAGACTCCTCTTCCTAAATGGACTGAACAATATTTGGAAGTGGGCGGCTGTCTCGTTGTGATAATGTTTTCATAGCATGAGCAAGAAGAGACTTCTCTTTCTAAATGGACTGAACAAGGTTATTATGGAAGTGGTAAACAGACTGAACATCTCAAGGGTTGTCTTTTCACATTGTCCGTGGGAGAAGGGAGGAAGGTGGGGGGAGGAGGAGAGTTCTGAAGGTGGTATAATTTTTTTTCTTCTTTTAGGTCTGTTAATAAACTTCTTTATATTCTTTCAAGTTTGGTGCCTGTTTTGCATTTCTCCTAATTCTTATCTCACAGCAGATAAACAGTAATGAGTATTTTGGACCAAACCACTACATGGCTATACCCCATTTGGAGAAATGTACAACTATAAGTAAGATATTTTTGAATCAAAATGATACTAACTATATAGAAAAAGACAGAAAGGGTGGTGGTAGTGGCTCAATTTTTTGACAGGACCCTCCAGAGATTAACCAGTCCAAATTCCAGTTTCTCTTGCAGGATGGGACCTTCAAACCAAACCAAACCAAACCAAACCAAAAACCAAACCAAACCAAACCAAAAGTGTGTTCATTGCTCTTTGTCCTTGTCCTTGGATCCGTCATGAGTGATGGGACTAAATGAAGAGCATTAAGGGCTAAAAGAAAGTTAATAAGTTTTTATTTGTAGGTTGTTTTGGAGACCACTGATAGCAGTTTTGATATTATCTATGTGGACTGGCCCATTGGAAACCACTGATATTGTTGGTAAGGGTTTTTTCTTAAATGTAATCCCACTCTCCATTGGTTTGAACATTTGTCAAAGGACATTGCACCACGAAGCCGAAGTTAATTTCTATACTAGTTGAAATCAGTCGAATGATTCAGTTCTCATGATAACATAGTCCCTGTCCCACTGGAACTTCTTTCCTTCCTAATGCAAACTATAATAACCACTTTTTTTTATTTTTTGATTGGTCTCCTCTATTCTAGGAGCACCAACATTGAGGATTAATGAAGATTTATGAAAACATATATTTATTGGAAACATACTTCTATGAGATAAGGCTTTTAGAGACTTTAGTCAGTTATGTTATGGATTTTCTTGGTGTGGTTACTTATTATTAAATTTTTAAATGAGCAACATAATTTGCCAAATATCATATAAGTCTTAAGTATATTGACATTAAAGTAAAATGAGGTTGCGGAGAAATTTGTCCAGGTTACAGGATGTCTGTATTGGATAACTCTGAAGCTTCTTATTCATGACTTTTCATAAACATGAAAATAAGAGTCTTTGATTGCAAACCAGTATAAATGAATTGGTAAAGATTCCATTTTTGAAGGAGATTCCAGGGCAAAGAGTATAGAATACATAATGATGGAAGGAAAAAGTGTTCTGGTTTTGTTTCCTGCTTTTGATATATCTCTGCAGAAGACTAGGACACAGGTGCAAATAATAGTAGCCTGAATGCTAGACTTGTATGGGCAGCATTGGGCACCAATGCACCAAGATGGAAGTCAAGGATAGTTTTGGAAAAGAAATCCCTTGTCCTTAGGCTGTTGTGTGATGTCTCAGTCGGAAGGTTCCTCCTGTTAATCCAAACAGTGATTCTGCCTGTGACGGATGTGGAAATGACATTGGGGCAACTGATTTGGAGAACCAGAACTTGTCTTTCACAAGGCACGTAATTCTCTAGTCTTCATTCATGAAGTAGGTAGCTGTCATGGGTCAGCAAAGCATAGTCCTGGAAGTGATGTTCTTGCAAAGGGGTTGTTACAGCTCCTCTATGACCTGACAGAACCTATCAGCTGCCTAGTTTGATTATGGACAATTTTTTAAGCCACTTAAAATTGTGACCGCCTCTGTGATCCACATTTAAGAATAGACAAACCCTGGGCAGAGCTCTCTCTTGTTTCCGGTGCTGGGACAGGTGGCTGCGGGCCCTGTGTGGGGCCAGCGGGCCCGGCCCAGGCCCTGCTCGGGTCAGGCCAGGCCGGGCCACGGCCATCCTGGAGCCGATGGGCCCTGTTCCACCTGCAGAACCCCCCATAGCCCTGCTCTGTGCAGACGGAGTGGCCCAGCTCCCCCTCTCCAGTGTGGCCAAGATTCAGCCAAAAGCTGCACCGCTGCCCGGCACAGATCATGTGAGCAACAGCAATAAGTGACATTCCAGCTGCAAGGGCTAGGTGAGATTAACCCTTTTAGTGCTGTGAGGAGCTGAAAACCTGAGGGAAGAGAAAGAGGAGATGCTTAAAGCTGAAATTCTGTTGTGAAGCTATGATGTATCAGAGTACCTGTTGTCATTTCATGAAGGCATGGGGGGTGGAGCGTTCAACTTGTACTTGTGAGCAAAAGCACCTGCGCTGAGGTAGGCAGATGCTGAAGCAGCTGTAATTTGATGAGAAGTTTGAACAGGGAGTGATGGAAGCGATGAGGACTCTTACTCCACATGGGAAGGGGAAGATCTCTGTTCCTAGAGATAGTCCCAGAGATAGTCCTGGAGATGAAGATGAGGAAGACCCTTTGCTCTCAGGGAAGGAGGAGGGCCTCTGTTCTTAGAGATGAAATGCTCCCAGAGATGGGTGAAGAGAACTTTTTTTTCTGAATGGCTCAACCTTAAAATTGTACCCCAGTAATTCAAGACTGGACCCTCAAAAGCAGTTGTGGGAAAAGCTGCAAGTGGGGGGAAGGGACTCTCACATGATGCGAGCAGAGAACCAACCCGGGCGGTTGTCTCATAATAATTTCTCCATAGCATGGGCAAGAGAGACTCCTCTTCCTAAATGGACTGAACAAGGTTATTACGGAAGTGGTAAACAGACTGAACATCTCAAGGGTTGTTTTACATTGTCAGTGGGAGAAGGGAGAAAGGTGGGGGGGGAGGAGAAGAGTTCTGAAGGTGTGGTATGATTTTATTTTTTCTTTTTCCCTCTTTTAGATCTGTTAATAAACTTCCTTATATTCTTTCAAGTTTGGTGCCTTCTTGTCTTTTCTCCTAATTCTTATCTCACAGAAGGTAAACAGTAATGAGTATTTTGGACCAAACCACTACACTAAATTGGTGTTTCTGCCTGGTTACAAACCGAACCAGCTACAGTAGCTCATCTAAATACTATCTTGTCACTTTTCTGTTCATCTTAGCAGATATGATTAATTTATAACATATGACTTCTATATTGGATATGACACTTAAATATTTCTCATCGTGAATATGGTCATGTGGTGTTGCAAGGCCAAATGTTGTCTCTGTTTTAACTATATGACATACCAAGGTGTTTTCCATTTTGAATCATTCTATGACCCTATGTGTATTTTACTCTGCAGGCTCTATGGGATATGGTAATGCCATATCTGGCTGTTCAGCTAGGCTAGGCATTTCCTGGTTGCATCACCGTCACCTGTTTCTGGGGAACCTATAACCTTGGCTGACCAGCATTTGTAATTTATTCTGCTGTTTCCCTCGAGGGTGCTACAAACATGTAAGCTGTACTTTTCTTCCTTGTTTTCAGTTGCAAGTCCTGCAATACAGATAGAACTAAAAATTAGAATAGCACTCTGCCTTGTGTCTGTACTGTCTTTGTAAAACTGGTCTCCCATTGCCTATACCCCTGCTATTTCTCATCATATCCTGGTAAGAGCTGCAAGGACACTCTTGGGTAAAGGCCATGTGAGAGAGTTTGTATATCTGTTCTCTAAGAGAAAGGAATTTGCCAAAGCAGTACATTGTTTTTGTTTAGTGGATCTTGTTTTAGTATTCATTTAACAAAAGATTATATATTATGCTACTGGTTTTAGCAGCCATCATGTTTAACTATTATTTTGGCGATACTTGGGACACAAGTTTTTCCTCTTGCATTACCATCTATTCTCTGTCTGATTTTATTTGTTTGTTTGCATTGACAGTTCCTTTTTAAAGTTATGCTAGCTCTCAATAGACGCCAGAGGCAGTCACACTATGCAAAACAAACTAAAACATGGCACTGTTCCCTCCTCCTTTGAATGAGCAGCAATGGTGAGGGCAACTCACTCGATGCTCTTCCCAAATCACAGAATTATAGAATCATTCAGGATAGAAAAGACCCTTAGGATCATTGGGTTCAACAAATGCTGGGCTTTCTCCTGAGTCTCTGGGCTGGTTTGAAGCCATGCCAGCAACCATGGTTGCAGTGCCAGTAAGCAGCTGGAGCAGTCTTTTGGGTTTCACTGCTCAGGTCATTTTAGGACAGGCCTTTCAAGTTGATTTGCCAAACATTGGCTCTTTTTCTGCCAGCATAGAGAACATGTTTTTTCAATAATGTATTTATAAGCCAGGCTAGATTTTGTCTCCACATGAGATGGTAAAATATTAATCCTGCCCCTGTGCTGTCAGAGTTGAATGTGGCTGTCAAGATCTTTAGGGCAGAGCTCAGGAGAGGGCTGATGTGGAGCCCATCTGTGAGACCTTGCCCTGGGCTGACCTGGCCCCAGGAAGGGATTTCCAAACTCTGGTGTGTCTTGCTGCCACTCATGTTCCATTTTGTGACTGTGTCCATCTGAAGATGGAAAAGGAAGAGTGTGTCCTAATGTGGCTTTAGCAAAATTGCAGCTAATCTAATGCCTTTTCCCTTGCTGGCCTGGTTCTGACATGTCATCACAATCTCATTCTGTCTGAACTATAATGCTGTCATGCTAAAATGCACAGAGAGCTGATGTTTATGGCAACACCCTTGTCTTTGGGTACTTTATGTAAGTGGGGCCAGGTATCCCTTGTGTCTTTCATCCTGTCCTGCTATTATGTCTCTAGAGTGGTACACCTGAGTCTGTGTTTTATATACCTCCTAAAAAGGAGGAAAAATAGCCTGTAAGAATTTTTTCTGGGCAGAGGTGAGTTAGGAGCTAAGACCTGACAGGGTTGATACTTAGCCAAAATCCTGGAATTTTTCAGGAATGGTAGGTGTTGGGTTTGTGCCACAGGATAAAATGTTTTGTTCTTTTCAGAGGGGTTTCTCAGCTTTGGAGAGCAGAGATAATAGAATGGAAAGAGGAATTACTATCCATATAACATTATCAGTCTGCTCAACCAGATGCCAATATTCATACCACCATATCTACCCAGATAAATCTCAAAATGTTTCTCAGCATGTTTGGTAATCTTCACTGTTGTCTTGGGGTGACTTGATGTTGTATTCCCTATTGCTGCACTATGCCCAGAAATTAGTATATGTGCCTTTCTATGCCTTTAAACTGAGCCTGAGAGGGGAGAGAGAAAAGTGTACTTTTTCAAAGCAGTTTGTTTTCATGTTCCAAGGACACAGAGATAAAGTCTGTCTGCTTCTTCAGAGCGAGGGTGAGGAAGCAGCCAGCTTGCTTTCCAGCCAGCTTTTGGCCAGTTTTTCAGCTCCTTTTCCTCCGGAGAGTTGAACTTTTTTTCCTGGGACTTCGGTTTTTTTCCCTTTTTCTCTGCTAGACTGTTTCAACATCAGAATACATTGGGAAGACTTTCCACCAAGGCCTTGGCCCTGGAGGTGGTCCCACCACCCTGTCCCAGCTCCAAGGAGGGGGAGAGAGAGAGACTACGAAAGGACTCTAAAATTTTCCCAGGTTTTTCTCTCCACAGTGAGAGATTATATTATTTAACATTATTATTATTTTCCTGTGTGTTTGTTAAATAAATAGTTTTTATCTCTTTCACTTTCCTTTGAGGAAAATTCAATTTTTCCCAAACCTGGTGGGGAGGGGTGGTTTGCGGCCTGCTTGTCTCAGGGGATATATTTCTAAGTTTGGCCAAACCGCCACAACTGTGCTGCCACTATTTTCAAGTTTAAGTAATGTCACTCTGCAAAGCAGCTGTTGGGCTGACAAGGCAAGTTCTGAACTTGCTCTCAGATACACACAATAACAAATTTCTGAATGTTATTGTAGTATGACTGTGCTTTTGATTAGAAAATTTCAGGGGATATATTTTAAAAATCCCTAAATAAGAAGATACTGAAGAGGAATATTTCAGAGAGTTGAAGGAAAGAGGGGGATGCGTTAGAGGAAAATAAGCCAAAGAAGAAATATTAGGAAGAATTTTTTAAGGGTTATGAAGAGGAATAAAATTAACTTTAGAACTGTAAGTACCATGACAAGAACGTTTCAGATTTTAAGGAATTTGACTTCAATGGACTGGTATGTGCTTGAGGGAGTAGCAATGATGGCAAGACTTGGACAAATCCCAAAGCTCCCTGGAACGGATATCTGAGTACAAGCCCTAATACCTAAACGAAGCAGTGTTTACCTTCTGTGTTCAGAGAGCATGGACACCTTAGGAGCTGTTGCTTCATGTTGAGGTGTTGGGGAGTAGTGGCCCTCCTTACCCTGTCTTAAGGATGTCCTACTGCTGTGTCTATTTTGGCCTTTCTGGTTTGGCAGGTTTTGTAGGTGTGTTGCAGAGTGATGCTCTGTGCCACAAATTCAGCCCAAGACTGCAATTAGTGCCAAGCTTGTAGGAAAGCCCAGTTCCTGCTGAGATGTCCCTCTTCAAAAGCACTGTCAGTCAGACTGTTCTGACAACAGCCTGGGGAGCTTCTTTCTGCATAAATTATGCTGCAATCTTTAACCTTTCAAGTTTTCAGCCTTTCTTCCAATCCTGTATGCTGTTCTTCACAGCACCTTGGGGGTTAGCTTGTTTGGGAGCTTTCCTGTTACTTTCTTAGGCTTTCTCACACCTTTCCCCGATCCCATTTTGTTCCCAGAAATTTTCCTGACTGCAATAACTGTGACAACATTTGGCAGCTGCTCAACCAAGTATGCACTTGTTTACATCAATCTGTGTATAGCTACTCCTCATTACTTGGTGGTTAATGATCTTACACCTACATAGGGACTGAATTTGCAAAGACACTCCTCTTGGTTCTGATACTGCTCCTTTGCAACTACTAGATGAAATCTACTGCAAAAGACGTGCATGCCAGTGAAAGGCAGCATCTGGTGATTAGTTCAGAAGAGACTTGAAGACAAAATTAACTGTACAAATTAGTTTTAAAACGAGTTTCTGGCTATCCTTTCTAAAATTTTCCTTTGAACATGAGAATGCTCGCAAGCTTTTACTTCCTGGACATGGTTTCCTAGTGGTAGCTCTGCCTACAGATCATAGTCTGAAGCTTCAGTGGTTCTTCCCTTAATGTGTCAAACAGATTTAGTGTGATGGTAGTGTTGAGACATGTCCAGAAAGTTTGGGATCCGAAGCTGGAAAATAAGCATCATGGAACATTCCTGGCAGTTATTCCTGTTTCTTCAGACCCAGTGAAACATTTTACACTTTTTCCCATGCTCAGACACAGCAGAGAAAACATTTTTTTGTACCTTTTTTTTTGTCTGGACAGTGTCATGACTATAGGAAGAAAAAGTCATGAAAGTGTCCCATCTCTTCACAGATGACTGGATTTCCTTGCTAACAACTTCCCACTAATCTGCTAAAAAGGCTTTTGGATGTAAATCCTAAATTGCACAGAAGTCTCCTAAAACTACCTCTGGCCACCATGTGAAACAAGCATCCATGGGACTAGGATTTAGATAGGCAGAGAGCTGGCACTTTCCGCTCAGAGTTTTGGCACAGAAGACATGGATTTTCCCATTTTCTTGCAGTGCTTTATGGCTGGTGATAACTTTGATATCTATTTCAAGAATAATTTGCCACTTCTATTAAATCCATTGCCTTATAATTCATCAGTGCTACTTGTGACAGGCAAATAACACACACCAGTAGCTAAAGGATTTTTTTTCCCTGACATGTATAATATAACTTTATTTCTATAAAGGAGTAAAGAATGTACAGGAACTTACTTGGTTTGCATGAATTTGTGTGTTTCAAAAGGTAGAAGAGAAGGCAGACCAAAATTGAATTATAAGCTTATTGTGAGTATTATGAGCTTGTCCTTAGATGAGTGTCCCTACAAAGTATCTCAGTGTGGGTTGGTATTCTGGTGGTCTCTTTTCAGGGCTGGATGCATTTGCTGAGCTGTGCATCTTCTGGGGTGATTTGCCCTTAAAAGGTCAACTGAACTGGACGTGGCAGCAACTGAGGTGTTTTGCTAAAAATTATCCCTTTTAAAAAGGGAAGGTGATAGAGATGAAGGAAAGAAAAAAAGACTTGTTTAAATGCTACAGACCTTCAAGCTACACTAATTAAATGGCCTGACTTAATAAAAGATGTAATTGGAGGAGGGCATCAGCTGTTATATCATGGTGTGTTAGCTACCTCTGGGACTCTGGGGAATTTTGCAGAAGAAAACAGTCATCAATATATCATGTGACATCTCAGGCTTTGTAGAGACTTCTTAGAAGGAGATTACTGACCTTTACCCTCAGCCATTTTCTCTGAGATGTTTCCATTCCAGTTTGCTTTTAAACTAATTAGAAGCATTACTAGCAGCCTGTTGAAACATCACAGAAATGTAGTGATGTGGTCGCACAGACTGACAGAATTCTGTTTCCTGGAATGGCTCTTGCAGTCCCAGAAATATTTCTCCCCCCATAGCAACAATTCTTGAAAATCAGTGATTATACAAAAAGAAGCAGAAAAAGATAAGCAGGTATATAGCCCAGTCTCCTATAAAAGAGGAAATATAGCCCAGGAAAATATTTGCAAAGTGGCCCTGAAAAAAAATTGGAAGAAGATGCGTTTAGGCTCAGCACCAGCAGAGGGAAGTTGGAGCTATCAGCAGCCAATTCTTTGATGTTTGCTGCCACTGAAGTTTATCAGGACTTCCTATATTTTCCATACAGAGATAGTATTGCAGGAATGAAATGTCTTTAATATATCAGTTTTTCCTTTTAAGCAAAACGATATCTGCCATTTAACTCTGTCTAATGGGCTAAAAGTAGCAATGTGAGGCCAGGCATGGGGTGTAGCGCGGGGGTTTCAGGCTGAACTGTGTAAAACTGGCAAAACACTTGCCCGTTCTCTTTAGAATGAACAAATGCATCATTAAATCAGGCACTCCTGCTCACCTCCACCAGTCTGCAGCACAGTACCTTTTGCAGAGCTCTGGAGTACACCTGGGCTCTGGCCCTGCAGCCACTGGCCACTTCCTGGTGTGTTCAGGTGATGTTGGTCCATCTCAAGGTCTCAGCATCAGGAGCAAAGCACCCAGTGGCTGTGGCAGATGTTTCTTGTTGCACTGCAGTTTGGTTTGTTTTTAACCCTGAGTAGGTTCCTTTGCATGACTGTGCAGTGGTGTCAGCACTGCTGCAGCTCTGCCTCATGGGCAGTAGTGCAAAATGCATAGGTTGTGGTCACTTAATTTGGTGTTAGTCACATCTGTCCTAGCCCTTGTCAGATTCCTAAGCAGGGGAGTGGGTTGGGTAAGGGGACTTCAGGTTTCAAACTCTGCAGAGTGTCCTGTCTGAAAAATACCGTTCGAGTTTTTTTGCCAAAGTGCAGATCTGCCCTTGAGGAGCTGCAGAGACTCAAGAGATGAGACAAAAGAGGGAATCTCAGTCAAACTTCCACTCTACTGATTTTTCTGATAACTAAACTTTTTAATGTAGTAACCCTTGGAGTATATGGGCCTTATGTCTTGTCTGTGCTTTAAACTGCAGCCCAACGAATTTCCATTTGAGAACTGAAAGCACATGTTGAAAACAGCTTTTTTACCTCTCCATAATCTAAAAATGAGCTATGTATGTATAATATAACCTTTCCAAATTTGTTTGAAAATACATTGCTTCTGACTTGACTTTTCTTATGCCAAAGCTTTGAGTCTGACACATTTTTTCAGCCAAAGCCCTATTCTAACCCCTTACTTTTTTTGATATTGGAAACATTGAGCAAGAGCTGTTGACAAGGTTTGTTGTATTTTTTTTAAAGTATTATTTTCATGTTAGTATTAAATGAGAAATTATCTATAAGAAAATAGACTTTTTATTTAAATAGAATAAAAGTTCTGTGGAACTGTCCTTGAAAGTCTGAAATTCAGGGCACTGCTCTAGAACGGCTTCCCTTTTGTGATGGTTCCTCAGCTGCATGAGTACATAATTTATGCTCTATACATTTCTAGGCTGCGTTTCCTAGAAGTTACCCATAAATAGTGATAAAAAAAAATGGGCTTTAATATAGGGATTAAGAAATAGATAGTTCTTAGGATTCTATGTGAACACTGTATATGTTCCTGTAAAGCGTAACTTGTCAGACACTGTATGCAGTTATCTATTCAAGTGTAGTTTCCTGAATTCCAGTTTGCTTACAAGCCTCAACATCTATTTTCTCTTAAAACCCCACAAAATTTCAAATGAGTTTTTGCAACGAAGGCCTTGTTCTCACGCATCTTAAGAGTTACATTCAGATTAATATTTGAAGCTGAAGAACTTTCCATTTGAGCCATGCTTTGATAAATCCAGGCACATTCAGGGAATAGTAGTATATAATTGTATTGTAGAGTATAAAGGTAATTTTGGATATAATTGCTTTAACAAATATATAAATGGACATGCTTTGCTGAAAATGCATACGTTTAAGGGTAATTGTTTTCTTGGAAAAGAAAATGATTAGTCTTGTAGGGTTTAGCTAGCATGCCCTCCAAAAGCTCTGATAAACATATACTTGCTGGGTATTTTTTTCAGCATGATGATCCATCTTTTTGATTACAGAGGCTTATAAATCTTATTACCTTTTGCACTTCAGTTGTATTTGCTGATACTATATTTTGGCTCCCATGGTAGTAATCATTTTAAGCTGCTGTTGTTTTATTTTTTTATAATGAATATTGAGTTATTTTTCTCTAAGTTAAAACAACTTTAAAAAAATCTAATAAAAAGCATGTGCTTCTCTAGTACTAAATAAAATTAACTTAGGAATGCCTGTAATTTAGGCAGAAGTCTGTTCTTACAACCTTGCAGGCTGTGATAGAAACAACAGAAAAGGTAGACATGTCTATAGAGAGAGTGCAAATTCAGGATGGAAGTAAGGCAACCGAGGTGTGGGGTTGGGCATGAAATTCTGGAGGACTGAGAGATATTTTAGTTGCAAAACAAATGTTAGTTGCTTTTAGTGGAGATAGCCACATGAAAAAACCCCCAAGCTTAGGTGGAAGAGGTGACAAAATTGAGATGCAGGGAGCAGGCAGGGTGTACAGTCTGTGATACAGAAGCACAAGGGGCACATAGGCAGGTTTCCTGTCTCATCTGTTGCAAGATTGTGAAGGGTGAGTGCGGAGATTGTCTGACGTGCAGGATGTGTGGGTGGACAGTGCTGGTCAGGAAGATATGACTGCAATAGCACAGAGCTGAGCCATGGCCAGAGCCATGGACTGAGCAGGTTTGTATTGTCCTCCGAGTTCCAGGATCTGGGGGACAGGCAGGACTGGTTCAAGTCTGGTGCTATGTGCCATGCAGATCTTGTCACCATGCTGTGCTGCTAGGGATCCAGTAGGAGAAAAATGTTTTCAGCAGTCATTTTAAAAATAAAATTGTCTTTTAAATACAGGTAGGGAAAGGGGAGTGGGGAAAACTGAGAGGACACAAGATGGAGAAGGATACTGTATAGGGAGAGAAAAGGCAGCAAATGAGTAGAAAACCTCTTGCTGGGGACAGATGTTGAAGAGACAGATGCAGATCATACTTCAAACAAAACTGAGGAACAAGAATTCTCCTATTGGGTTACTCTGTATTACCCTGCTCTTTTTGTTGCATTGATGAGAAACACAATGCTAGTGCCAATGTCTTGCTAGAAATGAGCATTGGTTTCCCTTAGAAGTCCATTGCAATGAACATACTGGCCTGTACTTACTGGAAGCAGGTAAGTCTTTTTTAACATGAAGAATGAGTCTGATACCCTCATCCCTCCCAAAATGGCAACAGGGAGACTCTTTCCACGTTGGGTGTCTCTGTACAGCCCCACTAGACAGACTCCAAAGATGACAGTATCACAGAGAATCACAGAATCAATTAGGTTGGAAAAAACCTCTGAGATCATTGAATCCAAACTTTCCTTAAACACCTCCAGGGATGGTGACTCCACACTTCCCTGGGTAGCCCTTTCCAATCTCTGATCACCCTTTCTGAGAAGGATTTCTTCCTAATGTCCAGTCTAAACCTCCTCTAGTGCATATTGAGGCTACGTCCTCTTGACGTATCACCAGTTGCCTGGGAGAAGAGGCCAACCCCCACCTGGCTACAGCCTCCTTTCAGGCAGTTGTAGAGAGTGAGAAGGTCACCCCTGAGCCTCCTTTTCTCCAGGCTAAACACCCCCAGCTCCCTCAGCTGCTCCTCACAGGACTTGTGCTCCAGACTCTTCCCCAGCTCCATTGCCCTTCTCTGGACTCACTCCAGTACCTTGGATCATGCTGAGCTGCTGTCACCAGCACCCCCAGGTCCTTTCAAGTCTCTCTGTCCCAGCCTGTGGCACTGCCTGGGGTTGTTGTTAGCCAAGGGCAGGACCCAGGGCCTTGTTGAACCTCACACCACTGGCCTCATCCCATCAATCCAGCTTGTCCAGATCCCTCTGCAGAGCCTTCCTACCCTCCAGCAGATCAACACTCCCACCCAGCTTGGTGTAGTCCGTGAATTTCTAATAGGAGACTCAATCCCCTCATCCAGGTCATCAATAAAGATATCCAGGAAGATGTGGGGGCAAGGCAAGAATAAGATGGGTCACACTCTGGGACTGGTCTGGAGCAAAGCTGAGACCCCAGTCCTAAAGGAGGAAGGCTGCTTTCTGGGCTTCAACAAACTCTGTATTGCGCAAGCCTTTAGGCTTGCAAGAGCAACTGTTGGCATCCTTCTCCACTAGTAACTCAGTGGAAGCAGAAGATTCTTTGAACAATATGAAAATGGAAAAAATCTTTTGTATATGATGGAAAGTATTTCCTGGATGGACCTTGTATCTCCCTCTCTTCTGCTGATCTGTGTGAAAAGCAACAACCCAAATTGATGTGAATCTGCTTTTGGCTCCTGCTGGGAAGTAGAGAAATGTCCAGACTTAAGGTGCAGATGTCACAGGTTTGGAGGGAAAATACCAACATCTTAAAAGAAAAGGTGAGGGACAGGACTGAGTACAGCTAATATGGTGTTAGAGGCAGAAGGAAACAAGCATCTTAGCATCACTCATGTCCCTGTTGATCGTGATCCTCACTTTCAGTGCATTGGCCTCAAAGGATGAGTGTTTAGCCAGAAGTGCAGGTTGAAAGGCAGGAGAAAAAGGGGAAAAAAAGGCAAACAGAAAATTGTGCAGTTGAGACGAAGCCCCCAGAGGGCCAAATTCTACAGGTTTTCTTGTTTTCCGTATTTCCTGGTTTAATTGGAAATCAGGAAAACTGCTGCAGGGAGGAATAGCGCTGTAGCAATTATGGAAATGTGGCAATAAAGAAGATGTGCACTTAAAGGCATAGCGAGTAATAAAAAGAAATTTGTTTTTCAAGGACCTTAAAACTGAGGTCCTTGACTGGAATCTCTGGGGCAGTCCTAAACCAATACTGTTTATGAGGGAAAAGGAAATGTATATGAAGAAAATATCACATATACCTGCCATGTTCCTTTGCACTGTATAACAGAACTGCAATAGAGCAGTTGAAAAAAAATTACAGCTTTTGCATTTTTGATTCTGGGTACTTTAAACTCATAATCTTTTATCTGAGCTGTGATTTTTAATGGCTGGATCTTAATGATGCAGTTCAAACCCCATGTAAGTATATTACATTTACATCTATATTTATCTCTATTCAGCCATATTTACTTGTTTCCTTCATTTCTTTGTTTGAGTCCTCATCTATCTGTCTCCTTTTATGCTAACATGGACTATGATTCTTATTTAGGAGAGTGAAAATGTTATACAGAAACATAGAATCATAAAATCAAAGAATGGTCTGTGTTGGAAGGGACTTAAAGATCATCTACTCCCCCCCCCCCCAACCCTTGCCATGGGCAGGGGCACCTTCCACTAGCCAAGGTTGCCCCAAGCCCCATCTCACCTGGCCTTGACACTGCCAGGGATGGGGCATCCACATCTCTAGGCAACCTGTTCCAGTGCCTTACCATCCTCACAACGAAGAACTTACTCCTAATATTTAATCTGAACCTACTCTCTTTTAGTTTGAATCCATTCCCTCTTTTCCTGTCACTACATAAAAAAGTAAAAAGTCCCTCTCCATCTTCCTTGTAGGATCCCTCCAGGTACTGAAAGGCCACCACTAAGTCACTCCGAAACCTGTTCTTTTCCAGGCTGAACATCCCAACTCTCTCAGCCTTTCCTCATACAAGAGGTGTTCCATCCCTCTGGTCATCTCAGTGTCTTTCCTCTGGACTTGCTCCAACCAGTCCATGTCCTTCCTGTGCTGGGACCCCAGAGCTGGGTGCAGCAGTGCAGGTGGGGTCTCAGCAGAGCAGAGCAGAGGGGCAGAATCCCCTCCCTCCCCTGCTGCCCACACTCCTCTGGATGCAGCCCAGGACACGTTTGGCTCTCTGGGCTGTGAGTGCCCATGGCTGGGTCATGTCCAGCCTCTCACCCACAGCACCCCCAAGTCCTTCTCAGCAGGGCTGCTCTTGATCTGTTCATGTCCAGCCTGTGTTGATACCAGGGTTTGCCTTGACCCTGGTGCAGCACCAGCACTTGGTCTATTAAATCGCGTGGAATTCCCACAGGCCACATGTTCCCAGCTTGTCAAGGTCCCTCTGGATGACATCCCATCCTTCAGATGTGCAGCACCACTCAGCTTGGGGTCATCTTCAGATTTGCTGAGGGTGCACTCGATCCCCTTGTCTATGTCACTGATGAAGACATTAAATAACACTGGTCCCAGTACAGACCCCTGAGGGCACCACGTGTCACTGGTGTCCATTGGGACTCTGAGCCCTTGACCACGACCCTCTGGATGTGACCATCCAATCAATTTCTTATCCATCTAACAGTCCACTCCTCAAATCCATCTCTCTCCAATTTAGAGAGAAGGATGTTGTGAGGGACCATGTCAAAGGCTTTACGGAAGTCCAGGACATCCACAGCCCTTCCCTTGTCTGCTCATGTTGTCAGTCCACCATGGAAGGCCACTGGGTTGGTCAGGCAGGACTTGCCCTTGGTGCATCTGTGCTGGCTGTCTCAAATAACCTCCCTGTCCTGCATGTGCCCTAGCACAGCTTCTAGGAGGATCTGTTCCATGATCTTCCCAGGCACAGAAGTGACCCTGACAGGTCAGTAGCTCCCAGGGTACTCCTATCTATCCTTTTTAAAGATGGGTAGTACGTTTCCTCTTTTCCAATCACCTGGGACTTCACTTGACTGCCATGACTTTTCAAATATGGAGAGTGGCTTGGCACCTACATCAGCCATTTCCCTCAGGACTCTGGGATGCACCTCACCAGGTCCCATTGACTTCTGTATATTCAGGCTCCTCAGGTGGTCACAAATCTGAATTTTACTTACAGTGGGAGGGACTTTGCTCCCCCCCAGTCCCCATTCTGCCATCCATCCAGTCAAAAGGTGTGGGAAGAAAGGTTTCCGGTGAAGAGTGTGTCCAAAAAGTTGTTGAGGACATTTACATTTAAAAACATTTATTCCCTACAGTGTCTGTCATGGCATTTAGGCCAAACATGAGACAGATCTTGGGCATCAGTTAATATCCTCTGATCTCTGTCTGTGAGAAGGGAGTAATAATGCTCATCATCCCAAGGAGGCAGTGGAAATTACCTGGTATTGGCTCCACATGTCTGTAGATCCCAAATTACTGGAAATACTTTCTATACAAAGTCAATCTTTTTTCACCTATATCAGTGACCGTATAAGACTTCTGGAAGCAACAAGTGTTTTCTAAGAACTTAGATATTTAATAAAAGCTTTTCTCCTTTTGCTCTCATGGTTATTTTAATGTTTACAGTTCCCTACCGAGTCATCTTGAAACGATGTGGCTGTCACTGTGAATTAAAGGTGTGTACATCTTTATAGAAGCAGAATACCAGGGAACCAGCACAATAACCTTTGAATCCAGCATTGCTTGTTTCCTTTCCAAAATATTTTTTCAGTGATGGTGGAAGACATCTGGATTTTGATAACTACTGCTTTATATAATGAAGAAAACAAAAAAGAAGACAAGGAAAATGAAAAGAGAATAGGAAAAAACATTGAATCCCAAAAGAGTAATACATGATTCTTCCTTCAACTGCTTAATGTTTTCCATGAAATATTTTGGGGATGGGAAAAATACTTTTCCCATTAGTATCAATCCCATTACCTCAGGAATAAGTTAGCTGTGGAAGCAGGTATCTTTGCCTTCCAGTTTCAAATTCCATAAAAATTAATTTAACCTCAGCTGGTTGTTAGTCTAGCTTTTAAATAATTCTCCACCACCATAGTCTCAGTTCATAGTTAAAAACAGGTGCTCTTCATTACTAGCCCATGTTAAAATGAAGTAAATATGTCCAGATATTGGAGAACTGTTACTGGAAAAACATATTTCTCTCCCACACTTTGTGTCAGCACCAGAAATTAAGGCAGAGTAGGGGTGGCAGTTTTGATGGCATTGCCAGCACAGGCAGTCAGGCAGTGGAAAGCCACAGCCTGGGGCTGGTCCCAGAAGCTCCCCTAGGTCCGTAGCACACAGGGGTACACCCGACCTCCCTTCAGCAGCGAAGCAGACTGCACCAACCTGGATCTTGGTGGCCTTTAATGGCTACTATTCAGCATTTCAGTGTGACCTTTCAGTGCTTGCAAAGCCTGTTCATCGTTGCAAAGGAAATAAATTGTGAGTTTTTAGTTAGGTGTGGGTATGCTAACATCACAAATGCTATTTTCCACACACCACAACCCCACCCCTCCATTTCAGCCAAAGTAGAGGTGGGATGGACACCTAGAGAAAGGAAGTAAACAGATTTTTTTCATGTAGGAAGATGGACTATGAGAGAGGGATGTGGTACAAGTATAGGGAGGGGGAGGAGCGCTGCCGAGGGCGATGACAGGAAGAGTGTTTGGGGCTGAGCAGCAGATTGGGTGTAGGAGCAATACCAAGTTGTTGGCTGGGTCCTGCTGCAGGGACAGGAGTCCTAAAACCCACCCATGTACACCACCATCCAACAGAGGAAGGCTGAGGGAGAGCCCAGACCCAGCCTCTGAGAGGGGAAACACATCTGTCTTTTATCTATTCAGACAGTTGTGACTGGGTTTTTGTCTTGTTCCAATATCCTAGATCCAAGCTCCTGGAGTACCAGAGTGCAGCAGCTGCTCCCATGCAGCCTGTGAGCAGCCCACTCCCTCTGCCACAGCACTGCCCTTCCCTTTGAAGCTGGGTGGGAAGCATGTCACAGCAATAACCTGCTTGTGGATACTCTTTGATCTCCTTTGATCTCCAGCTGAAATTCATCCTTGTTGGGGAGGCTTTTGACAGGCCTTTTGCCTCACAAAGATTCTCACCATGGTCTTGGGCAGGCTCTGTCCCAGTGTCAAAGCATTTTGCCCTGCAGCTGAAGCTAGAAATTCAGGGTTTTAACCTTTTTGTGAAACAACAGATTCAACAGATGAAACCGTAAATTTTATTCATACTTTCTCTTCTAGTTTGAAAAAATAGGATGATTTTAATCACCCAGTTCATTGCTTGGGTCACTTCACTAGACTTCAGGAGAATTCATAATTAACGACTCTGACAGGGCTTTCTTTTTTCAGTTCTTATTTTTCCTTTGATTTTTCTCTATCCCAGACAGCATAATTTACATGATGAACAAATTGTATATTATTCTTTTGATGTGGATCCATGTTGTTTATCAAATTTCTCATAATCTTATACCAGTCTGTCTTGTTATGTTTTTAAATATATTAATCTTCAGCAGAGAAAAAAATGAGGCTTTCTTCCCTGTATCCTGTTATACCCATGGAATCACACTACTGACCTGCCATCAAATCCTGAGAGAGATAAAGAATTCTAATTTCCTTATGAGACAAGCTAGCAAATTGTGGCATGTCTAACTGATATCTCATGGTAGGTTTGCTGATTCCTGTCCCCAGTTATAGTTTGAGTAGTAACTGATAATTAATTGCGCAATAATTTCCTTGTAAAATGCACCACCTTTCTGGAAGTAAAAGCAAAGGTTAATGGTCATGAGAAATACTGTAGAAATGTTTGCATTTAACGAGAGGAAAATTTTGGCTACAGCCACAGCTTTTCAGATCTGTTAGAATTTTTGAGTAATGTCTTTTCACCCACACGTCCTTCCACAGCATTTCGGGTAAGTAATCTCTTTTTTTTTCTAGGATGGGCAAGCTTCTTGTTGTCCTTAGAAATGTGTGTTTCCCTCTTTTTCGACAAAGATATCTACACTTTAGTGACTGGAGATGTTCTGACAGGCATTAGAGGTTTAGTTCATTGTGCACAACAGATCTGAGAGTTTGAACCAGGGTAATGTAATCACATAGCACAGGTGAAAAAAAATCCTATCATAATATTTTTTGTGCTGGCTTATCTTGGTTCTTCATTAAAAGGCCCTTTTTAGGGTTTCAAACAACAATGGTCTGCCTGCCAAACCAAGTCCAGGAGTGTGGATTAATTATTTCTGCCACATAAACAGGCTGAGTTTTAAACAGGAATGTCCTTGCTGCCTTTGTGCAAAGCATGCTGGCCTTGGCAGCCGGTGTGCCTTGCTCAGCTATAGACCAGCTGAAAAAACATGTTGGTGGAGGGGTGTAACCAATACTCAATAAACAATATTAATTCTAGTATTTAAAGGGCTTACAGCTGCTGCAAAATGAAGAAAAATTTTTCCCTTCAGACATTTGACATTTCTAAAGGCCCCCAAATTGGGTAAACATATTTGATTTTCTGGAGCATTTCAGGATGCTCAAATGCTGTCAGGAGCCATTGTAGACATTGAAGTGCTAACTTGGGACTAGGTGTTGCCTTTTTGCCTAACAATAAAGATGGCTTTAGGACTGAGAAAGTATTTGATAACTTCTTTGCATAAGGAAAGGTGAAATACTATTTTGTTCTATTTGTGAATGCTTTAGAGGCTGGACTGTGGTTGAGCCTCCAACATATAATTTACATCCATCAAGCAGCTGTAATGTGTGTGAGCAGTCCCATGTGACATATGTAAGGATTTTCAAATATCCAAGTTTGCTGACCTGCATGGAAATACTTGAACACAACAGACCAGTTAGGATGCATACCTGTCCTGTGACATCTATAGGTTAAAGAAATCCATTTGTTTTACAAAGTTCTTTGGGTCTCTATATGACTATATGTCTGTATAGCTTTTCTATATTACTTCTCCTGATGCTCCTTGAATCTTGTAACATCTTGATTGAAATGGCTCTCATGGTAATTTTTTTATATTACAACTATTCTTAAAAAATTTGTTTTGAAATGTTTATTATGTTTGGGAGAAAACAATATATTTATTTGTACAACATTTTAAGGTTTTTTTTTTTGTTTGTAGTAGAAAGGTGCATTCCTTGAAATAGAGGTAAATGTTTATCACAAAGCTAACATTTTCTTTCTTGGTAATTTTACTATTTTTACCTTTGAATATTACCATACAGATTTTGTGCCATCCAGATGATTCTATCTAAAAATACCTTAACTGCCAAAGTAGTTGTTTTGTTTGTCCCTTTTAGCAAGTCGTAATACCCAAACCCAAAAAGTTTCCACAAACAAGAGTTTTGATCTCTGAAAAATCAGTCAGAGCTCCAGAATGAGGGTTGATTTTTCCTGGCAGTGTCTATGAGTTTGTGAAGGGATAATCTTCACTGACTTTTACCTGTTTTGTACTTGAAGGTATTTTGTGGAAGCTGAAAGGAAAATAAAAGCCATAAAGCCACTTACCTGGTCCCTTATATTTATAATGTTCTAATCCTGCCACATCCTAAAAACCCACAGACATTTAATTTGATCCTTTTTAAAAACACTTATTTGTTGAACCTGTTTTGTTACCTTCAGTAACAAAGCTTTTTGCAGTCAGAGTGCTAGATTTTAAAATTCTTCAAGATTCTGCTTACTTTGAAATGCTTTGCTCTAATGTTCATCCAGTTGTTTTGGCTTTGTTTTATGGCAATTTTGGTCTTCCTGGGGCTCAAAAGGTACTTGTGACATCTGTGGAGGCTTAAGCAAAGGCAAGGACAGAGCAGGTAGTCAGAAGACACTGTCCTTCTTCTTTGTTCTTCTTTCTAGCAGAACGAGGGGTGCAGGATGGAGCTACCTCTCAAGGGAAGCCTGCAGGGACCTGCCTCTTTGTGCTTCCTCTACACTGCCACATCTCAAGCTTGCCTTCTCAGGGGCACCATGTGCTTCCCCTCACAGCTGACAAGAGTTGCAGAAGAAATGCAAAGTAAGGCTCTTGCATGGCACTGGTTCAAAAATAACATCTTTTATTGGAATACCGTAATTACTGGCACTTTGTCAGGAAATGTTACCTTTGAAAATCTTCCTGTCACTTCTTCCATCAAAGTACCTTCTTCCACAGTAGGTATGGAGATATAATATACGAATACAATTTCTTCCAGACAAAACCCAGCCATTTTTCATGGGTGCCTGGACTCAACCCTGTTTCTTTTCCCTTGCCTCTCTTGCTGCTGGTAAGTCTGGCGCATTGATCCTCTCTGGTACTGTGCTGAACACTTTAACTCCTGGGGGAAATCAGCTTCTTTGCTTAGAGGAATTCTTGGGCTCAGGGAATTAGTGCTTTGAGCTGCCCAGCCACTCTTTATGTGTACAATGGATAAAACAAAAATGATCCAGAGCAGATTCAGTTCAGGGAAGATGAAAAGTTGTTACCTGTCATTCATTCCCCACTTGGGTGAAGTCAACAGTATGGTGACCCAAGCATTGGGACCCAGTTCAGAGTTACCTTGTGGTCTTGGGCCCTGGCTCTCTGCCGTGGTTTTTCCTTACTTTAAAATAGGCAAATAATCCTCTCTTGTAAAGCCTCAGAGGGCATTTAGAGGACTAAAAAGGTATTGTGTGCAGAGTTGGAGATTGGATACACAGAGGTGCACAAGCAGCTGGTAGCATGGGATCTATTGCAAAAAACTAAGAAAAGGAAGAAAAGGAGTATTTGTTATCTAGGTGTTTAAAAAAACAAAGAGGCCCTAAAATTGATATGGAAGTACTGTCAAGGCAATGACTTGTGCAGCCAGCCAGTCCTTGGGGCAGGGTGTCCGTGCTGCCTGCTGGAGGCAATGGGAGCCATCAAGGTAGCTCTAGGTGAAACCATGGTATAAAAACCTGCAACATGGTGCTGAGTTATCCAGGGCCCCAGAAGAACAAGTGGTCTTGTACTGGAATTAAAGAGGCAGAGATATCCAGAACCAGCCTGAAGATCTGGCTTTGGACTATGAGATTAGAAAGGCTACCAGCCTTGGAGGTAGGTGCCACCCTCCTCTCCTGAGCAAAAAAGTTTTGCTCTGTAGCAGGTAGGGTTGCTGATGGTAGGACGGGGTGCCTCCTCCACTACTTCTCCAGCAGATGATTTGAAACTTTACACTGGAGCTGTTATGACATGTTTTAGGCTAACTTGTGTGCTGAGCCTTAAGTGCCCTTCTGGTCACTGAAAATTAGGCTGGATAAAGAGTAAGCTAGCTCCCTGAGCCCTTATTAGTGTTAGTTTTAGTATCTCCAAAGTAATTAATATTCATATGCCAACAGAGGAGCTGGAGTTGTTTTCTCAACTTGGACACAGAAGCCTTGTGTGTAGTGCCTGGAGCATCTAAACCATCTGTGTCTGGGGCCCAAATCTGACCTAGTGTCAGTGGCACAACTGTGACACAACAACACACTGTATGTTGTATGTTATGTTATGTATATTGTATGTTATGCACTTAGACTTGACTTCACATGGGAGAAAATGGCAATTCATAAGGAAGTCTTTGTTTAAAGAACCTTCCCCTTCTTGCTGATGAAGCCAGGAGATTGCACAGTCACCACTGGCACTGGGACAAGGACTGAGCCTCTGTGCCTTTGTTTTGCTTAGGAGAACTCTTGAAGCTCAAGGCATGGCCACCAGCTGTGAGGCTAGCCAGAATTTCCTTGGCTATGCAACATGCTGATTACTTGCCTGCTTCCGCACAGAGCTTATGTGGCACAGAGGACTTTGTCCAAGCCTTCTACGTCAAAAGGGAATTAAATTCAATGCAAATACAGGTTGCATAGTTGAGCCCTTAAGCCTGCAACAAACTCTGCAGTTTAATCTGCTGCTGCTGTAGACAAGCTATCCTTGTTAAATAGTTTAAATTTATCTGGTAGAGTCCTTGAGAGATTATTTTTGGGACACACTGTGTTTACTGATCTCCACTAATCATGTTATCTATTAATTCTGCTGTTCAAGAGCACATGCCTAGACCTTGTACTTTGTTGCTAATTTGTCTCTCTCCTATTTGAAGCAGAGACCCAAGGAAATTAGAAAATTACAGTGACTCTTTCTACCAGGTCACTTCATTAGTACTTTGAGCAGTAGATCAGATCTGCACAAAGAGGCTGAATTCTGGCTGACCTTTTCTCTGCTCTGAGTTTACAAACGTGAGAAGGAAGTTTGTTTACTGCAGATGTGCAGTTTTCTGGATGCACTAAAAAATGTCTGCAGTCCCGCAGTGAGTTCTTCCCTCACTCTGATGCTCAGAAGTGCTGTGTTGTTGGGTGAAGATGCTCAAACTATGGCAGTGGGCAGCACAGCTCTCCCTGCACTTTGTCCCCTGCTGTAGCCCCCTTATGCAAAAGTGGTCTTACAGGAGAAGCCTCAAAACATCCAATTTCCCTATTTCCCTTCCCCTTCCCCTTTCCTCTCCTTCCTTTCTTCTTTTTTTTTTTTTTTTTTTAAGCTTTTTACCTTAGGAGGGAACCAAGGCAGCCACAATGTGAAGGAGTGGCCTGGGAAGCAGATGAGAATGCTGTATGCATTATATAACCAGGTGTGGTTTTCTTTCAGGCACTGCTGGGGAATGAACCCCTGCTTCTGCCAGAATTTAGGTGCTATAAACTATCCCTGTGATGGAAAGGGTGTTTTCTTCAACCCTTCTGCTCTGGGAGACAGTGCTAGGTGCCAGGGCAGTGCAAGCAAGGGCAGAGTTTGGAGATTAGTTAATAATGAGGATTTAGTTATGAACTGACAAACTGTCATGGAACAGATACACAGCTGCTGTGGTCATGCTGCTGCTGCTCCAGCTTGTGTGGTATGACTTGTCCTTGGAAAATCCACCATGCAGTGTTACATACGCACATACATACTGTTTGGGAAGTTTAACACGGCATGCAGTCCCTGTTTAAACTTCCTAGTCAAACCTAAGTTTGAAATCCCAGCCGGACCATCCCAGACCTTATGAAAAAATATTCTGGTTTACTGCACACCTTGGAAAATAGTAGTATTACAGTAAAACTACCTCAAACTCCTCTGTAAGGCCTATATCCCACTTTTTTTTTTCAGCAGTACAATGACAGCAGAAATATGCAGGTAGAAAGGGAAGAGGGGGAAGAGTATATGAGGGGAAAATACTACCACAGAAATTATTTATGCGGATACATACTGTTGGCAGCTCTTCTCTGAGTTCTCTGGTGGGCTGTGGAAATAAAACAATCTGATTTTTAGACACGATGCTCAAGTATGGACACAGATGTCCTATGTTGTTAGGGCACCAAGGGATAAGGAACTCTCTGGCATGATGTAAAGTAGCATTCTGAGCAGGGCACTCTTGGGAGGGTGAGAACTGCTGTCAGGAAAACTTCAGTCTGTTTTCTGCTTGTCCTGGGGAAATTATCTTGGTGCAAGTAGAAGTAAGGCAAATAAAAACCTGTCTAACTGTTAATTCTATTATTGGATAATAATACTTCAAATTCTCTTTTTATTATAGCTGAGGAAGTTTCCCTTTCACAAGTGGTGGAAACCAAAGGCATTTTCTGTTTGCAATCATAAAGTTTTGTTTTCTTTATGTAGCCTCTTGTAAAATGCTTTTCTAAGAGTGTTTAAATTAAATGCAAAATTAAGAAGTGGCATTAAGCAAATGCCTCTGAACAAAATAGAAAAGATATAATCCACAGCTCCTTAGTGGCTGGTGTATTCTTATGCAAAAACTTTGAATGTATCTCTTCCCCTTCCAGTTCTTTTATTTCTGTACTATTCAACTCCCTGCATATGATTGTAACACTTTCAACAGAACACTTTCCGTGGACAGACCTTGATGATTGAAGAGTATTGTGCTTAATAGTGAGCTATGTAAGTGTGAATAGGTGCTATTTTATCTGAAGAGAGAAGTCTTTCTTTCCTCTAGAAGATCTGCCCAGCAAAAGACAGAGCTTCAATGGGCTTAATATTCAATTTCCATCATGGAGGAAGTAATCAAATGGGCTGATGAAATGGGACTCCAAATGAACTTTGCAAAAATAAGTAAGCAAGCAAAAAAGTTAGTAGATGAGTTTAAAGTAGATAAATATGAGGCCATGAATCTGGGAAAAAACAATCTTACCATGTCTACATGATGCTTAACTTGGAAAGAGGTTTGGAGTCACTGTTGAGGGCTTTCTTCAAGTAACTTTCCATATGAAACAGCAGCAGCTAACAACAAAATTTTTGTCAGCATTAGCAGGGTGATAAGAAGAAGGTAAAAGGGACTCTTTTATTTGGTGTGTGCACAATTTAAGTTCTGTGTGCAATTCCATTCTCCACACTGCAACAACAACCTAGAAGGCAGCAATCAAGATCAGTGTCTTTTAAGGAGATATTAAAATACAGGACATTAAAGAGACTCCTCATCTTGGAGTGGAAGAAGCTGGAGTGCTACGCCTGAAGCCTACAAAATCAGAAGGGAGGTGGACAGGCCTAATGCAGAAGTAGAGTCCCAAGTACTGGGACTTGTCAGTCCCAGTCACTGAAGTTGGTCAGAGATCAGTTTGAATCTGAGAGCAAACACTCCGCTGTGTGAGTAGTGAACTTCTGAATTTGGTCTTGCAGGAGATTGTAGAAGCAGATGCCATCAGCATATTCAAATATACATTAGACAATTTAATGGGTAATAGGGCTGGAAACAGTTAACTTAAAGGTCTAAGGGACACAAAAAGGGACATGTATCCTCTAACAACCCTGACACAGCATCTGAGGGTGCGGGAGGAAGGTTCAGGAGAATGAAGCCAGAAGAGTAGCAGGCTTGTGTGACTGGTGTCTCCTATCATGCTGCTGGAGGCAGAGCATGGGGCTGGATGTTCTCTGACCTCTCCGTTCATACCCAGCTGTTCTGCTGGCCAGTGTCCAGTTCAAGACAACAACCGCAGCCAGTGCTCGCAAAAGGGCAGTAAGGGATAAAGAACTAGGACCTCACACAGCTGGCAAACACAGACTGGTTCCGAACCTGCTTTGCCCTTTGAAAGAACCTCATTGTCACTTACTGCTTTGACCCAGCGCCAGGCTGAGCAGGGAAGAGGTGTATGACCAGTGCAATGTCTGGATGTCTTATGGATATCTAAAGTAAGTGATGTATAGTCGAGCTAGGCCAATTTAAAATTATCCTTGTGTACAAAGATGATGAACTTAGTTTAAGTAAGTTTTAGGTTTAATAAATGAGGGTAAACGAGATATAAAAGCTTGCCTCCTCTCTTCATAGGAAACAAGGCAGTCACAAGGATTAGATTACTACATATTGAATTAATATATATTTTTATTAGAAATCTTCTGAATTATCTTTTAACAAAACCCTATTTTTCTTTACACAGGAAATACTTTTTTCTATTGCTGAAGGCTACACTTGGTGCTTCCATCTTTTAGTGGAAATGTTTATGTTTTCAAGAAAATTATTTTTTTCTCTTCTGAGAACCTGTGTTTTGTGTTGGAAATTTTAAGGAAAGACTTTGGCAGAAGTTTTTGGGTTTGACTGTCGAGGTCATGCTCTGTTTTGAAGTGGTTGTTTCCCCTCTGACAAGCCAAAGCTGAGGACATTTGTTACCAGGACAGATCTGTTGTGCCACCAAGAAACCTTGAGGGGAGCACTGCAGTGCTGGGTACCTATGGCAAGGCTTCCTCTCCTGCCTGCCCATGGGTTGGGGCTGAGAGCTGATGTGCTAAAAGGACTCCATGTGTGCATAGGCAGCTCCCCCTCAATCCTTAAATGCAGCTATTTAATGAAGTAGTCTTCAAGTGGCAGTTTTCAGTCAAATGTTGTTTTGTATATGGAATGAAATGAAAGAAAATTAAAAACAAAGTAAAACACAACAAGACCTCACAAAAAATGTCCCAGAAAACTTGGCAGCTCTACTTATTCTGTAATCTACTGTAGCTACCCAGATGACCTAAGAACTCATCAGTGAAGAAGGAGGCAGTGGATTTGATTCAAATGTATCACTTTTGGAGAATGACTAAGTGGGAAAAACAAGATGATGTTCCATCACTGGCCACAGCATCCACTGAAGAACCTTTTCTATCAAAAACTATATTCAGTGCACACACTCATTGACTCACAGGAGTGATTTGTTGCAAAGGTCTGTGAGTGATAGAGTTCAGTTTCCAGCTCAGACTGACACTGATCTTGCCATAATCAAACCTCTCCTGATGGGAGAGAGTTTATAAAGTCCTTGCCAGGGGTTCGAGAGACAAACAGGACTCTCAGCCTTTGCTGCTTCTTGATAGTTGTTTATTAAATCTTACCAGAGAAACAGTCTCTAGCATGATCCAGACATAGCACAAAGCAGAGAATGCAGGAGAAAGCCAAATTATCAAGATTTCATGGCCTTTTTAAAGGTAAATCAACCAATGGTTACTAAAACGTACATTATTTTTACTTTTCTGCCAATTATCTAATAACACAGCCAGGAACTGCAGAATTCTTTGTCCAATCATCCCAAACTACTTTTACTGCAGAATATGGAGTGGAAGAAGAGAATAAGGTTTGGAGAACAACAAAAATCCTCCATTTTGATTTTTTTTGCTTTTATCTATTTACTACATTAACAAACCCAAAACCTCTAAATTTTTCCCCCTGTGACAATCTTACATAGTAGTCTATCACCTAATTTACACTAGTGTAGTTTCTAGTTCTTCTCTAATAGTAGGCAGTTTGTCCAAAAGCTGTGTTGTTCAGGGGGGTGAAACCCCTCAAAACAGGCAGAGAAATATTCTCTGCACTCTGGGTTCCCAGACAGACCACCTTGCCTTTTGGCATGAACAGGTGTGCTCTTTTCTTCTAGTCATAAACTGTACCTCAAGTTTAAAAGATGCAGACTGACAGGACATTTAATCAAAACCATATGTTAAAAGAAATACTCTCATGATTATTTGTGCAACTTTTTTTTACTCTGAATTATGGTGAGCCTGGAATAAGTTCTCTTCCAGTTTCTACATTTGCACCTCACTCCAAAAGATTCTGCAATGCCTTTCCTTCTGTAATACCTCTCCTGCTGTAATACCTCTCCTGCTATAACAACTCTTTAAAATCACATCACCAGCTACCTGTCACTTCAACAAGCCCTGGATTCTGCAACCTTGTCAGGAGTGTGTGTGTTGGAATAGAAAATCCTTTTTTTTTTTCCTTACGTGTCTGACCTTTTATCAAACAGTATTCAAAACTTTGATAATCAGAAGCAGAATAGCAAGAATTGGCTGCTATTGCATCATAAGTATTCTCCACATTCATGGAGTTTCTGGTGTTTGCAGCAACCTCCTCTACCTTGTTTTTCACTGCTCATTCCAAGAATATCTGGTACATGTCAATGAAGAAATAACTTCCATTTTTTTAAAGAACAAAATTGGATATATACATATATGCATTTTTTGCATATAACAAACGTACCTTCCTTTTGGATTTTTGGCTAATTCTCCTTTAGTCTTCTTAAAATAACACATCTATAAAAGTTTTGAAAACAAACCCCATCCATCCTGGCAACTATGTCTTGTCTCCTTCCTTGATTATGCCCACTATTACTTTTCTCTTCAAAAAGAAACACAGATGACAAAATTCTCCAGGCACTCCCTGCTATTCTCCCTGACTGTGATTCCCTGAACAAACAAGATTTCTCATGGGTAGTTTGCAAGGAAGAGGAGGACAAGTGACAGAAGGGAAGAATTTGGTGAGTTTTTAATTGAAATTATCGGCATGATCTCACCACAGCTGGAAGAGCAATTTGTCATAGAGACAGCAGTGCAGGCATCTGCTGAGAAAGTGTACCTAGTAACAAGGGCACTGAAACCTCTGCAGTTGGTTGAGGCCACCATGAGCTCTGCCTGGGCAGAGCTGTGGCTCTCATGGCAGCTGGGATGTCTGCAGGAAGGGTCACTGGACATGAGACTTCCCAGACATCTGTGATCCAAGAAAGAATAAATTCAGACTATTTTAGTTTCCAGACAAGGTCACAAAGGTGCTCCCAGGGCTGAGCCACCTTCCCTATGAGGGCAGGCTGAGAGAGCTGGGATAGTTCAGCCTGGAGAAAAGAAGGCCCCAGGGAGACCGTACCTAAAGAGGAGCTACAGAAAAGATGGGGAGGCACTCTTTATCCACGACTGTAGTGATATGGCGTGCGGTAATGGTTTTAAACAGAAATAGGGTAGATTTAGATTAAGTAGTAAGAAGAAATTCTTTACTGTGAGGGTGGTGAGGCACTGACACAGGTTGCCTGGTGAAGCTGTTGATGCCCCATCCCTGGCAGTGTCAAGGCCAGGTTGTGTGTGGCTTTGAGCAATGTGGTGCGTGGCAGGGGGTTTGGGACTAGATGATTTTTAAGGTTCCCTCCAACTCAAGCCATTCTATGATTCTATGATTAATAAAAGGCCTTTTTTTAGCATTTAAGTCTTGTCCAATACAAGTTGCTGATAAAATACTTTTCTTTTTTATATAAGCTAAACAGTGATTTTTATGGTTGATTGCCTATGGTAATTCTACTTCAGAAAAACTTTTCTCCAAAGTCCTATTATTTAAACAGGGCTGAGATCAAAGCCTCTTTCTGTAGCTCACAGAGCACTTTTTTTTTCTTTGTTGTTGAAGGAATAAGCCTATTTGAGTGAGATTTTAAAAAAGCTATTTTCTATTTTGTTTGATAGAGTACCCTGTGCCTCTAGAAATTCAGAAGAAAAATACCTTGTGTAAAAGGACTTTAACTTGGAATTTTTTTGATTCTGATAATGGCTTCATTGCCTTTTAAATTCTTTTTCCTCAGTACTTAAAAAAATGAGCAAAAAGTTAGAAGAAAAACTTGTAAAGAATCTTTTAATCTGGAGGCCAATGTACAGAGAAGGAAGAGAAACTGTGTATCGATAGTGAGAGCTAGTGACTGAGGAGAGGTGAAACCAGTACTAAATACAGGGCTACAGCTTGATAGATCCTCACTAGATAAAGAGGAGTGGGGTGAGGTTTCTTTTTATTTTCCTATTTTTTTCCCATTTTGGGGTGGAGAATAAGAGCAGCCACCTGTAAGCAATTTTTTTCAGCACCTGTCCTTTTTTTTCCCCTTTCACAAATTTTTGCTGTCAAAAAAAGTAGAATTAATCTAGCCATTGGAAGAACGGCAGTAAATTTCTGTTCTTTTGTATTTTCAAATGACAATTTAGAGATGTTACACATAACTGTTAGACTACATGATATGCAAAATTTACCATTAATGGTAAAAATTCTTTCTGCATTGACTCTCATTGAAATTTTGATCTCAGTAGAGGAATGAGAGGAATCAGGAGGAACACTGGCTTTAGAAGTTGTGGATCTGCAGTAAGGAACAAGGCTGTGGTTTCACAGCAGTTTGGGGAGTGGCAGGAGTTCACTATTTGTGTGCACTAACCTGTGTGCTTCAGAGCACCTGACAGCCAGACCGGTCTGCAACAGACCAACATCCTTGTCATTGCATTAGAAAGTGTGGATAACACAGTGTGTGCTGCCTGTTTGCTCCCCTGGGATCGTGCCTGACCTGGCAAGGTGTTTGGGGAAAAAGTTCCCCCTCTAGATGCTTTGGAATAGGTTTGTGTCCGCAAAAGTGAGTTTGCACCAATTCAGCAACATGTGGCTGTGGTTTGGTTTAGAGATGTGATTACAGATGATGGTCTATATAGACTCCAGAGGTGCCTATATGGGGCTTCCATGTCCATGACTGTAGTGGGAGCTGTTGATATGGAAGTACTGCGCAGGGTGAAAGGCCTCCTGTGGGGCTGCTGATGTCAGGGAGGCTCCCTAGATTGTGCTCTGGATGCCAGGGGCTGCCACCACCTGGGGTGGTGCTGCTGGGGTTTCCTGGGTTAAAAAAGGGCTGCAGTGGTGTGGCAGACCCGTGGGGCAGAGCACGGGCTGTCCTTGTAGACCAACCCTTGCGTGGCTGTGAACAGCTGGCAGAGGCTGCATGCACCCTCAGTGCAGAGGATGGGAGCATTAAAGAACACGAAACTGTTTTGTTTGGGGATTGGCAGAGGAGTGGCCTGTATGGAGCTTGGTCTCCTGAGATAGTACAGGTAGAGTGAGTTTTAAAATTAATCTGCTCTTGTCTCATGAAGTAATTGCATCTGTGAAGGTGTGTTCAGATCCTTATCTGGCTTATTGGATCAACAAAAAAATTGTCTGGTGCTGTGTATTGTACTAGATAGCTTTTTGCATAGGAATTGCATCTCACAGAAAAGTACTGGTACTAACTGCAGATTTTTCAGAAGTAGTGCAACTGATTATGGCCTAAATATTAGTAAACCTTACTCCATACATGCAATAAAAAACCCAATATGGATTAATGTCAACTTCTATAATTCTTTCCTGTTTTTACCATGCAATGCTTAAAATGTTTTGGATGTAATAATTGTGTGGTTCCAGTAGTGGGTGAGGTACCTGGGTAGCTGTAGTAACATCTTTGCTTAACATGATACACTAGACCTAAACTTTCTTACAGTTTTACCTTTGTCTGTGGTTAGTAACACAATGAACAGAAAATGAATCTAAATATTGCCCTCAGAGAGCCTCTCTTCTGTTGAAGACACTTGGCTTGGGACAATGCTGATGCCAGCCACAAGTCCTAATTTCATCCCAACTTTGTAGCAGCTTTCAGTTTGTAGCTTTAGTAAAGAACTACTCCCATTTAACTGTGGAAAAGATATTTTTCCAATGAACTATGTGCTGAGTTCAAAGTTTGTTTTCCTCAAGAATTTATGCAAACAAACCCCTTATATTCTTTCTTGGTTGGATTGACCTAAAAGCTTGCTCAGGAATGAAAGGTTTGCACAGTCATACCAAGGAATGCTTTTTTCTGTGTTTCTTTGATGTTTGTACATTTGAACGATGAAGGAAAGTCTTTTCTGACAGACCTGTTGACTGTTTCAAGACCCAATTACCATTAGACTCCCTACTTTGGGATTATAGGTGAGGAAGGAGATGGGATGTCTTCACAGTACTTGCATCATGATTTCTTCATACTGCTACTTTCAACTGCATAAATAATTGTGGTCCATTAGGAGCATGTCTCCCTGTGAGAACCATGGACATGCAAAGAGAGGGTAATAAAAGGAGTGTATATAGTAAATCCAAACTTGAGATTGAATTTTTGAGAACTTGTTTGTATTCACTTCTGATTTTCACAGCTCAATTAACCACAGTGGAGTCTGTGTTTCAACTGAAAGAGAATCATAATTTGTTGTCACAGTGGAGTTTTTTCCCTTTATTAGTTTGCTCACTTTACAAGGTGCTGAAGAGTCAGCATCTATGAAGAAAATATGGAAATCATGCATGATTTTTCCTTGTCTCTTGTGTGTTGTGCTTTTGGTGTTTTTGTTTTGTTTGGAAAGAATCAGGATGATGTATTCGGGTCATGAAGACGTAGAAAACTGCCTTAAAATTTATTGGCATGAGGATATCTGAAGAATGTGTGTTGGAAAATTACTTCTCTTTCCTTTGTTTTAAATAAGCTGTTCTGGATAAATTAGGACAAGAAAAATTGGCTTGGATGGGCTTTGCTTGACTGGTGAAAAGTACTCTCTATAGTTGTGAAGAAGTCATGCATCTCTGAGTAAAAATTGAGCAAGTATATACTGGAAGTCTGAGGGAGGACTGATGTTTGAAAAAGACAAGTGTAATGTCCTGTGTAAGTTATTAGTCTATTGTCTTGCCATCCCTTGCAAAGAAAGAAAAGAAGAAATATGGGGATTCAGTGATAAAGATATTAAAGTATAGGGAATGTATTTAATGAAATTCAGTATAATTTTGGAAGAAAGGAATTATTCTCCATTATTTGGTAGAAAGAAAACCTAATTTGACTGTTTCATTAAAATGCATACAAAAACAGTAACAGTATTAGTGCTGTATAACATTCTAACTTAAAATTAACACAGAATAAAAACAAGTGTGACATGAAATAAAAGTTGTCCCAAAAAGGGAGACCTCACCAAATGCAATTATTTCTACCATGTCCTAGATTATCATGAAACCTTAAACTATTCTGTGTTTTCGTCAGTGATCTAGGCGCAAATATTCTGATGTTGTAAATAACTGTGATTTTATGTTATGAAGTCTGGCAGGGTTTTAATCAATGATGAGGACATTAGAGCTGGAGAGAGGAGTCAGGATGTCTCAGCACAGCAGGCCTGAATACAGACAGTTTGCTAGGACAAACCAGGCAACGAAGGATGTACCTTGAATGAGAAGTCCAAAGTGTTAAGTCTGTAAAAGTTGTAGGGGCCAGTCTCTCCCTTTCCATACCCTGTCACCACAGTTGTGGGCTAAGAGGGGCTGATGCTGTAATCAGGAGTGCAGTAAAGACAAGGAGGGAAGGGAGAAAGGGCACTGATGCTTCAATACAGTATGCACCTCCACAGTCCACCTAAAATGCAGAACAAATTTGAAGACAATGATGACAATGGCTACAAAAGCCATTGGAGGGCTGAAAGGACAGTCTGTCAGTGACCAGCCTAAACCTAGGCAATCTATTTAGCACAAGAGGGCTGAGTAGTACTTGATATAAATTTTTTAAGTAGCTACAATTAATATTTAATTGCCTGTACATTGCATGGTTTTTTTGTGGAAAGCAAATGGCAATAGAGTAAATGAGGAAGAGGAGAACGGACAGTTTCATTCCTTCAAAACAAGACAGTTCATTTTCACAGGAGGTAAGCTTCAGCTAGAAAAGTTATGTTTTAATCAGATGCATGTTGTCGAGTTCAATACAGGATAATTAAATGAAATTTTATGGTTAGTGTTTTATAAATGAGCATTCTAGATCTTTGGGTGTGGTTTAATAGTCTTCTGTTCTATAAATCTGGAAAAAAGGAAAAGCATGGATAGCACTATTGCATTCTAGCTTCTCCTTGAATGAGGCTGATGTGCTGTGCACAGCAGGCTCTGAATATGTGTGCTACCTTGGCTTTCTTTCAAATACTACAAATATTTGATTACATAAAGTTCATGTAGGAAGAAGACTAAATTTCCTATTCCTTCAAGCCACATAAAAAGTTAACCTCTGATTTATTGTTAACTAAATGGCAATGAAGGCAAGTAAAACACATCCTGAAATGGAAAACACTTGAGCCTGTTGCTTGCTGCCTTATGCTGAAGACTAAGCAAAGATGCCTTGGGGAATTCCCCCTTCCCTTTTGCCAGTGGAAAGCTTCTTCCTCACACATTTAATCTTCCTTGCACTGCCATGCTTCAGAGGTTGCTCTGCATGCTGACATGTCCTGGTTCCTCTCTCCATTTTGCCAGCTGCCTACAGAGAGGTCATGGGCCCCGGGGTCAGCGGGAAGCAAAGACTTCATCAGATGCCTCAGAGCTCATGGGAGGGAGGCAGTCACCAGCAGTGCTCTCCCTTTGCTGTGTGTCCACATTGTCCCAGGAACTAGCTTCCCCAGATGCTTTGCCAGGTAGCCTGGTGATCTGCCTAGGAGAGCTGGAATGAATTGTATAGAGGACACAGGCCTTGTGGGATGAATGCTAAGCTGGTGTTAGCTGTCTGGTCAGGAAATGCAGAGTGAGTATGAAGTGCGGCCATAAGAGGACCAGCAGAAATGGAGTTTGGGAAGTGATGGATGCTTGTGTCTACTGATTATTACAGGAACCCAGCACAGACCACTTCAGGATGGTACTTGAGGCTGAGGTAATTAAGCCTGCTGAGAGAGACGGAGTGCAATGACAGGATGTATTACCTTGGGCTTGGTGTGATGGTGACACGGTTACATTACCCTGTTCAGGCTGGGAGCATGGGCGGAGCTGGCCTGCATCTGCCAGTTTGTGTTGCAAACATCTCCAATCCAAACCCAAGCACAAGTGTGGATACTTGGCCATCCTCACGATGAGAAATTAGCAGCCAGGAGCACTGCTCAGATTGCATTGCTTCCCCTGTCCTGGGCCACTATGTCCATGGGAATATGCTTTCAATCCACATTCTGTGGATCAAGGGTTTTATGCCCAAATGACTGGGAGCTTTGGGCAACACTCTATGGCAAAATAAGATGTACCAAATCTTCAAAGTATTCTGTAATCAGGGATTGCTCAAGATTATAGCCTAGTTGATGGGTTGCTAATCTCTGTGTTGCTCTACGTGACCTGTATTCAGCATGGATGGGCACCCACATTAAAGCCTATCTTTCTGGGTGAAATCTGAAGCCTTATCCTGCAGATTCTTAAAACTTGGTAAATGGATTCTTCCATGCTCTTTTGGAAGGACTGTAGGGTCTGCAGGCTTTTGGCAAAAGCTCCAAAAGATAATGCAGAGATCATGTTTTGTGTCAGGATTGACAGCTGACATCGCTCAATAGAACTTGGTTTCTTTGTATTTTTCTCTCATTTCAGATGGCTGATTTTGTGGTAGAAAGGTCTGGAATAACATACTGAAACCTGTTCTGCCTGTCAGCTGACTCTGTTAGTCTCTGATTGCTATATATCAGAGCTTATAATAGCAGCCGCTCCCACATAAAATTGACTCTGTTTGTGTATTGCCTACCAGAAGGATACAGTATTTAAACACAATAACATAATTTATTGTAAGGCATAAGGATTCTTTTGCTCTGGCTCGGCATCTCCTCACTTGACATATGATTTCAGTGTACTCATGCTGGTGCAAATAAGACCAGATCTTTAATGTAGAATTATTTGAAATTATGCAGGTTGTTTTTGTATTTGTGCTTCTTGGCTGAGCTTTGCCTTTAGATGTGGGCTCTGTTGCAAATATGAGGCTGTGTCTGCACATGCATTTTTATAACTAGGATGTCTTTGTAATAGTGGAAGTCTTAAAATGGCTGAGCACCATGATATCCTCACACATTCTTTTCTAAAGTTGATACCTCTGTGGTGAGATTGCACATTACTGGATACAATTTGTTAGCAAAGCAGGGAAACTTTCTCTGGAAATAATCTCTCCCCAAATATGCCCTGCCACCCACCAAAAAACCCCAACCAAACAAAAACCCCTGGGAAATTCCACAGAAAACTTTCACTTCTGAAAAAAAATAAACCCCAAAACCTCATCTCACCTGATTTTCTTTTCACATTGAAAACATTAAAACAGGAATGCCTAGCTCCATTTCTTCAGGGTAGATCATGATGGGGGTACTCAGATCTCTCAGATCTGGGCAGGTCTCTATAGCTAACATGTGATAATGCACCGCTTGACCCATCTTGCCAAATAGTGCAAGCTGCCACCCTGCATTTCCATGCTAAGGCAATCTATACCAGTTTAGGGCATGAAAATTTTCTCCACCAAATATTTCAAGGAGAATGGCTATTTTTTTGCTCATTTGTGGGGAGATATGTTATTTTCCAGAGAGCTGCCTGTAAGCTGGTTTGTGAACTGGACAACTGTAGCAGATATATCCATTCTCCTGGACAACTGTGATTCTCACAGCCACTGGTTTCAATCTTAAAATGAAACCAGAAAATACTCTCCAAGGAAGAGGTTTTGTGTTCTCATTCTAAAGCACTCTTTGTAAAACCTCACCTAAAAAATTATGTTTTGGTCACAGTAGACTGTGTTTAAAATTTTTGGATAAACATTGCCATGCTACCTGTGAAGCAGTTTATCCCCACATGTGAAAAATTTCAGACTACCAGCATATTTTAGTTATGACATATGAACATATTCAATGATTGATTCTTTCACAGGCATTGACTGACTGACTCAAAATTCAGTTACTGCTAGAAATGAGCAGTGGAAACAGAGGCAACAAATTACAAATGAGGTCTGTTGGTTACTAGCAATAGCCACCCTTGGCTGAAGCACTGGGTTTGCATATGGTAAAAAGGATGCTCAGTCTCATAATGTCATCTGGCAGTATATGTCCTCAGAACGTGCTGTGAATATGGTGCTCAGGCATAATTTTAAGTATGTTTTTTCAAACTTGTCATAAAAAGCTGTTAGAAAGTTGTTTTTAAAAAGAGAGAGAAAGGAGTAATAAGTCACAGTTTGTTGTGTACACCTATATAACAGGGCCTTTATAAATACTGAATAGAAATTCCCCTTCTATGCTTTTGTGTAAAGACATAATTGCAATCAGCAGGAGGGGAAGAGTATTTGCTGTTGCCCTGACATTTAGGGAAGACACATTGGACTAATGATCTAGGGCAGTGTTGGGGCAATTGTAGTACCAGCACCAGAGACTACACTATGGTGTATATAGTGTATTCTGTGTATATAGCAAAAACAGTTTTACAGACAGGAGACCATATGCTCCCTCATATTCCCTGTGGAGAATCAATTACACTGGTTTTATACCAAGTCTTTTGTCATACTTCAAAGTCAAAAGTTCCCAGGAGTCCATAAGATTAAGTAAAATATCAATGTCTTTCTTCTCTAATAGTTGCATAATGTTGGCATCACATATGAGGAATAAGATTTCCCTCCAGTTTGCCATGGCTTTTGCTGGACAAAGTTCTAAGCAGTTAAAAATCCTTAATGAAAAATCAGTTTATCTGGTAGCAAGTGTGTGGCCAGTGTGTCATCATGAACTACTTGCTTGCATGCTATCTATCAAAGCAAAGACATAAACCTGAAATGGAAATTTTATTCCTTCAAGGGAGGAGGAGGTTAAAAGTCTCAAAAAAAATAGTGTGGTGTAACATTAAAAACCACTTTAAGACTGAGTCAGTATAGGCTTTGGGAAATATTAGAGAGAATGTACAAAGTGAAAAGAATATTTTTTTGTCTGAGGGTCTGGTGGGTACTTTCAAGTGAGGTTTACTTTTCTTTGGAATTTTATGGGACATTTAAAGAGCAATTGGAGACTGAGGTGCATAAAAGGTTGGGTCTGTCTGTGATCAAGCAACACCAACAGGGGTCAAAGCACTTTTTCTAGAAGTTCTTTCTAGAAGTCTGAAGGTCAGCAGAAAAGGCTTCTGGGAAACCATTAGCATCCCAAGTACCACAAGCCTGGAGTGGAGGATTGTGGCAGGATTTGTTTATCTTTGTTGCAGGCAATGGAAAACATGCCTTACAGACTATTTCTTAGCACTTTGTATGTAAAAAAAAAAACCATGAACAGGAATATTAATAGGGCTAGAACCTGGGTTATAGCATTTATGTTGTGCTCTACCAGAAGTAACATTGGAATAAAAATTCCTTTTTTGCTCTACAGTTGCTGAAATGCAGGAGCTTGCCAGGTTACTTTGCCTTTGTAGGGCAGCTGAAGGCGTGACGTTGGCCTGTGTCTTTCATGTAACCCATTCGTCTCTGTTTTCCAAGAAATAGTATTTGCTGGCAGTATTTGCTGCCCGTATTTACTGCAGAGTGTTTGTAGGAAGCTCACAACACACTTATTGTTCAATGGCCAAATGATTAGCATAAATATTATGAAAAACACTTTCTCACTTTATGTAGTGATGTGAGATGGTGACATCACTATGATGCCATATCACTATGGAATCAAATCCATGTTAATGTCATACAAATATCATCCTAGTTCTTGTGTACTGCTCTCTTTAATCTAGATATGCTCCTTGGACCTGTTTTGCTTTTATTGTCTACAGCGTATTTCTCTGTGTGTGACCTTCCCCAAAGGAGCTCAGTGAGTCTGTTTCCTCTCTTGTAAAGCTGGAGGCTGCCTACTTCCTCCTTTAGTTCTGACATTTCCCAGCATGTGCTAGCATCCATAATCATGCAAGACAGCGACACAACAGGCAGGGACACTGCAAGACCTGGTGGAGGGATGAAGAAATTACTTCCAGTTCCCCCTGGGTGTGTCTGTGTGTGCAGGATTCACCCTTAGGCACGGGTGCTGTCCCAACCTCACACAGTGCACCTGTGTGCCCTTCCAGAGTGTCCCTCGGTGGCAGTGTTCACATCCTGCACACACACAGCAGAACTGGCCTCTACTTTTTCGTAGCAACAGATGCTGGCCCACTGAGTTTTGAAAGCCCTTTGCCACGTGGAGAGCATGGCAGGGTGATTTGCAGGGCTTTCCAGCCTCCTGGCCCTGGGAAGAGTGTGAGCTCTGGCTTCTGCCTCCTCGATCACAGTGAGTTATTGCAAAGGTTTGAAACTGGTGTCATAACAAATGTTGAGGCTTGGGAAAAAGTCTTGAGGTCAGACCTGAAAGGAGGGATAATGCCCTTTTCCCAAGACTGTCTCTTTCCCACAGGTGCCTTTAGATAACTATATGATGCTGAAACTGATAAGATAATGAAGGTGCTAAAGGCAGGCAGCATAAGAGGATGAACCCGGCAGCTGCTCTGTGAAGTGGCTTTGGCTGAAAGCTGTGTCCTGGTGGGGTGAGCTGTACGAGCCATGCTCCAGACCCACCTTTTTGGCACAGAGAAGAGTGTCAGAGTGATCCACTGTATCACAAGTATGTTGTGGCCTGAGAAACACTCTATTAAGCAAAGCTGTTAAAATGTGATCTTGCTTCTTAGGAAAATCAGTTTCCCATATTGAGGGTATATAGTGCAGATATATCAGTCCCAGAGGGCAGGGCTCTCAGCAGCCTCACAGGCAGGTGTCTGGGGGGTCCAGGGAATTTGCTGGCAGCCGTCTCCTGAGTTTTCTTTGCAATCGCTATTCAAAACATCTGGACATACATAAATAGATATTTTCCATTGGAAAAATGTTCTCCTGGAAGTTTATTATCTATTTATCCATTTTTTTAAGCTAAAATAATTGCTTCTAATAAGAGATAGTCAAAAACCCCACAGGTGACTCAGCATTCCTTCAGGAGCAAGCAAATAACTCAGTATTAATTCTTTAAATGTTCTCCACTGCTAATTGGTCTGCATGAGAAGAAAAAGATAATAACGTTTAATTTTCTGAGCAAACATTCACATAACCTAATAGAATATAATAGTAGCACCAAAGGGAGCTGCTATTTAAATTTCAGTCCTGTTGTGCAAGGCCAAATCTCAAGCTGTTTTCTTTTAAGATACCCAGCAGCCAGATGGAAGCTGACTGTATTGAACTGGGAGATTACTTAACCAGAAGTGTAGCTCTGTCTCAAGTTTTGTTTAATGCTGGCAGTAGACTCATAAGAGTTTACGGTTCAATATATAAGCAGGCTTAAATCTCAAGCAACTGATGTTCTTGAGGCTGTGGGAGATTCCTCTAGTGTGTCGCCTTGCAACTGGTTTTCTAGGAGTCATTTTAGTTTGTGGGTGAACTCTCATTTTAAATCTTGTCTGTGATTAAAATTAAACATATATTCTTATGTTGTTGAACTGACAAAGACGTAAAAATATTATTACCTTAGGAGTTTTTTGTTTGCATTTTTTTAAATCCAGTGTTATATCCAGAAACATTTCTAATCAAAGTTATTTTTAAAATGAAAAATGAAAACATTTATTGACATTTTCCCTCTCTTCGGGCTGTTTCAGTTGAAGCTAATCAACTAATCATGTCCCTGTCTGCAAACAGTTATAGTTGTACCCAAATCTGCATTTTTGCCAAAAAGATTATTCAACTGAAACATCTTATCCTATGCTGCATGATATAATTCTTCTTTTTTAACTCTTTGAAAGAAAGCAGCACACCAGTGTACATGGAGAACAGACTGTGAAATATTATTCTGTGTACTTTTGTAGAAGAAATTATTTCCGTGATAATCAAAGATAATTTTTCAGAGCTGTATGGGTCTGATAAAACTATTATTACATACCCTTGATCTTATTTGTTCAAAGTGTAATTAAATAGAAATGAGTGCATTCATCAAGTACATTGGTGGAATTAGGATTTCCAGACAAGGTTTTGAAGAGCCCCCATCATTTCACGCATCTGATCTGTCAGGTGGCCTTATACATGTGAAGCGCAGGAATGGGCAGCTCAGCAGGAATGTGTGAGCTGGCTCTGCTGCTGATGTGAACACACAGGAGGAGCACTGGTCTGGCATGCAGGAGGAGGGGAGCACAGGAGCCTCAGGAAAGGCCTTTGGGGGAACAAACTGCAAGAGGGGCACTGCAGAACATGGCTAGACTAGAGGGTTTGTTGCCACCAGAAAACTTGGACTGCTATCCTTTTCTTCTTGTTTTCAGGCAGACCAGCTTACTTTCACCTCTTGAACAAGTGAGAGACATAGGAAGAAAAAGCTTCCTCAAGATAAGAGCAGGAGCCTATGTTGTACGTGCACTCAGTGGATCAAAACATGAAGCTTTGCTGACAGCATTTCCTTCTCCATCCACATCGCTGGTATCATCTGCCTGATATTTCCAAGGTGTGTTCTCACCTCCGACATTCAGCTTATCAAGAGGTTAATACTACCTCGTTATCACATCATTTTTGTTACTGCAAGAGGATTTACACACAGACTGAAAAACTGCAAAACAGATAGAGGCGAGGGAGTTACTATAAAAAATAATCCTGCCTCATTTTTTCTCATTTGACTCTTCAGTCATTTTTTCTTAGTTGGTTAGTGTCCAAAGTTACTCTTGAGCTTGGTTTGAGAACTCAGCTTGAACCCTCAGTATTTTACTTCTTCAAAATTGCTCATGTTTTGATGAGCTCTATTAATGCCTGGGTGATTACAGGAGGAACAGTACTCTGGTGGGAGTTTCAGGAGCACTGAGCAGGGGGATCACCCCTTCCCTCAGTCTGCCAGTGCAGCCCAGCCAGCCTGCACGCTGTGGGGCACTGCCAGCACCCGCTGCTGCCCTCCCCAGACTTGCTGAGGGTGCACTGTGTCCCACTGCCCAGGTCACTGGGGAGGTGCTTAGTTCCAGGAGCCTCCTTCTCCTCTGAGAAACGTCACACCTGACTTGTTGCCAGCCAGGCTGTGAATTTTTCCTGAGCATTCCTTAAAGTTCCTCAGCCCACCCTATGGGTCACTCAGCCCGTCCTCATTTTCAGATTGTTTGCAAGTGTTCTGGATGTCAAAAGCCTTGAAAATGTCAAGGTATACTTTACTATTGCTAATCCTGACATTTGTTCTTTTATACATTGTTCTTTTATACATTAAAAACACCTAAATATATAAAAACACAAACAAAGCTTATTGGGGAAAAAAAAAAGAGTTCAAAATTAAAGACTGTATCAAACTTTTATAGCTTTCTTGCAAGACATTGTTAAGTACTCACTCATAATTCTCAAAGGCTTCAATTAAAATTTTGACATAATAACACTTCTCCGTGGTGGCTAGTTTTGTATCTGTAATACATAACTTTATTAAACAAGGGATGAAATTATTTTTATCACTATTGGAGTATAACCTAAAGAAAACCAGGGGAGGTGGGGTCCCAGAAGAAAAGGCGGAATTACTGACACTTGCTGTTGATTATTCCTGGTGAAGTTAAAATGCAGAATGAAAGACAAAATGTGAAATGGTATTTTTGATGAAGAAATAAAGCAGGCTCAATGAAACCAAGATAAAATATGAAAAATGTCAATATTAATTATAGAATGTTATGGGTGGCTTTTTTCTTAACAAAATACCACTTGTATGAATATTAAATTCCACTTCAGATAACTGGAAGGGCAAATTTTTCAGGAGTATTTGAGGTAGAAAGCCTGGAGATGATCACAAAAAAAGACCCTTTGCACTTCTGTTACACCAGCTTTTTTTTGGGTCATTTCTAGCCACGTCTGGAACCTTTGGATGTAAGAAACATTTCTTGTACCACCATTCCTGGGCCATCAGCTCAGGCTTCAGTTCAGCAGAGCACATGCCTGCCCCAGAGTCTGTGTTTCTGCTCTGTGAGGCACATGAGTGGTGGCTGGGGAGTGCCTCAGCCCTGGGCTTGCCTTAGTCCTGTAATCAGTAGTGTGATTCTTGGCCGTGCAGAGGGGAAAATCCCATGTCTCTGTTTGGAATGTGGTGTGAGGAAACTGTGAGCAAACGAAACCTTCCTGGCTGCGGGGCACAAGGAACCATGGGGAGACCTCCCTGCTCTTCTCTGTCCTGGTGCAGCCAGACAGCCCAGAGCTTCAGGGTAACACTGTTGTGCTATCAAAGCATGAACTTGTCGGTTATCTCACTGACATATTTTTAAGGTTCAGCCACAGTCAGTTCTGCACACTGTCTGCCTATTAATCTGCTTTGTTTGTGTTTTCACAGGCAGGTGACAGAGGCCCTCTGCAAGCAAAAAAGAAGCACTGATTGCTTCAGTCTCTCCCATTGAGCAGTCACATTTTGGCTCAGATTCCTTTTCCTTCCTTAAGACACTGTTGTTTTCGCAGGTTTCTTTTAGTTTGCATTGTACGTTGTTCAGTGTAAGTCTTCTCCATATATATACTTCCATCCCTCTTTCTCTCTCTTCCACCTCTAGACTGCACTGTCAATACAAAACAATATAAATCGACCTACCAGTCAAAATACACATTCCCATCTTTTGGTGAAGCAGAGGATGATCCATGTTTTTTCAAGCTTTACAATTATGGCAAAGCTATTTTGCATAGTGTGTTCAGCATGCTATTTCCACAGGTAACTGCACAGATTTTCTGCTTTACCATGCAACCAAATAAAAACATTGTAAGTACCCCAAAAACAGAGGACATTTATGGAAGTTTGAAGTAGAATCATACCAACTGTATCAGTGTTGGTTTGCCTGCAGAGGGAGATGTTTGAGCAGTGATTAGAGCTATTCTTAGTGCTAGCTCTTATTCAAGCTTGCAGTCAATCAGGTAGAGCTGGGTAAGCACCAGGAACAAGTTCCAGCAGATAACACAGAAACCAGTGGCCACTCTCAGTGTTCCCAGTAGCGCTACTGTTTACTTCATGGCAAAAGAAACAGGGCTGAGTGACAGCTGTCGTTAAACTATTTCCTGACAGTGTGCAGGATAAACTTATTTGGAAACAAACATTTTTTAATCCCTGGCTAAGAAAACTTGACATCTAACCCTGAACATGATATGATTTCTGCAGCAGGTTTTCCTACACGTGTTTCAGCCAGACCTGTTACTGCACATATGGTTGAAAATAGATTCTGGTGGTCTGGATCTGTTTCTCCTTCTTTTTTATTTTTCCCTGGTTTGCTTGTGCCCTCCTCCCCTCTCCCTGTCCACCCCTTGCCTCCAGAGAAGTGTTGTAAACTTACGCATGGAGACAATGGGGTATATCTATCTATCTATCTATCTATCTATCTATCTATCTATCTATCTATATCTCAGTATCTTCCATTTTATTCTGGCACTTCTTTTCTGATTCTCAGGGAAATTCTCTGTGTGAAGTCACCAGCCTGAACCTGAGAGATGGTATATTTTTTGGCACTGACCTGGAAGCACCAGGAAGTCTGAGAAAAAAATTCCTCCTCACTGCCTTCCATGTCTAAAACTTTCATTTTCACAGCATGACATCAGGACCCTTGTAAGATTTCACAATGTGGATGAAATAATTTCATTTTTCTTCCCCTCTGGGAGCTGGGCTAAAATACCAAACCAAATAAACAGCTACCTGTAGAAAATAGGGAAAATGCTTCCCTTTACAACAGCCTGTTCACACAGCTTTTAGTGCATAAACCTGTAACAGATAGGAGGTTTTGTTTCAGATACACATTATCGCACCAGTAATATATGACAATTTCTTAGTCTACTGAAATGTCATAATTGTTCTTTTTCTTTAAGTTTGTAGAATCTTCTTCCTCTGTTAGCATGTTCCTGACGGACTACTTGTTCCGGTTTGGCCAAATTTAGAAATATATATATATACTCTGAGA
>NW_024581096.1:5179370-5272099 GCF_017639235.1 Corvus kubaryi | reverse complement strand
GAGAAGGCACAACCACCCCTCCCCCCACCAGGTTCGGGAAAAAAAAATAAATTTTCCTCGAAGGAAAGTGAAGAAGATAAAACTATTTATTTAACAAGCACACGGGAAAGGAAAATAATGTTAAATGGTAAAATCTCTCGCTGTAGAGGAAAAACCTGGGAAAGTGTTTGAGTCCTCCCTTTGGTCTCCTCGGAGCTGGGGCTTGGCCCAGGGCCAGGCCCTCTGTGCCCGGTGGAAAGTCCTCCCGATGTGCTCTGATGTTACAGCAATCAGGCAGTCCAGTAGAAAAGGGAGAAAATCCGAAATTCCAGAGAAGGAAAAGTTCAGCTCTCAGCCTCTCTCCAGAGAACAAGGAACTGCCCAAAAAAACTGGCCAAAAAAACTGACTGGAAAAAAACTGCCAGCCGGGTGCTTCCTCCCTCCCCCCTGCCCCCAGCTGGAAAAAAAACCTGCTATCTTTATGTGACCTTGAACAAGTTTCAAACTGCTTTGAGAAAGTTTTGCTCAGTTTTTTCTTCCCCCTCTCAGGCTCAGTTCAGAGGCATAGAAAGGCCAATAATTAATTTCTGGGCATAGGCAGCGATATGGGATACACATCATAAGGTCACCCCAAGACACTACTTTATTAGCTTATGTTGTTGTTGCCTTGTGCTTGATTGCTTGATAAGAAACACATTTAATGTCTGACTAAATGACAAATTAATTTGCTAATTTTTTTCTAATTTATATTTTAATATATAGTATTAGCGTGAATATTTATTTTATATAAACATATATATTATTATAATATAAATTATGGAAAATATATAGTTCTTATATTTCTAATTTATAAAAAATTATGTTGGACTGCATTAGACTTGCAAGGGGTAAGTGGAGATGATCATTCAAGAGCAGCATGAAGAAAGGCAGTGTACAGAGAGCTTTTACCCAGTAAGAGCCAGACAGCTGACAGACCATCACCTCTGTGGCACTTACCTAACAGCATGCTTAGGAATAACCGATTGAATAACCCATTTAGCTGCTGTTGCTTTGGTGCAGAATTGGTCAGACTGACTTTTTCCATCCTGATTATATGTTTGCAAAAATATTCTGGAATCCTTCTCTGCCCTAGATTTGAGTCAAGGTTCAGAGAAAGGGGTGGCCCAGCTACTGTCTGGTGAGTGGGAACATCAGCAATAAAGCACAGGGCAGGATGTCAGAGGCAGGCCTGAAGGTGATCGTGTGAGTTTGCCTGCATGGTGGAACTGATGTGAGGCAGCACTGGCAGGTCCTGATGTGGAAGGATGGACTGCAGCCCTGGGTGCTTGGGGTTGGGACAGCCAGCAGCCCTCAAAAATTTTAAATAAAATACAGTTTTCTATCTGGAATATGTCCATCATGAGATGTACTTGTGAATGAGTTAAAGTGCTCTCTGCACTTTTGGCCAGGTCATGAAGCACTTCCCAATGCAACAAGGACAGCAGCATTTAAGAGCTTTTTTTATTGATGTACCATGCAGTGCTGGCAGCTGGGTGCTCCTGTTTCAGCCTGGACACTCTAAGAATTTGTGGGATGCCTGTGTATGTAAACGCCCTTCTCTAATCCTAATCAACCCTTCCCTCTTCTCCACCCACCAGTGTCATCTGGGGCAGCTGTTACACAGAAAGGGACCGTTTAATGACCTGTAAGAACCATTTACCCAGACCTCTCTTCTACATACTCAGGATTTTGGAGGTCCTGCATCTCCAAAGTGCTTTGGGGATTTCTATAATGGGAAATGAGTCCTGGTTAAACTCACGCTCAGGCTTATGTTGACTGTGGCTGTGTTACATGGCCCAGTCACTGGTGCCACGTGTATAGTCAGTCTGTTGTGTCTGACTACGGGCTGCTTTGTGCCTGTTTGTTCCCTCTGTGTCTGACGGTTATATCCCAGTGGTTATGCCCAGAAATTTGCATCCCAAGCTGTCATGTGTTCTGAAAACCCTCATATTTCTAAGAAAACATGGAAAAAGCTGAGTCCTTTCATGGAAAATGAAAAATTTAAACATAATCTACAGGAACCCCTAGAATGGCAATTGCATACACAGCTGTTGACCTTTCCAAAGCAGAAGCCTGCAGATCAGAAACCCACTCTTCAAGATGGGGATATGCCTTGCATTGTACCTATTTGTGGTACAAGGGAATGGGAACAAAACTGTGACAAGTGACCATATGATGTATGCAGTATTTCTTTGTTCTTTATTTCTTTGGGGTTTTTTTTCTGAAAAAAATAAATACACAGGGTGAGGATATATCTGTGCATTTTCATTTAAGAAGAGAAGCACAAAACTTGCTGGCCAGTGTGAATATGTGTGAGAGAGGGAATCAGCACTGTTTTTGCCTCCTTCAGCAGTGAGCTGTTCCATGAATTTCGACACAGGTTAAGTGCACCTAGCGCCTTAGATAAGGTGTCTCATCGAAGCTGCTTGTGGTGCTGTCAGACGCCGGGTGCCTTTGCCGCCTCCTTGCTTAACAGAGGACAGCCCCTTCCTTGGCTGCTTCCTGAGGGAGGCTGGCGCAGTTTCCCAGCAGTGTCCATGCGGTTGTCCCAGCTGTGCGGGAGCATCCCTGCATTGCCCCGCTGCGGACAGCTGTGCCTGGGAGCGCCTCGGCCGCGCTGCCCTGCCCGGCTGCTGTCTGCCCGCCGACTTCGGAGGCCCCCGCGCCGCCTTTCTCGCTCGCAAAGGGGGAGCAGGGGTGATGTTCCCGCAGGTCCCGCAGCCAGGGTTCCCTCGGCACGAACAGCCCTTTCCACAGCAAGGGCGGGCAGGGCCCGACAGCAACCTGTGCCCGAGCAGCCGGGCTGGGCAGAGCCGGCGCTGTGCGCCAGCTCCGCTGCAAGGACGGGGGTGGAGGGAGAGGCTGTGGCTGCCTCGGCCAAGTCCTGATCCCCCGCGCAGCCCGCGGCCGATGGCTCGGGCTATAGGCCAGCGTAGTGCTGGGGGATGGAGGTTCAGTTCATCCGGCAGCACAGAGCTGCCATGGGAAGGAAGGGCTGGAGCCGCAGTGCCTGGACCTGGGGCTGATGTCCCGAGGGAAGCCTGCTCATCGCTACGACCTGTGGGTGCCATAGCAAATGCTGCCAGGTGTGCCGCACTGCTATTTCCGCAGTCTCACTTGTTACGTGGGGGTGCAGGGTGCTGTTGCTACACCTAAGCAATGCCTGGATTCCCCAAATCACAAATGTGTCTGAGGCGGGTATGATTAATTAATTGGTAGAGCATCTTTTCTTATCGCCCTATAAGAAATGCAAAAGAGCTGGGAGAAACCAATAATCTGTGGATACCAACCCAGTTTTCCCCCGTGTGTGAAACGGGTGAAAATACGGGTATTAACAGAGGAGGCGGGCAGTCAGGCAGGGAGCTCTGCCCGGGGCTGAAGAGAGAGCAGTGACAAAGGGGTGCTTGAGCTGGGTAGCACCTGGGGTACCCAGTGCCTGCTGTGGGGTGACCACACCCCTAGCTCCGGCACCTGGAACGTGCTGCAACAACTGCAGGTCTCCTTGGGAAAGAAAAGCTGTCGAGGTTACAGAGATGTCAGCCAAGGAATGCCTAGTAGTAATGCATAAAAACTGTCCCCTTTCTATTTTATCACTGTAAGCAAATTTCATCTTCTAATGTGTTTCCCCTTGAAGTCACCAAGTCAGACAAGGAAATAAAGCTTGTCTTTAAAGCTCCGTGGTTCACAACTGCGAACGTGTAAATGTTACTGAAAAGCCAGGACGTGGTGGGGGCTATCGCCGGTGGGGGACTGTCCGTCTCCGCTGACCTGGGCGTAGCCGCCTGCCTTTCTCAGCATTGTTCCTCCTACACTTTGAGCTGGAGGGAGAGGAACTCTCACCTCGCAGCTCCTACTGGCCGCGGCCCCCCGCCCGCCCCTCCTTCCTCACCCTCTGCACGAGACTTGCTGCCTTCAGAAAATCTGCTGGGCTTGGCACAAACGCCTGCTAATGTAAATATCAGAGGACTACAGAAAGCCTCTCTGTTGGTGCCGGTTCTTCTGAGCCATGCTTTCAAAGTGCTGACTGTGTTGGTTCTTATCGTAAGTCAGTCTCAGCAATTAACTTTCTTTTGATCTTGGGCGTGTGCTTTTTTTTTTTTTTTTTTTTTTTTTTTAAGTGCACTTTTAAGAGCAGATGAATGTAGTGACCAAATACACAACCACGAGGTTTTTAGTTTAAAGGAAATGATACTTAAGCAGATGTTATCAAGCTTCTTCATAAAAAAAGAAGAGTTTTAAATTACGATTTTATAGATGAGAATAGTAATGAGGATTATTACTTTAAAATAGGAATTTTAGGTGTGTGTAGGATCATACGAAATTGGCACAAAGATTTTGAGTACAATGTGATGAAGTCTGATGTAGTTTACTACGCTGTTTCACATAAGAAGCTGTAAGAATTATTGATTCTTTTGCCCATCCAGATATGGTAGCTGGGTGCTAACACCCTTGGATATGTAGCTAATTAGGTGTGGGCAAGTACTGCACCTTGTTTCCAAGAGTTTGGACTCCTGGCAACCCCATGCAGCCTTCAGTCTCTGCTATTGAGTCCCAATGAACACAAAAGTTTTTCTTACTCGTTAGGAGACAGGTGCTCAGTGGGACTCACTCCCTGTGTTTTTGTGTCCTGGACTTCTCTTTGTCCCTCTGGACAGCACCACATGTCACAGAATCTTGCTGTACTACCCCAGAAGCATTCTGCTCTGTGGATTATTAGACCCATCCTGAGTAAACATATGAGTGGATTTATGAACAAAATTAGAGGTTTTGTTTTACTATGAAGTTTAGCTCTTGCTATTAATGATTTGCCTTTTACAAACTTTCAGCAGACTAGAGCATGTCGCATTGCTCACAGTGATCAGGAATGTCTGTGGTTTGTTTTGTTGAGCAATATTACATTTCTGGGGTTAGCTCTCGTGAGTCACAAGACATGTTGCTTCTTCACTGCAAATATGAATATGAGCACACAGCCCCTCACCCTCCCTCCCCATTTTAGGGACTTAGTCCCCAGCCTTCTTGCAGCATGCAAGCAGGGTAAGATAGCACATGGCAAAAGTGTTGCTGTAAACTTTCGGATGAAGATGTGACCAGAATGCTCAGCTTTTCATGCTGTTAGTGGCAGCACAAGGACAGCACAGCATTTGCTGGTGCCTACCCCAGTTTGAATTCTTGGGTATACTTGCTTGGCAAGTGGATACACTTGGTTTTGGTGCGTAGAATAGTATTTTTGTCATTTGATGAAGACAAGACATAGTTCAGACTTGTATAATTGAAACTAGGGATTATTTATATATAGCACTCCCAGTACTCCTCCTTGGAGAGTTTTTGGGTAAGCTTTGGCTGGTGTGTTTCCTAATTGTTGAGGTTCAACCCAGACGTAGATCTCCATTTGGGTGCAGCTCACTGCAAAAGGAGATTTCTGTCATGCAAAACTCAGGGTTTCCTTTATCTCTCTCACAAGCGTGTAATTTGTAGCTACTATGAATTTTCTTATGCCATCCTCTGAAAATTGCATCTCTTGCTTTGGGTAACTATACGAATTGCAGAATTTGATTTCGTTTGTTACATGGCGGTGGCAACTCACCACATGGCGACTCACCATGTTTTCTGACACCGTGGTAAATGTAATTTGACTTAAGACCATAACAACTTCTATATGAATCAATTGAAGGTCCAGCCAGTCCAGTGTCCCATTGCAAGCAGTGGCCTGCAAGAAATGCTTAAAGAGAAGGATGAGAAACAGGGGATGTAGGAAGCGATTATCCTCACCTCCAGTAACTGATAGTTTAAGAATTTCCTGTGCTAAAATTTGCATCCGGACCATTGTGTCTAATAGCCAACAGTGGGTTTATCCTCCACAAAGTCCCCCCTTTTTTTTTTCAATTCCTTTTATGCTGTGGCCTCCACAACTTCCTGTGGTAATGAATTCCACACTCCAATTAAGAAGCTATGTGGAAAAAGCATTTCCTTTCGTTTAAACTGGATAATTTCTTTGGGTGCCTCCTTATTTATATAATGTGAGAAGTCACGAAAAATCACTCTTTACAAACCTTCTTTGTGGTATTTATAATTTTGTAGTCTTCTACCATATTCTCTTCATATTTTGCTTTTGTTTTTTTTTTTATGTGTTTGTTTTTATGGTATTTGATTTCATTTTCCTCTCTTCTTGAGCCTTGTAAAGTAGTCCTCTTGAAGAAACCTAAAACTAAATTGATTTAATCAGAATGATAAACTAGAAAGGTCAAATGAAAAAAAAAAAAGAATTCATTTAACCTCTCTGTTTAGAGAAACTCTTCCAAAACCTGTCATCATCCTGGACTTCTCCATCTGTAGCTTTTTCAGTTCTAAATTTACAGTGAGGTTGATTGCTATGAACGTTGAGCTCTGATGTTTTTTGTGCACCAGATTTCCTACATGGTCTCGGCTAACCTAGTTTATAATTACGCATATCTTTTTAAGGTTATGTATTCACCCACGTATAATATTTTGCACTCACTAGAATTTCATTCATTGCTTTCTTTAGGTCACCCTGCTGTTCTCTAATGTTCTTCAGCACATCTCCACAAGCAGTTTTAAGCTGGATAAGCCTATTTCAAATCAGTATTGAACAATTCAAGTCACAAAGACTGTAAACTGGCTTCTTTACTGGTGTGCTGACTACATCTGTGCAGTGGTAACCAGTATTATTTAAACCATCACTTGTTACCGTTTTCATACAGACTGTTACTTTAAATACACATTCACATGAAGACTGTGAAGTCTGCTTGAACAGAGCAGTTATCTGTAACTTACCTGCATTGTTCACCCAGGTCTTAATATCAGCTGCTTCCTGAGCAGGGCAGAGAAGCCATATGGATGCAACCTTCCCTCTATCAGGCATTCCAAATGCAGACAGGGAAAGCATACCGTGTCTTAAAAAGAAAAATATCCTATGATCTGTGTATTAGGGCACATAGCATAGAGGAGACATACTTCTGCTGCTCCTAAAAGCGTTTTTGTAGTCACCCTGTATGTGAAAAATGTTGTTTCCCATAGCTGGGTTAGACTGTGTATCATCAGAAGTGGACATATGCACAACTGGCCAGCCAAACAGGAGGAACTGCAATATAGCATGATGCCTCTTGGCTTTTTTATTTGCTTGTTTACAGGTAACTTTTACAACCCTTCATTATCTTTGTGGTTGAGTTTTGGGAGTTTTAATTTACTTACATTTATACCTGTGGATGAGGGTGTATGGCAGGCATGTCCTTTTCTGTAAAACATTACCATGTCCTGGAATGGGAAAAAGAAGTTCTGTCAATATTTATGCACTTACCTTTGTTCTCTGCCTGCATAGTTAATACATTGTTAAATCCAGTGAAAGAGAAGTATTGGTTTCTCTCTTTTAAAGACCAGCACATAAGAAAAGTGCTTCTGAGCTGAGAGAGCATGTGCTGATAGAAGTTACTATATTTCAGCATTCAAAGCAATATAGAAAGGACAACAGCCTGACTGAAGAGGTATTTCAAGATGTTTTTCCTTCTAGTGGGTAATATTTATTTTGTTTTAGTTGAGCAAGTTTTTAGAGATCATCGTATTTAATACCACTATTTAACTCTTGTACTAATATTGCATTCAGATTAAAAAAAAAAAAAGAAAATTTGTATTTTTTACCATAACAGATGATAAATGAGTTCACTTATGTGGAAGTGGAGAATCAGAATCTTTCAGATCATTTTTCTGTTCTCAGATATATATTAAATACTGAGCATATCAAGATCATTTCTCAGTACACACAGCATACTGAAAAATTCAGGGCACAGCTCTCTTTTAAGGGAAGGTTACAATTATTTACTAAGATCATGAGAGCATCATTGTGACTTATGTATAGGACAATATTGGTGGACACCACTGAAAAAGGTATTTTTGCAGAAGAGATGTTAATGAAGACATAATAATGACTTTGAGCCAGGCAGGTTTCCTAGCTGGCCTGTCCAGTATATGTGCATAATTTGCTTCCAGTTTCTACCCACTAGAGAAACCTGTTCAGTCCTCCTGTGATCCTAAATGTATCAGCACTCCTGGAAATACCAGTTGCTAAGAATAACAAGAGAAAATAGAGCCAAAGGGCTTTATGTGTTAATTGTTTGCAGAGTGTTCCCAGTGCCAATTTCCTTACTTTCTCCATGAGCTGGAGCTTTTTGTTAAATTCATGGAAATTCTCCCTGCTGTTTCCATAAAATGAGGGTACTTTATCTGAACTGAAACTCCTCTGCAGTTGCAAGGTGTGGGTGGCAGAATGTCGAAATGCCTTTTAACTAATCTCCCCAGAATCGTGTTTATGGGATAATGCAAAGGCACAGTTTTAGAATTACACTTTCAGCACAGCTGTCATGTGGGAAATCTCTTGCCGGAAATATATTTATGGAAATGGCATGGAGATAGCCCACCAGTGCTGCTCTTGTCTGAGGTCTCTTCTCTGCTAAGCGTGGGTCTGCTGATGAAAAAATGGCATGTGGACGAAAAAGATGTAGGAACTAAAACACTGTGTATCAATGGTAATAGGGGCCCTGCCAGCTCCAGGGTGAGAATTGCTTATTTTATGTAATCAGAAGAGACTATAAAAAGATAATGGCAAATGAAAGAATTTTAATGGGAGAAAAAAAAACCTGTTTTTACCAACTGTAAAGGTCAATTTACATGACACTGATGAGATGTCTGCTTTATATCTTCTCTTAAACCTGAAATTTTCTGCCTTCTAGACTTTTGTGTATGCTCCTTGGGGTTTGTAAACCTGACAATGTATTTAGTGTTTTCAATAAGAACTCTGCAGAGTTCCATTTGTAAGCAGTCAATTTTTCTCAACATAAAAAACCCCAACAACCTCAGAAATTGCTACTTGAGCTTGCTACCTGGACTTCATTCAGTTCCAGTCCAGACTCTCAGTGGCAATGATCAGTGCCAGAGGCTCTGAAAGAAACTGGACTCATTGAAAGATTTGAGCTAGCATGTCTTCTCCCAGCAGTTAAATGTGGAATTATAACATTTTATATAAGCTATAAAAATAAGTGCATTTTTAAAAACTGTGGACTTAGGTTCTTAGCACTTAAGTTGCTAAGTAAAGCCTAAAAATGTTAGAATATGGCAAGCAAGTGCTTCCCTGTGAATTTTTACTTGCACCCCTCACTTTTCAGTACATAGAAGTAAAGTTCTTGTAACAGAGCAGCCATTGGAGAGTCACCCATGTGATGTAAAACTTACGGCACAAGCAATTCAAACTCCAGCCCAAGGCCACGACCTGTTAAGGATGAGCTTTGAAACATGGCACATTTTAAGGCAATCTCATGTGATATACATGAGATAAATAAAGTGACTTAAGGCTCTTGGAAGTCATCAACTCCAACACCAGGTCATTCGCGGTTTTGCTGTTGTTACTGTGTCTTGTACAAGGCCTCACTTTTTGCTACTCTCTTTTAAAACATTACTGAAAAGAAACCTTTTAAGCTGTACTTATTTTCTAAGTAAGGTTGAACTTCAGGTATGAACAATAAACACCCATGAGGAAGGCAAATCTTGACAAACCTTGTTGGCTGCCTCTTCCAGGCTCTGTGCTCTTTGTCAGTGCTGCCCCAGTCAAGGACAGCTATTGGAACAGGTCTCTGTGCTGAAATATCTGGACTCTGGTAGCCTCTTTGTTGTCTTGCCTGATCCACATGCATGCTCATCCTAGTTATGTTTACAGTGAAGGCATTCTTCTTGTCTTGTGTGCATCAAACCGTTTCCCTTACATCTTCACAGGAATGAAACAATTGTCATTATCTGATTCTCTCATGGAAATAAAGTTGAGGTGCAAGAGGGCAGCAGTCATAACCACTGACAGGCCTGACAAGAAAATGTAATAGAGTCTTAATGTAAAGAGGGAATAAAACTGCATCTGTTACCATATCCAAGGAAAAGTGTGTGTGTTGAGAAAACAGGGTTCAGAAGCTAAGTAAATATGAGACAGGTTTTTTTTTTTTTGTGGGGTGAACAGGGGAGGAACAAAACAATTAAGTTTTGTACACTTAGAGTATGAAATGATGATTTAAAATTTTTTTTTCTGTCTGCCAGGGGGTTATATTTATTTCCTTCTTGCTTGTGTCTCCTTCTCCCAGAAAATTTCTAGTCATGTAGCTTCAAAGCTGTTGGTGCTTGCAACACCAAGGCTGTGTTGGTCGTCTTGGTTTTTCATGGAGAATTTACAATTCTGTGTAATTACAGTGGGTGATGGAGGAAGGAAGGTGAGAGAGAGGTGGTACAGGTATACTGCAGTGTTAAAAATAAGGTCCAACATTACTTCAAGTCAGTCAAGCAGGAAATCCCATTCTAGCCTGGAAAGGCCTACTTTTGGTTCTCATATGATTCTGCATTGAAATAGGTTTACTGTAACAAGAGGAAGGATAATTTAAAAATCAAGCATTCCTGTTACCTACATGGTCTTTGAAAAGAGTTTTGTTTGAGTGTGGCTATCTCCATCTCTCCCTCCTACAAGATCGATACTGTGTTTTTCAATCACCTATGTGTTACGTGGGTTGATAAGAAGCAATGTTTACTGTCCTGATCAGCTTTGACCAAGCTGTGTTGACACTGCAGGTAAGTCGTTGCCCATCCTGGAATGAAGGTCTTGTGGCCCCTCTTAAGAATTAGCATTTCTGACGGTGGTGGGAGACAAAGGTCATAATGTGAAACAGACTTGCCTATGTACTTTATACTTTATATACTTTATCTTATTTTCCTCTGTTACATTTGTATGTATGTATGGTACTGTTTATTTTGCAGGTGTGTCACACTGAAAGGTGAAAACTATTTGAGCTGTAAGTTAGCCTACTTGCATTGGTGTCTTTTATTTTGTGATCTTCAGTTATCTTTGCAGGTAGGTAGGTTCTGACGTCTCAAAGAGTCTTAGGAAATTTTTCAGATTCTCTTGTTTACTCCTGTTTAACATCCAAGAAATATTTAAGAGTCAAAAAATTAAAGTGTTGCCTTGCTTTCTACACTGCTCATTTGGTTGCTTGTCAGCTGTCTTGGTCCATTTTTATAATCTTTATGCCAATATGCTCTAACAGCTACAAAACTGTTGGCATTGACTTAGTTAATGCTTATGAATTTTCTTTTCTGGTTGGCTTATTATTCTGTTTCCACTAAAGGTGACCTAGTTGGGAGGTAGCTGCTGTGTGTGAGAAGTATGGAGAGTAACTTATGCAGAGACTTGTGATGCATGGTACTGACCAGACATGGCCTAAAGTAACCCTGACTTGCATTGCTCAGCCAGGAGTTGTCGCTTCAGTATTTCAGAGAGTTCTCCCAAGAGAGGCAGGCATATGATGGATTTCTGAGGCCTGACAAAACCTGTCAGTGGAGATAACACTTGAGAAAGTCAGCTTCATTTGTTCACTTGCTGTTTTGACCTTTCAAATTCACTTAGAATTTTTCAATTCAGTAGTTCTGAATTTCCAGTTTAGTATGCGTTTTGCTGTCTGACAGAAGTTATAGTGTTTCTCGGTGTTTTATGAAAATGCTGTGGGAACCAGAGGAAACAAATAAATATTTTCATGCAGTGTTTCTTTTGAAGTCAGAGCTATAAGTGATAGTTAAACCTCAAACACTGGTTTGATAACAAACTACCTAAGCCTATCCATAAATCAGCTTTTCTTCTATGAAGATGTTTTTTCCTTTGGAATTGTTTTACAAATAGCGTAGTCTCATCTCATGGTATAAAGAGAAGATAATGTTTATGCCAAAAACTTCACAAGGTCTCCTCCCTGAGTGCAGATGAATAGATAAATTAACTAAAGTACCTCTAGAGAAGAGATTTTACATGGAATATGAGACACCCTATCCTTACCCTCTATGATATTTAGAATCTGGAATCCTATTTTATTTTCCAGAGTGACATATGTGTCGGTATTTTACAGTAAAATTTTTATACTGGGTTTATTTGTCTAATGATCAAGGATGTTCTTGCAAAAGAGCTATAAAACGCTAATGAAGAGTCATGACCTTTTTCATCCCAAAAGAATGCTCTTTCTTTTTCAATTCTGTGAGAGGGTGAAGGTCTGTAATCTGGACTACACAGAAGTAACTGTGCCCAGAACACACCTTATGGCCTCTGAAAACCGTGCTGTGGAAGGTTAACAGAGAATCGTCTCCGAAGCAAGGAGCAAACTACAATTTTACTTGAAAATACATCCCCAGACATCTGAAGAGGTCCCTAAGCCACCTAAAATTCCAGTATGACAACCATGTGTCTTATTCAAGGCAGACCCTGGTCTGTGTGATATTATTTTAAATTAAATGAGTTTTTCACAGTAACGATCTTTTATCTTGAGCACAACTCATTTTGCCCTTAACAGAATCCAGTAAGATGTTGTCATCTTTTGTGTAGGGAAGCTGAACCCAGAAGAGATGAAGAGATGAACCCAAGGAGATGGCTTTGTGAACACCTGTCTACTCTAAGAACCATACCAATGCGATATGGCTCCATGTTTTCACAGTAAATGCTTTATGTAAAGACTGATTTCTTAATTCCAAATCTCTTTCCTCCTAAAGAGGAAAAGGCAAATCAAAATCTAATCCTGCCTCTTGGGCTCAAAACTGTGGAGCTGATTGACATTATTACATTATGTTTGAGATCTAAAGTAAAAAGAGGCCCTCATAGAAAGACCAAAATAATCTGATTAAGTCTTTAATGTGGAATGTTTAAAGGAAGGGCTTATTTTTGGTAATTTCATGGCCTCTCACAGAAGAATGCAGAGAAAACTCACAAAATCCAAATTCGTTCAAAACACAGCTGGCTGTATAACTGCCATGTATTTTTCTTAGGGAAATAGCTGCAAGGTTATTTGTCATCCTGACAACACAAAATGTCCTGGAAGCCCTACAGAGCTCTGAGTTTCTGCTTACAGGCACAATCCAAACACCGGGCTTATCCACAGGATCATCCCCTAAGATGTCTCCAAGACATGAGGTGCTTTCTCTTCCCACAGGCCAGGTTTTGCTGTCAGTTTTTGGTATTCACGTCAAGTGCTTCTGGCAAGAGATATGTATGCTAGTAAATGACACTCTGCATTACTGAAGCTCTTTCAATCTTTGTTTAGGTTCTTCTGTGTCTTCTCTCTGGTTATGTGAAGATCCCTTTGCCATGTCCTATTTGCCTCATGAGTCCTCAAGCTGTAGAGAAAGCAAGGTTTGTGAGGGATAGAAAACATGTAGGCAGATATGGTTCTATATTTTTTCCTATTGTGACATTTTTTTAAGTGATGGAACAAGCTTCAGGTAATAGCTGAAGCTGATTTGTTCTTTACATCATTGTCCATTGGTACTTTACTAACTTTGCCGACATTATTAAACTTCTCGTTTTGAAATATTTTCATATTATGACCTGTTTTTTCTTTTAATGACAGCCCTTTCAGACATAAAAACATAAAAACCAGACAAGAGCTAACCAAACAGAAAAAGGACCTCTCAAGCCTTTGCTGTGTGATGTGCCTTAGTACCTATAGAAGGTCTATAGAAGGGTCTTCACAATATTTTCCACCTTTGCTGTCAGGAAACTTTCTATGCAATCATTGAGAGGCCTTGCTATAGATTCTGCTCAAACATTGAATCCAGTTCCCTTGCACTGTAGGGTAGGGTTTGGGATGAGATGCTGAGTAGTGTCCCTTTGAGAGTTATGTTGATGAAAACCAACTGGGCTCACTTGTGAGCTGACTTTCCTAGAGGAATTACGTGTCACATGCTCTCTTTTATATCTTCTGCTCTTTGCTGAAATTCAGAAGGATGAAGCTGATCAATCGTCAGCCTTCCAGTGCAGTATGCAGGCTTTTGGCACCTGGGATCTTTAGTGTACCACCTAGTTTTCTGGAGAAAAAACATAGCACTGTGACTCATACCAGTGAAAGTTGCAGACAGATTCTTTCCCTTGGGGAATATGAATATATTGTGTGTGTGTGTTGGGAGGAAAGGGAGTGAGAGCAGGGAGAGAGCACTGAACCTCTGGAGCCATAGTGGTTCCTGACTTACTGCTGTAGCTGACTCTTGCCAGTATTTACAGAGAAGATTACAACAAATATTTGATTGACTGGAAGTTTATCTTCATTTCTTCATCCTATTGACCATTTTAATTTGCACTTGAAGTCTGTGCCCTCATGACTACCAATGAAATACTTCACATCCCATGCTTTTGTCAACAGCCACTGCCACTGCTTCCTGAATAGGGTACTACTCTGTTGAGAGAGTTCAGTATCTCTGATCTGCATGACTGCAGAGTTGCCACTTAGGTTCTGTTTTGACAAAGAAATTACTAACTTGACAGATCCCAGGAGAGAAAAGGCATGGGTGGTTTTAGCACTTATGAAGCTTGGGTACGTACACTCTGGGCTCAGTACTTAGGGATTTGTGAGCGTACATTGAAGCATCCTGCAACCTTTTGTGCACGTGGGATTTAACAACTCTGCTAATTCAGTGTAAAAAACAGCTTTTCTGTTTAGCAAAGAAATCTCTCTTGGGAGAGAGTAGAACCTGATACCAATTCGAGTGGGATTTGAATTCTTTTTATGTTGTATTTCTGTGCTCTCTTATGTTACATAAGCGATGTTAGTCAACTGAGTTGTGTTAAGTAGCATCAATATTTCAACACAGGCTGGAGAAGCTCTACTACAGATGGAAGCAGTGTGTTTCTGAGATCAGTGCATGAGTCTGTGTCCTTTCATTGGTGCAAAAGTAATTTGTTTCCACTTTTAGTGTTGTAGTAGATGACTCTCACAGCTGGGTAACTTTGTGCTGAACTTGTTAGAATGGCTGGAAAGGATATTTCAGACAAAACTTCTGAATTAGGGAAACTATATAGCCATTCTTGGATTTGGGGAAGAGGAAAGCCAGGTGGGAATGAAAAGAGAATACTTAAATACTGTTTTATTCCTTCCTAAAAAGAACAGTTACTATGGTGCTGAAATGCTTCATTCTTGAGCTGCGAGTTGTGGACAATAAACAAGAAAAGTCTTAAATCATGGTAGATTTTCAGGTTCAATCCTCACCTTTTAGAAAGAATTGGTAAAAGGTATGTGCCCTGGATGCAGATCCTATGTTTTGGAGTAGATTATCTCCCAGGTATGGTAGGTGAAAAAGATAAGAGATGCAATAATGAAGAAAGACAATATTCAGCTAAAACCTCTGTGGTAAAGATTTTTTTGTCCCATAGTAATATGGGACAAAGTAAGATCTTAAACTTCTTGAGGCCATAAACAAACTTTAATGACTGTGATCTGAAGGATTTGAACCTGAGTTTCCAACATTAGTAAACACGAACTCTACTCCCCATACTGAAAACCTGGAGAACAATTTGATTATCCACATTATAGGAAAGGTTGTAGTGCAGTCTACATGCATTAACCAGGCATAAACAAAATTCAGAATTATCAAATTATGTATTTGTATTTGCTGAATGTATTTGTTATAAGTCTTCCTTTAGGTCATGTAATCCCAAAATTAAGAAAACCTTATTCAGTAGTCAGAAACATTTTGTAGGCAACAGAGCAAGCTGCATTACTATCCATAATACTTGTATGTTTCCAGTGACTAAGTAGTGTGCCAGTTTTCCTTCTAACACAAAAGCGTTTTATTATGCTCCACCGTTGTTTAAAATTTGCCTTTCATAATTATCATATTTCTAGCTGAAAGAAAAGTAGGAGCTAGAACCACAGAATTTTCTTTCCATGTCCAATCTTCCTTTCTGTCCCTGTTACTGTATGGTATTTTTTAAGAAATGCTGAAATGTTCACAAAAATTTCAATAGGACAAAGGTGTCACTGGAAAGACCACAATTTGTAATAGTTTAGACCTTGGAGGGTCTAATTTAAGTAATAAGTTGATCAGAACTCTTTGTGATAATAACTGCATGTATGATTCAAAGCAAGTAGGGAAAGTTAAGTAATCAAAAAAGTAGAATAACTTGTTAATTAATCTGGGAGTTGGTGAGAGAGTGAGCTTCTCTACCAGCCACTGAGGAAACTGGATGGAATACTGACCTTCTTGTATTCAATAGCTCTATGGTTGTGGTAGGTTGACACTGGCTGGATGCCAGGTACCCACCAAAGCTGCTCTCTCAGCTTCCTCCACAACTGGATGGGGGAGAAAAAAGGATAATGAAAGCCTCATGAGCTGAGATAAGGACAGTGAGAGATCACTCATCAATTACCATCATGGGCAAAACAGACTTGACTTGAGGAGAATAACTGAATTTATCACAGTCAACATAGAAATCAGTGCAGTATAATGAGAAGTAAAACAAATATTAACCACACCCTCCTCTACCTCTCCCTCCAGGATGCTTAGGCTGCTGCTTAGGGAGAGGAGTCCTTTCTCTGCTCTAGTGTGGGGTCCCTCTCTCAAGAGACAGTTCTCCATGAATTTCTCTAGCATGAGTCCCATACCATGGGGTGCAGCCAGTCCAGAACAACTTGCTCCAGCTTGGGTCCCCCACAAAGTCACAAGTCCTACCAGGACCTTGCTCCAGAATTGGCCTCCCACAGGTTCACGGCCTTATTTTGGGCATCCACCTGCTCCAGCATGGGTCTTCTCCATGGGCTGCAGCTGGATCTCCATCCCCAGGGGTCTCCATGGGCTGCAGGGGCACAGCTGCCTCACCATGGTCTGCACCCCAGGCTGCAGGGAACCTCAGCTCTGGCACCTGGAGCACCTCCTGTGCCTCCTTCTGTAGTGACCTTGGTGTCTGCAGAGTTGTTCCTCTCAGTCCACTCTTCTCTGGCTGAAATTACATCTGCATGATAACTCCTTTTCCTTCTGCAATACATTAATGCAGGAATGGTTGTGACATGGTGTCTGAACTCAACACTTTCTTGGTGGGGCATTTTGTCTTGCTGTTGAAGTGTGTATTCAGGTTTCCAAATTCATGGACACATTGGAGTCTGTAATTGAGAAATGGCAGCAGGCAAGCAAAGGGGCATGTTCTGATTTCATCATTGCACAGGTTTTGTGGCTATAGCTGTAGAACTCAAGGAACACTCAAGGTGGCTGATCACCATTGATTTTCTTCTTGTGTCATGAACGTCAAGCAATGAAAAAAGCCAACCACATAAAGGACTGGAAATGTTCAAATGTTGCACAGAAGCTTAAGCACCTTATTTATCTAATGAGAGAATCACAGAATCCTTAAGGCTGGAAAAGACCTCCAAGATCAAGTTCAACTTTTGAACACCAGATTGTCGAGACTATGGCAGAAAGTGAGACTTTGAGTTGTTTTTTGGACACCTCCAGGGATGGAGACTCCACCACTTCACTGGGCAACCCTTTCCAGTATCTGATCACCCTTTCTATGAAGGATTTCTTCCTAATGTCCTATCTGAACCTCCCTTGGTGCAGCTTGAGGCCACTTTGTCTTGTCCTGTCACTTGCTACCCAGGAGAAGAGGCCAACCCCCACCTGGCCACAGCCTCCTTTCAGGCAGTTGTAGAGAGTGATAAGGTCACCCCTGAGCCTCCTTTTCTCCAGGCTAAACACCCCCAGCTCCCTCAGCTGCTCCTCACAGGACTTGTGCTCCAGACCCTTCCCCAGCTCCATTGCCCTTCTCTGGACTCCCTCCAGCAGCTCAATGTCTTTCTTGCAGTGAGGGGCCCAGAACTGGACACAGCACTCGAGGTGTGGCCTCACCAGTGCCCAGTACAGGGGGACAATCCCTGCCCTGGTCCTGCTGGCCACACTATTGCTGATCCAGGCCAGGATGCCATTGGCCTTCTTGGCCACCTGGGCACACCCTGGCTCATGTTCAGCTGCTGTCACCAGCACCCCCAGGTCCTTTCCAGCCCCTCTGTCCCAGCCTGTGCCGCTGCCTGTGGCTGTTGTGACCCAAGGGCAGGACCCAGCACTTGGCCTTGTTGAACCTCATACTCTTGCTTAACACAATTTACTTTTCAGTACCAAAATGATCCTAAAGGACCATAAAATATTGTAGTCCTTAATCCACCAATTAACAAACAAAAAAAAGAATATATTTTGACACAGATTTTTGTTTGATTCTAGTTTAGCAGATTTTTTTCCCTTATGAGTGAAATACTATGAGTGCTTTATTTATGTTGAATTACTCAAGCTTTATAGGCATGCTACAAAGGATTTCCAGCACATTCCTCTCTAAGGTGAACGAGTCAGTTTCAAGAGGCTTTTAATGAGTCACAGAAATACATGCAATATTTTACATATGAGTCACTACAAAATATGATCAAACATTATTTTTACATTCCTTAAGCAGGAATACTGTAAATATATTACCATGATGGTGCATTTCACGGCATTCTGTCTTCCAGTTATTTACTACTGCTATTATGGCTATTGCCAAAAAATAGAAAAAGTGCAGATAAAAAAATCCTAATCTATATGTCTCAAATTTATGAATAAGAATATAACAGAGTTCTTATTTTCAGCTAGTTAAGAATGGGCTGCTATTATATGACACCAAGCAAGTTACTGTACATGTTTTTGTTGTCTGTTTTAATCACCTCACCTGATATTCCAGCCAAAACAAACTCCATTATTTCATTTCAGTTTTAGGGATTTATTACTGCTGTTGAGTTTAAGAATTCAGCATTCCTTTTATATATAAGCCAAGAACATTAAATAACCTCAGAGAATACAGTATTATCTCTTGAGCTCTCACTCCATGAGATGATGTTGAAATGTTTATAGCAGCTGGACCTGGGACTGACAAAAGGAAGGGCTGATTTCTGTAGAAATTACATCCTGACATCCTCATTAAGACCTTCCTTTCTGATATCCAGTGGTATGTGGGGCAGCTTCCTTTCTCCCTTTTCCTTGACACAACTTGTTGAAGAGGAATGTGAAGGCTGGGTGTGATCTTCCCAACATCAGAGTGAAAGGAAGTAACATACCAAACAGATGATGGCATAAATGCTGCTGAATCTGATTCCACCTCCACCCCACTGGGTCACCACTCAGCAATATTTCAAAAGGCTAAAGTCAACAGTCATAACAAAAAGCCCAGCCAAGATCTGTCAGTATTAGAAGTGGAGATAGAAGGAAAGCTAACTAAGAACTGAGTTTGTGGATATGCTGCATGGGTTTTTTTCTGGGTAAGCTGTGCTGTCACTTTGTAAATTCAAAAGGTAAGGAGAATTCTGCACCAAGTGTACACTGAGAAGTGGAGACTGCAACCCCTCTTTATAGAGCTAGGTAAACCTGTTCAGCATGAATAACAGTACATAGTCTTCAGACAGGCTTTATTCTGATCTTAGTAATGAGAACGTTCCTGATGGTACTATCTTTGAGGGAGAACATGGAAGCTGAGAGGTTTACATGTTTTATTAACCACCCCCCTCTGCAACTCCCTCACATTTCTCATATCTGATCTTGCATTCATTTATGTGTGAAACACTTACAGCTACCCAATAGATAATACTTTTTGACACCACCTTCCTGGAAAGGAGTGATTAGTCAAACAGCACTTCTGAAGCATTCATGGAGGTAGGGATGTGGAGGGAGAGATAACACTGTCTGCCATTCTAGGCAGGTCTACTTCTGCATAGTTTTGTTGCTTTCTCACTGCACTTCATGTTAAGCACGTCTGACTACCTTCAATTTGCCTTTGCATCAAAAATACCATGGGTATTAGGCTGAGGTTCAAATGCATTGTGTGGGCATCGCTTAAATGAGCATCTATGTACTTATGGGGGAAGGTGTGCAGTGCTGTCCACCTGCAGACCCGCTCCACTGAGCCAAGCTTGTTTAAATAACTGTCCCTGTGGCATGGCCTGTCTTTAATGAATTATTGTGACAGTCACAGGCAGACCCCAAAAACCATGCCAGTGAAAACACAGGCCAGAAAAGCCTCTAGGTTAAGCATCTCAGGGCAGAAGTTTAGCCTGTCTGTGCAATGGCAGGGGAGATATAAGCTGTGGAGAAAATAAAGACACCAAGAAGCTGTTAGGTGTCCATTAACTAACTCCTGAGAGGAGACCTGACTATGTTCAGGCCAATTGCTTTAAATGATGAGGCAGTCATGATACGCAAAGAACCAGCTGCTAACTACCCCACAACCACACGCACCAAGTGGTCATTCACATTTGCTAACTTCTCCATATTTTTCAGTACAGTTTTTAAAATTTGTTTCTCTGTTTCCAAATACATATTTTAGTATCCTATATACCAAAGCTCAGAACAAGAATTTGTTTTTCACAGTGTTACACAAAAATCACAACAGTAGCTATGCATTTTATGACTCCTCTGTAGTTTTTCAAAGAAGAAAATTAGCTCTGCACTCTTGTACAACCTGACTATAATGATGCCGTGTGTATGAATGATGAAATAAAATGATTTGGCAAGGAATTAAAAAAAATAGAAAGATGAAAAGTACATTAAAATTGCCTTTCTAATCTTGAGAAGATATATAAACCTAGCAATATTAAGATGATTGCTTTGGGTTACTAGAATTTGAATATCATTTGATCTCCATTTAAAATATCTGCATATTTTTGTATGACAAGCTTTGATAGCAAAGTCAGTGATAATGAGAGTTTGATGCTTTACTTATGGACACTTTTGCTCATAGCTCAGTGATATTGCTGTAAGATATCTTGTGATAATTTGTCTGGGAAGGAATTACCCTATAACATTTAATCATTACTTCTTTGGTGTGTGGTTTGGTTAACATGCTTAACATACCTGATTCAAATTACTTAGCCTTGATACAGAATTATCTCATCCTTTAAGACATATTGATTTTCCCACAGCAAAAAGAGCTTGTACTCTATAATGCGAATATGTAGAACATGAAGATTTATACCTGTCCGCAGATATGCTGAAGTTCTCCAGAGATTCAGCACAAATAGCAATACATAACACCAAGAAATACTAATTAGACTAAGCATTTTGCAAACTTGCTGGAAGAAGTATAAAAAGTAAGACGATATGGTACAAGGCCAGCTGCAGGAAATGCATTGTGTAATTACTGTGGGCTGAAATTCCACACCTAAAACACATGATTTTAGAGTCTGCTTTACAGCATCATTTAACAGCTAAGGTGATTACAGCAACCTTAAAATGGAAGGGCAGCAGACAAGGTAACAGGAGCACAGAAAACACAGCAACATTTTTTTAAATTGATATGGAAGGAAAGAAAGAAAGAATTATTGAGTTACTTTCAAGCAGTACACAAAATCCATTTCAAGATAGAAGTAAGGCAGCATTATGGTGTTCCCATTTTTTTGAAATTAGAGGGAGAACAAAGTCAGTTTGTTTAGCCACAGATAGCCGGGGTCAAAAGGAGCCCTCAGGAGAAAAAGACTCACTACGGAAAAGCCAGAATAGTTGTTTCAGCTGGTATTGGCCATGGAGAATGGGTCTGGCCCAACAGTCTCTCACTGCAGAAAGAGAGAATCTAGTGTTTTCCTGTCAATTTAGAAGTACATTTTAAAAAGAATGTTTTAGGTGACATTGTTAAAACCAATGGTAAAAAAAAAAAAAAAAGCTGTGATCAAAAGGACTCTTAATATGTCACTTAAACATAGTTCAGTAGGCACAGAAGATAATTAGCATGCTGCTAGTCTCTAAAAATATGTGTGGAGAAATATCCTTGGAGATACATACCAAAACACCTGGCACCTGTACCCTGCAAATTTCTATCTGTTACAAAATAGTAGAACTGAACATTAGCCATCATAAAATAATGGAAGCATATATTTACTATGTATACTTTTGACTTCATTTTGGAGCAGAAAGGATTTTTTTTTTGCAGGTAATGCCTCATGAACCTACTAGAACTCTTTTATGAACCTGAAAAGTTCTTCATATGTAGATTCAAATTATGTATCTGAATCTGAAATAAAAGGCTCTGACGTGGCTCTTTTTTGACTAATAATGCACTCAAGTTTTCAGAGGACAAAAGTGCTTTTTTTGAGTGGAAAAGCAACTGAATAACAGATAAGAAGCCAGTAGTAATAACAAAGATTCATCTTTCACCTAAAGATTACTAGCAAAAATGAAGGACTGCCTCAAGCTTCTCTAGTACTCACACGTGCTGACCAGCTTGCTGTTAAATGCTCAGGTATGGGGATAAATTGTGAGTTGGCAAAGTTTACAGATTACAGATAGCTGTTAGGACAGATCAGTCATAAGGTGATGGCATAGGGTTTCAGAAAGGTATCTTTTGTTGCAAAACAAGGTGATGAAAGGGCTTATTATAATGCTAGAAAGTATGAAATAATGCACATAGGAAAAAATAGCTATTGTTGTAAGTTTGCAACAGTGTCTAAATTATCACTCTAGAAAGATTTTTTTGAAAGCATTGTTCACTAGGGGTTAGCCCCCTGGTAATGTTAGAACTTATTACTCTCTTCCAGTTATATGGTGTAAGAGAAAGCAGGGGATGGTTTCCAGGTAGAGCTATTAGCTTTGTCAGTAACTTAACTGTGAATGCCCTCAAATATTAACAAAAAGATAAAGAATAACAAGAAGAAGAAAAAAAAAGCTGCTCATGCTACTTGAAAGCCGTGGTTTATCCATGCCTTGAATATTGCATGGAAACCTGGTCACTCTTTGTCAGAGAAGTAACAATAAAAGTAGAAGATAGATTGAGAATGTTGTCAAAGTTGAACAGATGTATAGAATTGCTTCTGTCTGAGGAGAAATGAAACGGGGAACTAAATCTCAGATAATAACAGGTCCCACGTAACTGTGAAGGGTCTGGTAGAAGTGTCAAAATGTAGAAATGGCACAGATAAGGTGATTAAAGCATGATTTCCCACCATGCAAGAAACTGATAAGATCAGGTAAAAAGTTATAACTAAATGAAATGGAAACTACCTCTCTAAAAAGTATATAATCAAATTAAGGTGTCTATTGTAATGGATTTGTTAAAAGCATAAGTGAATTAGAAAATGACTTGGGCAGCATCACAGATCATAGTCCACCATTGGCATAACTTCCAGTTTGACAAGTTCCTAAATCACTAACTGAGAGAAGCTGAGAAGATATATCAGCAGAAAGGTCACACACTCCTTACTCTATTTGTCATGTTCTTAAGCCCTGGCTGCTGGCTACTGTCACAGCCACTGCGGTGGGGCAGATGAAGTGGTGTCTTAAGGCCAAGTAAGTGAATGATTTTAAAATACATCCCTAGTGGTGAGAAAAACAAAGAGACCTTATTCTGCTGGTATTCTATCAGTCTGACTCATTTTTTATCTAATGCAACCTTCATGCCAATTAATCATAAGGGTTTCTGAACAAATATTTGCAGTTTAATAGGAATGATGGAAATTTTTATGTTGCACATGTTCTTGATTCTTCCTGTGCTCAGAGGAGCTGACTCACCAGCTGCTGCTAATATCCAGTTTGTACTAATATGATCAAAATATAAGGGTGTAAAATTACTCACATTGCCACTTCATTAATTTACATACTAAATGTTCTTCATTCTACTGCTGTGAGTGAAAAATACAGAAAATGACAAATAGCAGTGAAGAGGTGGTGTAACTTTTCTGTTCCTCTATCTAAACCCACGTAGGCAGAGGGACGAGAAGGTGTGGCTTTCATAGCAGATATTTTAAGTGTAGGTATTAAGCCAATAGCAAAGATTTTGTTGGCACATTTTAAATATTTGTCTTTGAAATCACTGAAAGTTTTGGTGTTGGGAAGGAAGTGCAGCTTTCCACAAAGCAGTATTTGTTTGCATTTGCCTGGTAAATCCAGTCCTAACAGATCTAGATGTCATGAAATCAAAAGCTGTGGAAATGCCCTGTTCCAGTGCCATGCTAGAAAATCACTTGATTAGTCACGACCTTTGGAGAGGCAGAGTATGAGGTGTCTCCTGGGAAAGCTGCAAGCCTAGAAAAGCCTGCTGTTTCCCAGTGTATCTCTTAATGAAGGAACCTCCCTTGTGCTTCCTTGCATACACACTCATTGTTGTCTAGGATGGCACCTTGAGCTCAAAGCATCTAACGAGACTCTATCACATAGGGGACCAAGAAAAGCACCAAACATCTCCAGAATTAGCCACACTTTGGAGTAAGTGAAAGGTGTCTCACTAAGGGGAAAGCTTCACTGGATGTGTGATTGCTGTGTGATGTAACCATCAGTAGGATAAAGAGAGTTTCTCCTTCTAAAGTGGGCACCTTCAGACTTTGCACTGGGCTGAATAACTGGGCAAGGTTCACAGGCTGTGCAGAATTACACCCCAAATGTATAAAGGAGGAATGCTATGCATGTACACACTCATATGTCCTCTCTGTCAGAAGGAAAGGTTGATGCCATCAAATTGCCTGCAGAATGACAGGGCACCCTGATGGCTCCCACTCTAAAATTGGCCAGGCAGTTCTGTTGCTGAGCCAATTAGGGAATGACCTATTCTCCAGAAATAGAAAAATCACAAGGAAATCTGAAACATACAGTCCTTCTGAGAGAGGTGAGATGGTGATTCCAAAGATGAAGACCCAGTGGTAGAGGGAGATAACTATCTCATGCATAGTTGAATGAACTCACTTGAGCAGAGGTGAGTTTACTCCTTTCAGATTCCCTCTCTTTCCATATTTACATTTTTTGCCTCTGGTGGGTCACTGAGTGTAGGGTGGCAGCTAAGGACAGTAATGCAGGAGGGACTTGTGAGCCTTTTGTCTTCTTTCTGGGCCCTTGCCATAGTATGCCACGCCAAAGAAGGGAAGAGAAACCACCTGATAGAAAACTCATGCTAGGATTGCTACTAGCACCCCTGGAGGAGTGAGAGGGTGAGAAGAGAAGCTCATGTACCCTCAGATCATTATGAACTCTGCAGTTGTTCTTTCTATTTTTTATTTCCTTATATAACCTTTTGTATGGTTTTTATAGTTTTAGAGCCTACATTGGGTTGACTAAGGGCTGTGATTTCATAATAATTCTAAGCAACTTTGAATCGTTTCCACCAACAACTCTGAAAGCTACTACTGTTTGTAATCTAGCATGTCCAACATACATATTGTAAAAGCAGATAAAATCAGCATCTGCTTACAATGAGAAACCTAGGCAAAGACCTTCAATACCAGAAAATGCCTCAGTCTTACTGTGTCCTGAAGAAAGAATCTTATGTCTTCATCTCCAAACCACAGCTCCTGGCTCTCATGAGATGGCTTTCATGTTAATTGTCTCCTGAAGGTTATTTCTCAGGCTCTGGGTACTTCTGTTGGCTTAGCTTGTTACTCAAGCCTGGCATTGTCTTTTGGTTATTCCTGGTATTCATCTTCTTGCTGCTTATCTTGGCCCATCTGTTCCTCATCCTCCCGCAATAGAGTTGGCATTACTACCTTCCCAAGCTCTTCTCTTAGAAGATCTGACATTTTTTCATCTCCCAAGGCATATCTATTAATTCCCCTAGCTGTTTCCTTATCTCTACTAAGTTTCTCACCTGCTCATTTCCCCAGAGTTGTTACAGCACAGCTCATACTTACTCCATGACATTTCTCTCTTCCCTCACCATACTTCTTTGTTTGCTTTGTCATGTGTTCCATCTGCCCATGGATTTAATCTCTCATGATCTACTTCTTTCCTCTCCCAGCTGATACGGTTATAGTAGAGTTGCTATGAGAAACCCTGCTTTGCCAATGCTAGTCTGTCACAGCAACTAGTGTGGCAACAGTGATGGACTACACAGGTACTTAAAAGGTCTGCTGTGGTCAGACAGTTCATGGTGCATCCAGCACCATGGATGGGCAAGTAGAACAGCCCAAATTTGGGCTGTACATATCAGGAAATAGGACGAGTTTATGGCTGTAGTTTTGCACAGGACTTTTTAAAAATGAAAGAAAAACGCACGAAGGTAGACGACTGTATTTGCATCATTGAACAAGAAATCTCTAGCAAGGATTTCACATCTCTCAGACAGCCTGTCCCAAAATACATATTACCCTGTGCCCAGGCCTGCACTTTCTTTTGTGATTTCACTGATGCCCTTTGACAGCTCCAGAGAGTCAGGTGACTGCAGAGCTGGGTTCCTCTGAATGCTGCAGGAACATGTGCCCTCTGTAGCTTTGCCAGACCTGCTGGTGGTGTTTCCTCTTCTGTCTCGAGAGCTGTTACCCATTCACTAATCACACCAGCATCACTAGCACCAGGCCCAGTTACTCTGCAGAAACCCCATTTATGGGCTGTAAGTCTGAGCAGTGCAAGAGACTCCCCAGGCTGACAGGCATCACTGCAAGTCAAAAACATGCAATTGCAAAGAGCTTGACTTCAGTCTTTGCCTGGGGCCTCTGTGAATTTTGCACCTTCTCTCTGTAGCACTGCAAAGTCACTTTGTCCAGAAGAGGTTGTGTACTGATTGATTCCTGCTTGCTGCACTGAGATCAAAAAACTCTTTACGTTCTTTTTTTTCATTCTGCATTGCAATTCTGTGCTCAGCAATTGTTTCTTATTACTCAATATAGCCTGTATTGAGGGTAAAATGTATATGCCATGAGCTATGGGAGAGGGCTTCGGTGGATCGATGCTGCGTTTGTCCCTACTGGGTCCCTCGTGGAGACACTTCGGCAGCACTCTGCCAGCACCCACGCGTGCACTCGATCTCAGCTTTGCAGGTGGTCGCGAGCAGCCGCTCACACACACAGTCTGTGCATGAGCTGGAGACGAACAGGTGAGAGGGGCTCTCTGCATGCGATTCCAAGGTGTTTAATGGCAACAACCTGAAGGGAACAGAAGCAAGAAAGAACAACAACTGAAAGCCCGCACTGGTTTTATTCCGAAAGCTCTCCAAGGCAGGCAGAGCATCCAATACCAATGGTCTGAGGGCTAGGGGGCAGAGGCAAGGTTGAATGACATAACAGGGGCCAATGGGAGAAGGGATGGGAGGGGGGAGAGGGTCAGTGACCAGCAGAATCTAGACAAAGGGAGAACTTTGTAGCACAGTGTTGTGAGGAGAGACCATTTTAAGGCAACTTGGGGGATGTAAAGTGGACTTAGCCACCACCACAATGAACAAAGGTTGTTAGTTTTAACTAGCTTTTTTCAGACAAGAGAAAAGATTTTCTTCATCATGTATTTTCACAGTAGCATGCACGGAGTCATCAGAGTTTATCATGTTCAGATAACCAGCACTTGGAATGTACGTGGGTTGTGACTTTAATTTGCTTATTAATGAAAAAGCAGCATCACATCAATGGCATTCGTGCAGATGGATCCCTCTGCTATGAAGAAGGAATTTATCTTCATATTATAAGAATGCTATTGGCCTGAGTCAAGTTCTACTAATCAGAAACTATAAACAGCCCAGTTCTGATGAGCAATACCAAGTAAGGGGAATGCAGGTAATCAAAAGAATGTGGCTTTGCAAGTGAAACCCCTGAAAACACGCAAGGACTTCTGTGCAGCACACTCCTAGTGTTCATAAAAATAAATAACTATAAATGAGAGTATTATATTTTTAACATGTAGGAGTTGCAAAGTACAGTGACTCAGAGGTACGATTAGCAAATTTTATTATTGGAGACAGAAATAGTATGCATTTATGCAGCAGTAAGAAAAACATTTGAAATCAACCTTTTCTTGGTGATCTCCTACACATTGTCATTTCTTGCTTTGAGCCATGTCAGAAACCTCTTACTAAATAAACCTTTTCTGGAAGAGCAAGCTTTTAATCTGAACAGGAGATCTCCTAAATTAGAGGCAGAGCAATAAATTTCCACTTGGAGGCTTTGCTCCACCTTTTCTCTGATAGTAAGAGACTAAACGAAGTCATCTCTGAGAAAGAAGTGGAAATGAAACCAGATGGCTGGAGATGCCTCCTGTACATTGTGGTAATGTTAGGACTGCTTTTACAGCTAGGTGTTAGCTGCAACTTGATGCTGTGTTTTGTAATTCTGTTTCTTTGGCAATGTTAGGTGGACAAGAAAAGAAAGCATAAGGTCAGAGCAAAGCCACTCAGCATCTGACTGGAAGGTTTTGGAGAATTTTTCAAGGTCCCTGAAACATTTTAAAGACTGCTCTTTCAGTGAATATCCAAGTTACAGAAGCCATGAAGGTATGGTAATTCACTGAGTTCCTTCATATGAAAAGCAGGGACTTTTTGTCCTTCAACAGCATTTTCAGTTGGGAAAGGATGGTGAGATTGTGGAAAAAAAAAAAATCAGATCTGCAAATATATTGTTCAGAGTTTACAAAGTTCTCAAAATTTTGAGTAAAACTGAAAGAAAATGAATTATCTGTCTTTTGCATCTAAAGTGCTTCTACCTGTGCTACTTATGAATCCTAGACAATCACAAGCAATGGGTTAAAATTTTTAGTGATTTGTAATAAATCATTGTCTTAGGCCATTGTTGAACAATTCAGAAAAATTAAACTTTTTTATGCCTTGGGGCCTGATTTTCCTCACTCACAAACATAAATTGGTTGTCTTAACTGATAATATTAAGTAGACAAAAAAGGCAACATAGTTCAGGATGACATGCAAAACAAATTCCTCAAGTCTATCCATTTCACAGTCCTCAGCTTTGCAGAGGCTGTGGCTGAACCAGCATCTTGCTCTCCCTGCTCCAGCCACCCTTTGCCATGGGGTCTGTCCCTTCTCTTTCCCTTGGGTCTCTGATGACCGGCAGGACCAGGGCAGGGATTGTCCCCCTGTACTGGGCACTGGTGAGGCCACACCTCGAGTGCTGTGTCCAGTTCTGGGCCCCTCACTGCAAGAAAGACATTGAGGTGCTGGAGGGAGTCCAGAGAAGGGCAATGGAGCTGGGGAAGGGTCTGGAGCACAAGTCCTGTGAGGAGCAGCTGAGGGAGCTGGGGGTGTTTAGCCTGGAGAAAAGGAGGCTCAGGGGAGACCTTATCACTCCCTACAACTGCCTGAAAGGAGGCTGTGTCCAGGTAGGGGTCAGTCTCTTCTCCTGGGTAGCAAGTGACACGACAAGAGGAAATGGCCTCAAGTTGTGCCAAGAGAGGTTCAGATAGGACATTAGGAAGAATTTCTTCATGGGAAGGGTTTTCAAGCATTAGAACAGACTGCCTGGTGAAGCGGTGGAGTCACCATGCTTGGAAGTGTTCAGAAAGCTTGTGGATGTGGCGCTCGAGGACATGGTTTCAAGGTGAATGTGGTGGTGCTATGTTAATGGCTGGGTTTGCTGATCGTAAAGGTCTCTTCCAACCTTAAGGATTCTATGACATGCAGGCAGACTCAGCTGACCTCTCCTTCTTGGAGGTAGGGAATTTCTTAAACACACATATCCAAAACATGCTTTAGATCCCAGAAATAAACTCTAATGTAACACTTTAGGTTTCACAGAGGAGTGATTTTGAAGGACTTCCAAGGCAGCAGTGTTGTCGGTTTGGGTTTGGTTTTTTTTGAACTCATGACTGGAATGTCTAGACCAGGTTTCTACACTTCCCCATGATCATAAAATTCTCTCACCAAAATGCTGTACAAAACAGGGCTCTCTTTCATCTGCAAAGAGGAGTCAGGACTGCTGAACTTCTGTCCGCAACTTCAGAATCTCCACTTGCACTGAACTCCATGATTTTTTGCTGGTGAGCACTGCAGTTGGCAGAAGTACATAGGGGAAATATATCCCTGAACCTACGGAACTGAGGGTCTTCCTGCAGTTTACAATGAGCCATCGGTTCTCAAAGTCTGGCCTAAGCAGCCGCAGTGCTTTGAGAAACGGTGTGAGCTTTGAGTCAGGGTCAGTGCAGGGGGCATCCAACAGTGATCTAAACTCTGATGGCAAGCAGTAAGAGGTACAGAAGGCTCGCTGTGTCAGTTAAAGGTAGTGGTTATGGATGTGACAGCATAACACCAAAGTGGTTTACAAAGGGAAGAAAAATAACTTTATTGTTTGGACAGCAGAAGGTATCAGTCTACAAGATAACTTCTTTTACCTTTTGTAAATCTTGTTCCTGTTTTGGAGTTAGTAATGTTATTGCAACTTTTTCTTAATGAGTAGTTCACCATCTCCTGGAGTCTTAGGAAGAGCTCCCTGAGCACAGGAAATATTTGGTGCATATGTTCTCAGGAAGAGCATGCTGTTGGTTTATTCTTCTGTTTTGAAGGGTTTTGAGATGTCAGCCTGGTAAATTCTGCAATTCTTTTTTCTAGAAAAAATTTTTTGAAAGTTAATAATTCAACACTGCAAAGCAGGCCTGCCAAGACTGACACGAGCTGCAATTTAGCTGCTTGAGCACAGTTTACAGATTGTCTGCAGTGGTGCGGGACCCATTTTGGGCTCAGAGATCTTCCTGGGAGCCCAGGTCAAGAGACAGTTTATGCCCAATATTATAAATAGTCCTAATATGGCTTTGCTGTACAGAGACATCAGTCTTGACACATAACCTGGGGTGGGGAGGATGGGCTGCTGTAAGCTGAGTTTGACAATGTAATATGCTCTTGTGTAGGTGGTAAGGAATATGTTCAGCCTGTAAAAATAGCCTTGCAGACCTTGAAAAGACAATGTAAATTCACAAGATAAGTGAGAGAGCAGTTGTGCTGAGGTACTGCAGTTGTGACATCTGCTTAGTTTTTCCTGTGCTTGGTTACTCACGATCCTCCATTGAAATTAGTTAGGAGGGTGCTTAGTGGGGCTGTGAAAGGGGAGATGAGCAATCCCATCTTCCTGGTGGAGGTGTTTGGTGAATGGATCTTCAACAGCAGGCTCTCCCAGTTACTGCCCAGCACCACACTTGCTCTGTATGTTCTCTGAACCTGCTCTAACTCCCCAGAAAACACATACGGCATTGACTTGTCTTGCAAATGCAAGAGCGCTACAGGAATCTGGGCAGCGTGAGAAGTGCAAAGGGATTGCTCATGTACAGAAAAATCCCAAGCACCCCAAGGAAGCTTCTCCAGCAACATTCAAAGACTTGGTCTACAAGCTTATGTGTCATTATGTGCACCAACACTAGCCACCTGGCCATTATTTATTTTTGTTGCATGTGTGTGAGGAAAAGCTCAGTACCTTTTGGATATTGTGGTTTACACCAGCATTATTCATGTCTTTTCCCAGGCCTCTATAAGCTGGGAAAGTCACCTTGTGTTCAACCAATACTGGGTGTATCCCTCTTTGGCTATTGTCAAGGAGCCAGCATTTCATCTCTCAGCAGGCACATTGCAGTCACATAATGGAGGCAGGAACTCAGCTGAAATAAAGCAATGCTGAGAGCTTGTCAGAAATGTAAATGACATTGCACCTATTGTCGGAGACCTATCCTCCATTGTTCTCACAGTTGTTTCCCAGCTGAAAAAATGCTGGGAAGCCTGCATGATGAAATCAGAGGCTGTTTACTGTAACATGCTCTGTCAGGAACAGCTAACTGATCTCATGCTGCAGGTAGCATACTTCTGTGGAAAGGAAAACTGAGTATTGAAACCCAGTGTTCACAGTGCTGCAAAGCTGCAGCCTTAGAGTTTCCTCTGGCTGTGTCAGTATCGCAGAGAAGGCTGAAAATGAATTTACCTTAATCAGGGAGGGGAAGGTGGTTCCTGTTCACCTGTGCTGGAAGTAAAGCTAGAAGGATCTCACAAGGTTTGTTCCAGAAGAGGAAGGATTGCTCTGTAGGGGAAAGAGAAAGAACAGGAATTTAGACGAGAGCCAAGCAAAGAAAAACTCTGACCCTAGGAAGTTCACAAGGGATTTCTGTACACAGTTTGTTCAGCTGTCCTTAAATAATGGAAATCTGAGAAATGGTGGTATTTAGAAACTGAAAATAAACACACAGCATGTCAACAGAGGACTTACAAAGAGAGACAAGGCAAAATAATTTTCCAGTTCCTCTTCTTCATCATAATCACAAAACATGAGAAATAATGCCACAGTTGTTTTTCTTTCCTCTCAAAGTTTCTTTGCTACCTTCTCTGTACTGGTGGCTATTTAAGTATATCTCAGAAAATTTGGTTCCATCTATCTCATTAGGACAACAGCAGTGGCAAAGTCAGATACAGCTAATGACACCATGTATGTACATCACAGAAGTACTGCTCATCACTTTTTAGAGGAGTTTCCCATGAGGTAATGGCATGAGTCAGCATGGAGGCTGTACAGCACAGACACTACGAAACAGGCAATTTGAACGGAGATAAGTGTGATTTGTTTTGTGCCTGTTGCCTTTGACCTGTGCTCTAATCATACCAAATATTATTTTTTTTTTCCCCACTAGTTATGCTTGCAATAATGGTAAAACTGTAGTGATACATTTCTGTATCTACACATCCCTGAAAGAAACTTCAAGGAATAAGCTAACTAAAAATTAGTTGCTTGTCGATACTTGCCAGACAGTGAGTGCATAAAGTCAAATTTGGTCTGAGGACAACTTTTAATATCTTGGTAAAGTGGTAAAGGTGACATATTTTTTCCTGGTTTGGTAGAAATTGGCCTGTATATATGAAAATTTTTTGCAAGAAGAATTATTTTTTCCTAATCAGAAATACCTCCTTAATCTAATAATAAAAGCATGTAAATATGCAAATATACTCTGTGTATCAGTTAGGTCTTCTTCCCTTTCCATTTAACTGCCTTTCACTTTGCTGCGTGTAAATGGAACCACTCTCCTCTGACATCCCCTCTGTTTTGGTCTCCTTGGAGGCAGGAGAACAAAATGCAAGTCTTGCATTCACATCAGCTTGTTATTGATCTTCTTGAACCCTCACCTTCCCCCTCCTATAGCACCACAAGAAAATATAGCAAGAATTTATTTCATGGTGGAACTTCCATGACCTTCATCTTAAGCCTGAATAGCAGGGATGCCATACAGACATGTACTTTATTTATTCACATAAACCTTGATATGGATTACTTTGTGACATTATGACATTATTTTTTTGGTTTTGGTGTAGAGCACATTCTTCAACTCATTTCTAAAACTCTGCTCTGTCACTTGGGTTCTAGAATTAGTCACCTGTCTGCATTTTGCATTTTAAATGTCTCATCAGAGACCAGCTTAACCACACCTGTTGCAGATATCTTTCTACCTCCATCTCACCTGCCTTTAATCCACTGAGTGGGTGTTTACCTTTGATTGTAAGAAAGTTCTCAGATGCATCACCTTTCATTTTCAAATACCTGGAAGGTAACTTCCAGCCGTTTGACCATTTTACCTATCCTGCCCAAATTTAAAGCAAGGTAAAAAGGAGATTCTGCAATGTTCCCTATGATAATAGGATTTATGGGGCATTTATTGACCTGGTAATATTGCATAAGGAATTTTATAACTGGATTTTCTTTTAGTTTGTCTGGATGAAATTGTCAGGTTGGAAAACGATAAACTCAAAAAAATGTGAGTTTATTTCAATGTTTGAGCTAAGGAAGAAATCTCCAGTCTCTTGAGGAACTGTTAGTAAGTCAAATTGCTTAAAAGCTTAGTAAAACTGACTTTTTCCACATTAAAAAAAAATTAAAAAATTTTGTTGGTTATTTGAACATTATTTTGTGATTAGAATTTATGGCATATAATGGATGAAAGAAAGGAGGGAAATGACCACACAGACACACAGTAGCATGTGAGTACATAGTAGTACTAAACACTTCTGGCTAAATGTGTCTGGGTTTGGATTCACATCCCCAAACAGAGAGTCCTCTTAATTCTGGTCAAAAGGATCCTGCTTCTCTAAACTGAAAGGAAATGAATATTATTAATTGAACACATATGGAGTTTTGTTTTTGTTCACATATGAACTAGTGTAGAAAGGAGAAGACAAAAACGCTATTGAATTAATGTAGAATGATTGTAAGTATTACACAAATAACAAACATCACTACTGTGTTCTCTCATCAGATTTAACCCACCCCCATGATCATGGGAACCATGGAGCTGTAGTTTAGGTGGTGCTGAGACCTCCTGTTCAGCTCTCAGCTGCCTTTATGCAGTGTTGTAGAGCTTGCTTTATGCCACAGTCAGACCAAATGTGACAGAAAAACTGCATTGGGTCAACCACACCTGCCAATGGGTAAGCTCATGATTCTAATACTTAACATCCTTGTATTTAAAAACAAACAACTTACAAAGAGAATGAGGGAAGAGTGCATTAAAAATGTGCCTACTGTGAACATGCCATTCAGCCTTCTGTTAAAGTTTGCATGTTGGGATTTGTTCATCTCCAGTTGCTGTGCGATATTTTCTTCAGACTGGCAGATGAGGCATTTTTTTCATGCCATTGTGTCTGGATCCCATGCAGGAATGTGATTATGTCAAAAAAACCTGATCAGTAAAGCAAAAATCCTCTTGAACCTAAAAAACCAGAGGCATGGGTATCTGATTGCAGCTTGAGGCACAAGAGTCATCAGGGGGCTCTTTGAACCCAGATGCAACATGGGATATGTAAGGAATTTCACAAACTCATGAATTTTGTACTTTTGTACTCAATCCACTGGCACTGGAATAATTTACTAGCCAGAATTAAGGGTCACCCCCTCACTTTGTGGTGAGCAGTCCTGTGCTGTGTGGGGAAACTTTCTCCTCCCCTAATGGCACCTTGTGCCTCATCTCTTTTGGCCCTACGCAATGCATCCCTTTCCTGCTTCTGTGCCCTTGCTGCTGTCCAGAGGGAGCATACCCTCTTCTTCCCTGCTCCCAATTGCTCACCCTTTTCCCCTCACAGTGGGAGTGGGGCCTACGCTGCTGTTTAAGAGGAGAACCAGCTCAGAACAGCATGGCAGAGGGCATCTTGAACAGTGTCAGCACCAGTGTTGGTCTTCGGGAGAACGGGCAGCTCGAGGGGCAGCAGGCAGAGGAGCAGTGCCCTTGGCTGCACCAGGGGGAGCAGGACGCATGCAGGGGGTCCCAGAGTCAGCTATGCTGAGCAGATGGCAGCGTTCCTTTCCTGGAGAAGTGCTGGATAGTGAGAACAGCCACACGGAAAATTATGCAAAGATATAGAGCAGTGCTCTTCCGAAATGCTTGTGGGCAAGGTGTTGTGATTTGCACTGGCCCTGCACTGCACTATAGGATCTGCCTTACATTTTGCCTTGAAAGTAATCAATCTAAGGAATTCTGCAGTGGCACTTACCTTACTACGAAAAGGACAGAGCAAACCTCAAATGAATGCCATCCTTTTTTTACTGTTTCTGTACATGTGGTACAGAAAACATCAAAACGTGGTCCATAGACTGCTTTTCAAAAATATAAATAAAACACCACACTCAGGCTTCAGATTTTAATTTATTGCACTTATTTGATTGCTTTAGTTTTATTTGCTGCTTGTATATAAAGAAGGGAAAGAGAGAAAACGGAATGTGATATTAGAATATGTCTACACACTTTTTCATTTCTTTTCACATAAGATATTAAATGAATAAATAAGGTCAAATAAAGTCAATAAAATTCAAATTTAACCCTAATTTTTATTAGCAACGTAGACAGCTTTTCTTTTATGCCAAAGGATTTTTCTCCTCAGAAATATAAACATTCTTTAAATCATTGCAAGCCGTGGATAAGATTTCCTCTGGGATGCTGGCAGAAACTATTTAAAAGTTCAAGGGAAGAAGTTTCTACAGCTTTCCTGGTGAGACAGTCCTGAAGCTCATTAGTGCTCATTGAGTCTTTCCTGCTCTTTAGGCCCACCCTTCCTTTATTTTCTTATAGTGAGCTATTAATTTGTAACAGTAGAATATAACAGGAACCAGTCATGTTTGCAGCAAGCTAAAACCCTATATAATATTGCAAACTCCTACTGATGTTTTCTGCTGTAACATCCAATAATTCTTGCTGACTAAATTACATTTTTATCCTGCTCCATATGGCAGTGCTTTCTTAGGGAAATGAAGTTGCTTTACTTGGCTAGAAATATGAGTAAAACCTAACAGAAACCTTTCCCTGAACCTTTTTTCTTCATCTAAGCCTTACTGGTGCTTGTAATAATTCTGTATAAAGGTCACTTCCAATTTTCTTCACCCTGAAGGCTTCCCAGTAAAACCTCAGAAGATGTCCTGACAAGCTCTGCCTGACATTTTTGCCTCCAGTTTCACAGTGATGATGACACCACCATGCTTGCCTCCCTGGGAACCTGGCAGAAGAACCTGACTGTGCACAAAGTGAGTCTTCACTCATTAAAACATACAGCGACATTTTACAAAGAATCCTTTTGCACTTATCTCTAGGTAAGATTTTAAAGAACAGAAAAAGGGTCAGAAGACAGGAGAAGACTTTTAATGCATTGTCTTTTATAATAATGATTTCCATAGGACATTGAGCATAGCAAATCCCAAGTTTCTGAAGATCTTGACTGTTTAACCAGACATGCACGTGTACCATCACCTGTTAACTGCATGGAAGTTGGAGACCCAATTAATGCAGGCATACAGAGTTTGTGAGCTATGGTGCTGTGAAGTGTAGTCCTACAGTAACCTCAGTGACAGGGGTCATAAAATGCTGGCACTGCTGTCGAGAATGAAAGTCATCTGATTTAAGTGGAACTGCACTGACCTGTTTCCCAAGCCAGTTTGGCCTGGAGCTGGGTTCCTCTGCAGAGTGCACAAACCAGTTTGCACTGTGAGAACCATCCCTTGGGAGCAGATGGGCCCTTGCCATGCTGACCCCTGGTCCCTGCTCCTGTGTCCCTGCCACCACTCTTGCTCACCACCATCCAGCTTCTGGCACTGAAACACATGTCCCACAGTTGTTTTGTCATATTCTGTTTAACTCTTTTTTTTTTGACAGAGCACCTCTCTAAGTCAGATTCATGAAAGGAAACAGTCTGCCGGTTGGCCAGTTTTTAGCACACACTGAATGCTGTCTTGAACAGTTCCCATAATATTAATGTACAGTGTCTTTGTCCTCAGGGCACTTGCTATTATCGGATGTTTCTCCCTCTTCCTGCTGCATGAAGCTCAAAATTGCAACATATACTGCAAAACACATACCTTTGTTTCTTAACTCCTGCACCCACATTTTCACCTGATATTTATCAGCACAGCAAAAATCAGTCTAGGGCAGATATTCAGCTCCTCTGAAGATACTCTGCCACGCACCTGGGTCTGCCTGGTTGATTGCTCCTAAAGCTCTTGCAACAGGATAGATTTCCCTGCAACCCTTCCTTCATCTCCACAAGTATGCAAAGCAGTGCTTATGCCTTCAGAATCAGGAATTTAGCAGCTGGGGCAAAATCCGCCTAACGACAAAGTGAAGTGGATTTTGTGCCCTGAAAGTACCTGAACAGCAGGGAGTGAGACATGTGAGGCAGTGTGCCCACATGGTCTTTGGGACCACAGATGGTCTCTGGAGTGCCTTGCCTATGGAAGGGTCACTGCTGCCAGTGGCTCACCACTGCTCTTCTGCCTCATGTTGCTGCACAGCACAGTGGCCTGCTGCTCCCTTGTCTCCCTCAGTGTCCAGGAATACCAGGTGGGACATAAGGAGAAATTTCTGCCAGGCCCACATATAAACCCCTCCACCAGCAGAAGACTGGAGGGAGGAACACTGGGCAGGGTGATTGTGAGCCTCAGGAGGCAGTCATGTCTCCCACCAGTACACCAGGATTTGGCAGCATGAGTGATGGCCCTAAAAATCTTCTTAATTGGCTTTTCTTAAAGACCAGTTCTCTGCAAAAATTCCAGCACTGAGAAAGGAAAATCAGTGCAGGTCTGTGGTCAAGTTTGCATCAATGTGTTGCTTCAAATATGTCCTGTGACTGAGAGCAATCACATTTCATCACTTTTATTTTTTTAAACCTCAGATGACCACTGATTTTTCATGTTTTCTCATGTTTTATCTTTGACAACCAGAGATTACCAAAGATATGGTTTCTCCTTCTCTGTAAGTGGTCACTAGCTATTTCAATCTAGGAAGGAAAAAAATCCTTTGAGAAAAGCAATGATAAATCATTTTTGATGTGTTCTTTTTTTAGTGGGTACCCAAAGGCAATTCCTAACGGTGGTCCCCTTAATATCTGGAAAAGTAATTGCTTCTTAATCCAGGTACTTGGAAATAGCAAACGATATTTTTGCTGTTTATTTTTTCTCTTTTGAAGGGTATTGACAGCTTTCTGTTGCTAAGTAAGAGGTGTTTCCATTCAGCAGACTGAAAGTGGGGCATTGCACCAATCTGTACTCATAATAAAACGGAACAGTGCAAACCAGATTTTAGCAATTCTTGTAATAGCTGTAAGTATTGCATTTTGCAAAGCAGTGATTTTGTTGGTACAGTAACACTTCATTGTGCTTTAAACAAAGTCTGTAGGGTGATATGAGGACAGATTAAATAAGGCTTTATCTCTGCATAGAGGGCCCACGGAACATCTATACGACTGAAGCTCCTTAAGACTCAAGGAAATTAAAGCCAAGTTTCTGTCCTGAAGGGAATCCTGGAGTAAAATATTAATTTTTGAGTTTTATTGTAAATACATAGGTAGCTAAATATGCTAATTTTTTTAATGGAGTCAATGTTTTTACAATGATATTTTATATTAAGTAATGGCAATATTGGAAAAGCACTGCTACAAAGTCTAGACAGAATTATAATAAATTTTTCTGAACTGTGCTCGCATGTCCTTCACATTGTTTTCCAAGGAATATGAGGATCCCTGAGTGTATTGCATAAGCCTTCATTGAAGCAGTAGGAAGTAATCTCCTTCCAAGTCCAGGAGGGCCAAAGTCTAATTCATGACTGGTTGTAGGCAGTTCCTCCTGGGGCAGATGCAGCTGAGCCTCCTCCTCCCTGGGGTGCAGGTAACTGGGGCAATGAGAAGCAATGCACCCTGAGCACATGAGGGGGTGAGAGCCAGCTGGGAAGGGCTGGGGGACACTGAAGAGCTGGGTTGGGCAGGGATGACTGGATAGAGAGGGGAATGGTTTATTGTGTTGTTGTGCTTTCTGTATTTATTAAACAAATAAACACAACTCCTACCCTGTGAATTTTTTTAGTTAGCTCCCTGACTAGAAAATGAAACCTAAAAATGTGATTTAAGAGACCAGTGGCCATGTAGCAGCAGTATACAACTCTCAAGTTCCAGTTACTGATTGAAAGATGACATAATACAATTAGAAATATTTTAGCTCTGTGTTTGAATAACAAGGAGGAACGTACATCCTCTTGGAAGATATTTAGGGAGAGAAATTGCTCATTGTGAATTATTTGTTTGATTCTATATAAGATTTTATGCCCATGTGGAATTTAGGGAACAAGGAAACTAATGCTTTCATCTATGATCAATTTCTGTTACAGGCAACATCCTCTGTGGCTGAAAGGAACTTGGCACAAGGAGAGCATTTGAAGAAAAATTGTTTATAGCAGAGTGATGAACTCTCTCTTGCCCACCATTGTTGCACTATACAATCCCACTAATTCCTGTGACATAGTATGAATGAAATGCCCAATACTGGATTACTTTGACTTGCATAAGAACTATACCATGCCATAGGGAATGTCCAGAATAGGAGTATCCAACTTCCCAACCTCCATTCTTCTGTGCGTAATTGACTATATGTGTAACAGGGAAATATTTCTTACCTTCCTCAGACTATTTCAATGAAACACTTTCATTATATTGGTGTAACCATGTGCTTGTATACTTTTTTTTATTAGAAAACAGATTTCAGTGCTAAAACAATAATAATGTTCTAAAACAGCAATACTGGCCCAGACTGAATATTTGGTTAACTAAAAGGTGATTTGATTTTCAGTGTCAAGATGTTTGGAATGTGATGCTGAATCAGATAGGAGATGAAACATGCTGTGGTCCCTGTAGAAAGTGTCACATTTTTCTGCACATCCCCAGTGGTGGTGGGTTGCACTGATTTTGGTTGAAGAGTTCTCTAGACCTGCTGGATACTCTGAAACAACTCTGCGTGTGATTTAAATTTCTGCCCATGTTGGGATGAAGCATGCTGTGCTAATAGAATTATCTTCAGTGAGCAGTTATTTCCCAGGTGAACATTTATGGTTTATAGTTGTAAATTACAGTGTAACTCTTTCTTATCAATCAGCAAGTGTTGGTAAATAACATGACTTTCCAAAAAGAAAGTCAAGGCAAGAAACATATGTGGTTTGGGGTTTCTTTTCCTCCTGGAGGCCTGTTCAGCATGTGGCAGCTGACTGACTTTCTGTGTTTTTGTGATGTCTACCTGGACCTGAAGGTAGAACATCCACCTGCACCTGCTGACAGAGCAATTTCCAAGCAGGACTGCTATGCTTAGCCACACTCTGTTGGTGAGTTTGTCAACCATGATTATGCTTATGTTTATGTGCTGCTTCTAAGCAATTTGGCCATTAAGAAAATTACTAGCAAGCTCATGGTAATTTATATAGTTGCATAATATTTCTCATGTACATAGTGTAATTCACCTTTTTTTAAAATGTAATATTACCTTTTCCAATGAGAGAAATTATTTTATATCAGCTGAAGTTGGCAGTGTAGAGCTACTAGTCACAAGTTACAGCATTTTGAAGAAATCTAGAAATTCTTGGCTTTTTTTCAAAGAAATATTTCTTTGACCATTTCTTGCCAAGAGTAAGATGACAATGGGATTTTCTTCTTCCCAATCACACCTCTGCTCTGATGTCCACAAAGGCTTCACCCTGCCCAGGAACACGATTCTCCAAGTTCTTTTTTATTTGCAGAGCAAATTGTTTAGCAAAAAGTTTCTGCTGTCTGCCCTCATGGGTGAGGGGGAAGTGCTTTTTTTTTTTTCCTGTTGAACTGATCTTATCTTGGATTTTGGAGATGAACTTGTGTTTCTGCTGATTTTCCACTAGAGACCTCCATCAGCCCAGATAACCAGTTGTTTTGTAGTTAGGATTACTGGGTGTTGCTTGAACAGCTGAGGAGGACATGGCCTTGCCAGTTGGCCTCAGGGAAAAGGTGGAGTCCCAGGTCAAAGGAAAATGTTTCTGTGAACAATTTTTTTTCTCAGAGAAATTGAGGTTTATCCAAGCAGGTGTGTTGTGAGAACCTGAAGAGGAAGGAATTTTCATGCCTTGAAGCAATTGCGCAGAGATAGCAAGAATGATATAATGTAAAGTATCTACCATTTTCATAATGCGCCCATGGAGGACTTGAAAGAAGGCTTCCTCCTTCTGAAAAAAACAGCCTGTGTACATCCAGCCATCTTACACTGATGAGCTTAAGTGCAAACATGTTCAGTTCCTGTAAACTGAAGAATCTGGAAATAAGATTCCCAGTTTACAAGAATCTCAGCAATAACAGGGGGAGGCTGGCTTCCAGCAGCTGAGGTCAGAGCAGAAGCCTGGACTTCTTGGATTGTTTTGCTGGACTTGCTTGACTTCAGGGCCAAAGTCGCTGCTTCCTGTGATGAATAAAACCAGCCAAACCTGCAAGAGCTGTCATGGTTCAGTAAGAATTCTGGTTCAGGTTTTTGCAAGTGATTTATCCCTTGAGTTTAAGCTCTTGGTTTCTTGGGTACACACTTGAACAGTTAGAATAGCTTTGTGCCTTTATTTTGGCGTGAATCTCATCCGCTCTATTATCAACACCAACACTTCCTGTGATTGAAATTACTTTTGTGACATTCTCAACAACACTAGCACTACCTTTAAATGTGTGATAATGAAACAAAACAGCAGTTATCTTTTACAGTCCTTAATTCTCTTGAGTGAAAATAGAGGAAGCCAAAAGTGCCTAAAATATATTAAAATAACACTATAAAGTTTTTAATACTTCACTTCTACAGTAGTTTAATTTTCAGCTCCTATGCTTGCAATGGTGGCTGCTGCTTGCTTGAAATCATTATATATTTATTCTTCTAGGAGTTTAAAATGTAGTTAAATCATCAAACTACAGCTAAACTCATTGATTTTGTTCTCTATGTTTCTGGACAAGATATACTCCTCTTGCTCCAGGTAGACCTTATTGCAAAATTAATATTTGGGCTATTTGACATGGATTTCTGTTTCATATAGCTTTTTCTGATAATATGCAGCACTGGGAAACTGATAATATGCATATTCTGGGAAACAAAACCCCAAAACTCTATCTCCCTATTTTTAACTGCTGTGGTGCAGTGTTAACTACCTGCATTATGCTGAATAGAGGATAAGGGTGAAGACAGTGTTTGTATTTATATTTTATGCATGTCTGTCGTTTAACTGTGCTTTCTGGTACTGTTTCCCTGCTGACAGTCAAATGCATGTTTCAGTGCAGAAAAGGCATGATTTCAGTGAGATGTTGGAACAGAGACTTCTTTAACTTCATAGGCTCATAATACTGTCTTCTATTTAGGCAGCTGTATATATCATCTATATTCTTTAAAAATCTTTCATGGCTTATCAATCAATAATTATTTTCTTAATGTGCTAGTGAACTTATGAGGTAAAGATCACTCATAGAAAGAGATTAATTGAAAAAATATTTTTTTGCCTATGGCAACGAGGAAAATTATGACAATGTGTTTGAAAACACAGTAGTGATTGTAGGGGAAGGCTCTTTCAAGCAATTTTAAACATTGGAGGATGATGACCTACTTTAACCAGATGTGCTAGGCTTGTACCTAAGTGAAAAAGCAAGTGGTAAAAAACCCTATAAAAATACATTTCTTGTTTCGTAAACTTCTATAATGCTATATGATTTATTCTCAGAAATGTCCACAATCTAGATTGTGAGTCATAGAAAATGTAAAAAATCAGGTTGTTTTGGTTGAAGTGCAATTTTTTTGCCATGTTTGCTTAAAAGGAGGGTGGGCTCTTGACCTCTACAATGTGTTTTCTGAGGGAATGCATATACATGTTTCCATACAATTTGTTAACATTGGTTGCTCTCAAACAGGGTTTCAAAAGAAGCCTTGCTTAAAAGACACATAGTAGCCTGAGGAAATAATTTGGTAGGCTCCTTGTCAAGGACATTTTGCCTTGTCTTGGCAGGAATTAAAACTTCTCTTGAGGCTGTTTCAAACTGTGTTTAAACACAGGGAATCCAGAAAGTCTGTGCCTTTCAAGTAATAAGCAGGTACCTCTAACACTGAGAACGGAGATGCATGGTCTAGCACTGCCCAGCTATCACTTCTCCTTGAGTCATTGAGTGTTACATCACTAAAGACCCTGATGCTCACATTGTCTTTCAGGACTGTCTACAAGGGACAAAACAGGCATCAGTTTGCTTCACACTGATCTTTGTGGGAGCTGGAGGTAGTCATTTTGTGCCAGGAGAGAGCTTTATTACCTCTGTGAGGCTGTTGATTACAAAGACTGCAACATTCTCTGCCTTGGGAATGAGTGCTGGCTTTGGGAGAGATTCAGACATCAGCAGAAAAACAACAAAGGCATACAGTTGGTGTAAACTTTAACTTGCTAATCAAATTATTCTGACAGTCAATATCTAGCCCTTGGGAGAGACGAATACAAACCCCATGAATCATGACAGAAATCCTGCACAGGAAGAAAGTCTCAGTAACAATGAAACAGGAGTGATGCCAAGAGCACGGCTGACAAAAGCCCTGGAACGTATCAGCTCTTCCTAAAATGCTACCACTTTGAGTACTTACTGAAGTAAGTGTGCAGGAATATAATGTGTAGACTTGGCTGAGATATATTTCTTCTGAAACAAACACCACTAGCAAGAAGGCAAAGGAGACTCTCACACACCTGTAGTTTTTCTTCCCCTTATTTTTATGCTATTTTGTGCAGAAGTCCCAGAAATTTCATAACTACTGTGGTGCTGGTATCGTGGCCTGTTGGGTTTGGTAGGTTAAGCAGCACACTTCATATTGCTTGTAATTTTGCTCTCTTATGTGCTCATAATAGTGACAGAAAACATTTACTTCAAGTTATTTTGAAATCTGCAGCTGAGTGCTCAGTCATACAGCCTGTGATAATAATAGGAAAAGGGATGTTTACTGTAAACTATCAACCCCATTTATCTTGGCCCAGAAGCTGCACAGGGTGCCAGCACTGCCACCAGTTCACACAGCAGGGTGGGAAGCCCTGCGCGCCCGGGCAGGTGGGCAGGCAGCCAGGAAGGTGGCCTTTGTCCTGGGGAGAGAGGTTGAGCTGGAAAAATTGTTTAAGCAGACTGCATGTAAAATAGACGTTGTTTTTCTTCGAACTGGTGAATGCACTTAAGTAACCAAGTAATTTCAAAAGCATATGTAGAGCTTGATGGAGCAGTGGAAGTGCTAGCAGAGGGTGTATTTTATGAGATCTAATCCTGCAAAATGTGGCCATATTTTCTGGCAGACCGACTCCTGGTGGACATGCAAGTAAAATAAAACCTGGGGCAGTGCAGTGGCTTTTGTTAGTACACAGGATGTCTGGCACAGCAGCACTGCCATTTTAACATCTGAGATGTCAATGGGCGGCTGTGCCTTATCAGCCCCCAATTGTGCATTTCAAACTTTTTCCTTGGGTCTGGTGTTTACCATAGCTGAGGCTCTGGGCTGCTTCTGGAGCTTCTGAATAAGTGAATGTACCAGTGAGTTATGAGCTCTGGGAGAGCACTGGGTACGACACCCTCTCTAGCATGATCCCTGGTCTGGCACCATGTATGAGCACGGTGTTAGGGATAAAGGTTAAAATAATTTCATATAGAACTGGAGATTGCAGAACATTACCAAGCACCTTTCTTTCTCCTGGCTGCCAATCTAAGCTAAGCATTAGGGTTCTCAGATGAGTTACTAAATGGGTGAGGAGAGCAGTCCCACTGCCTACCCCTTGGGTGTTCACCTGGGTGCTGGTGCCCACAGGCTGCAGGCAATGAGCAGCAAGAGCAAGCCTCTGCTGGAGGGACAGCTTGGGCAAAATGAATTAAGCACCTGACCTGAAGTAGATGCATTCTGGAGACCGATTAATTGTACTTCTGGCAAAATTATTTTTCTAACCTATGCTATTAGCAGGTGGTTTAACCACCCCTAGTTTCCCAGTCTTTTCAGACAAGGAAACAGAAAAATTATTGATTTGGCTCTCCAAAGGCCTCATGTGGGGTGGACATTTTTGTTGTACTGCAATTATGCATTCCTGCCTCTCTCCTGCTCAGTGACATTAAGAGGCAAAAATCCCACCTATTTTCTTTAGTTTGCTTTTTAATGCCTGCTGATATTTTGCTCTGTGAACAAAATAATTTCAAAGACCTTGAATTTTTAAAATCAGGTCTCTCTAACCCCCCCTTTGGAAAGTTCTTAAACTTTTCTCTTTCCCAATAGATATCTTTTTAGATTCACTTAAACATGACTTTTGTTTTTCAGTCATTGCATGTTTATGGTAATGTTGTGACTTGATGGCACATAAAAGCCATGTAGTGTACTAATCTGTGTAACTACAGAAATATTTTCTGAAAATCATGTTCTTAGGTTACCCCAAACTATCAAAATATACTACTCCTTCTAATAAACCTTTCATTTGTTCCTAACATGACACCTAAATTTCTTTGCGATACAAAAATTTCCAAACTGAGCTGTGAACTCTAGTCAGTAATAAATATTTTCTAACATGAAAATTAGATCACCTCTTTGCACAGGTCTGAATGGAAGACAATACAATATTTTAAATGAAAAGGCAGATGATCAGAAGGAGAAGTATGGATTCTTTTATCACAGCTTCAGGCTATGTTATAAAAAATGATTACATTCCATTAATCTTCCTATATTTTTCAACATGCTTTTAAAGAAGAGGTTTTAGTAATATGGATTTTTTTTTTAAGAATTGAAGAAAGATAGTTTATATAATAGTGTGGACATGCATTACTTTCAAAAAGTGATGTGCCTGCTGATTGAACCTGTCAGGTTTATTCTTGTCCATGTGTTTGACTCTATATTTTAAGTAATTTTTTAAAATGTGAATTCAAAAGGGTATGTTTCTATCCAGAAGCAAAATGTACCATTTACAGAAGAAATTGCATAGTTATGGAAGTGTTAAGTCTGTGAAGTGTTTCAGCAGCACAAGCAAGAAAAACTTTAAATGACGGAGCAGTCATGTCTAAGCAGTTTTTTCTTTAAGAGATAAAGTCCATCTCTCTTTTCAAAAATCTCTGATGTGCTGTGAAATGACAGGTTTCAAGCACTTTCTGTCACAATCTACCATTATGACAAAATTTGGTTTCTGATAGTAGCTTTTTACTGTGCTGTGGTATTTTTCCTTTCAGGCTAAAACTGTGAGAAACAATTTTGTTGAAGTTCTATTACCAAAAAATACCACTGTCGTATACAGGAATTTCTGAAAGAAACACACTGCCTGTTTATTCATTTGCTGTTGGGAGATATCCCAGAATTATCACTCTCGTTTGGACAAGAGGGAAATCAGAAAGTAAACATACTTTTGCTTAACTGCTAGATTTGAATACTTATTTTCACCAGAATAAATGAATAGGTAGAATGAAATGGGGAATGTTAATGTCTAACGCAATTATTTAGCATTTTAAATTGCACAAATTAAAAGAACTAGTCTAGATCTACTCAGAAATATTGAGTTATTTCCCATATTCCTATGAAACAAATACTCAAAATAATGGTGAATTTTGCCCTAATTTTTAACTCAGTATTATGGGATTTTTTTCTCCATTTTCCCCTGTATCAATACCTGAAGATTTTCTGACAACTCAGATATTAATTTTTGGCTAATTAAAATTTTTTCTCTATTCTCATGGGGAAAGTTGCTGACGTTGTTCCAAAAGACTCATCTGAAAGTAACCATTTTGTGCACAGCAGCGCATTTAGGGTCAGTAATGTCATTACCAGTTGTGTCTCAACTGACGCCTGTATCTGAGTGGTAACTACTGACAACTTATCTGAGGATAACCTGGTATGGATTTTGCACAATTATCTTACTCCAGTGCTGCTTCTGTATATCTGGAGTCTTTCAGCGTGTAACAGATTACTTCCCTGGGAAAAGCTCCTTGCTGTTATCTAGAGTGAAGAGCATCTTTTGTTGTTTTCCAGCTAACTGTCTGCAGGAACCTGGTGTGAGAAGGATTTTGGAAAACAAAGTACGTTATAAAATCAAGGTTTCTTGGTTTTAATCCTTTTCTTTCATAAAAAACTACCATGGAGCGCAAAAGAACGCTTTTAGAAACCTTGAAGCAACCGTAAGAGATACTGATCAGTTTTGCTTTATCTCTCTGTCTCTGTCATGGCTGACACTTGAGCTGTATATGGCTCAAGAAGTTTCTTTGATAAATGTTTAAGAATAAAAATCCAAGACTCATTGAATTGAATGGAAGTTAGCTCATTCACTTCACTCAGGCATTGCCAGTGGTTTATAAATCTTGAGAGAGGAGTTCAGATGGAAAGCCCTTGCCAGACTAAGAGCAACATGTGGGTTCAGACATAAAAGTGTCTATTTTCCAACTCCCATGCCTTCATGAAGTGGGTACCTTGAGTATGCATAAATGCTTTCTTTGGGACTGGGGACTCCTCCCATCCTCCTGACCATGGTGCAAAGCAGAATTTTCTGCCCCAAGACCAGGCCTGATGGCATTCACCTGTCTGAGGCTGCAGGTGCCTCAGCACACTGCTTGCCTCTGTGCATCCATCACAGCCAGAAAAAAGGAGCGGCTCAGGACTGCATGACCCAGGTGACTATATCCACAGACGCTCTGGAATATCCTTTTGCTTGTACAACATGTGTGAAAGATGACAATTAAGGAATTTTGTTATATTCAGATAGTGTACATATGTTCCTATAGGCATGTGCACAGCAGAATTGGTGGTACAGGAGAAACAGCACAGTCTACAGACTTCATCATTCTGCAGGTGGGGTGTGACCAATAAAATTGTTCTGTAACATTGACACGAGCAGACAGCCCTTCCAGAGCTAGGTGGGATGCCTGACTGGTGTCTGAGAGCCTCAGAATATAAACAAGGGAAGTCACAGAATTCACAGAAATGAGTTGCTAGTTTTGTTGCCAAATTGCTCAGCATTGGTCTCCAGTGGATTTTTGAACGAGGAAGACCAGCTGTCAAGGTAATGATGGAGGAGGCATAAAAAAACCCCTGCCATCATTACTAATTTGGGTATCATGCTGTGCTGTAAATAAGAGCTGGATTTCAGGCTTTGCTATTCTCAGAGCATCTAGAACACCAAAGACATTGATGGCACACGTGCTTGAAGGCCTCTTGGAAGAGCTTGCCAAAATGTTTTCACAAGTGATCAAAGTCACAAAGTCACAAAGGTAAATTGATGGATGTGGGGTAACACCCCACAGGGTCCTGTTGGAATATGACATTGCTCTGCCCGGACAAGACAAAATTTTATTCTCACCTGATAATTTGGCTGCAAAGTTTATACATGTCTTTTGTCAATTATGGACTGTCCTCCCTTTCTGCTGCTTCTGAAGCCAAAGCCAGCCAAGCAGACTCACTCACAGCAGTAACAGTGGGGCTGAGGATGGAGTGTGTCCTGGAGATTAAAGGCTTAGGAGATGCTGCTGCAGTCCTGTACGATGGGACCTTGACCATACCTGACTTTCACAAATGGAGATCACCCTAAACCTATTTGGCTGATACTTAGTGGAGGGCATGGAAATTACTGATCTGTATGTGTTCCCATTTATTATACCTGTGGCAATTCCCATGTTGTTTGCCTGCCAGTGCTCATGGTGTGCTGTGGATTGGGAGAAATGTTATAATGTGGGGTTTCAGATTGCTACAGATCTTGGAATTACCTGTTGCTAATGCTGCCTGACTTATTTTGTTCCTTGTGTTGTACAGATTATGCTGCATAAAGTTTTGATGTTTCTTCTGATTTATACATAGCTTTCTCTACTTCCCAGCTTGAGATGGTAGATGGTTGATGATTTCTGTCATAAACATTTCAATAAAATCTTTCTATGTGTTGACATTTCCCCTTCATTACAGCTGTGTTGGCAGCCATAAGATTTTTACCCAGCACAGAACACTATAAATTTGCAAACCTCTACAGTATAAAATATGCTTGTGGTTGGAGCTGCCAAGTGCTAACAATAAGTGGGAGTTTTGGTCACTTTTATAATTTAAAACAGCATGGGAACAAATATCAGCATGCACATGAGAATTAGCTGCATTAGTAAAACGGTATTTGGATGCTAGTTACAGCTTGAAAGACATGAGAAGGTATAAGGTAGTACCAGTGACAGAGACCTGCAGTTTGTATTCTCCTTCCTGATCTTTTTCCTGCCTCTCTGCCTGTGCAGGCAGCAGCAAATGGGAAGGGAAGAATTTGCCTGGACCCTTCGATCTCCAGAGTTGTTTGCAGCCCATCACTTTCACATCTTTGTCTGCAGGTTGTTCTCACTTTCAGTGCAAATGGAAAAGAAGGAAAGTGGAGATCCTGTACCTTTGACTAAATATTTAGAGAGAGAATTGTGAGATAAAAGCACATGCAATCTTACTCCAGCTACTGTGCAGTGCTGTGACTGTAATAGAAATCTGGAGCCGACCATGTGGAAAATGTGGAATAAATATAGAACAGCTGCAAGGCAGGAAAGTGTACTGCCTTGAGAGGAGATACAGGACAGAAAGAAATGCATGTTTAATCTAAGTAGGAGTTACTGATGAGATCAAATGAATGTTGCATGCTCTTGGTTATTATAAGGCTGTCATTTGGCTAATTCATGGATAGTTCTAAAAGGGACTCATAAGAAAATGAGTTGAAATATTTTAACATTTGAAAATTTCCATATATTTCTTTGCTTTTATTCTAACAAAGGTTTCTGGCAATTTCTATCTACCCAGGGAATATCTTTTCCACAATGTCACATCCTTTACAATAAAAATTAGAATCTGTATTTTTTCCTGTCATTTTCACAAAAAAAAAAGGTCTTAGTTTTGCTAGCAATATATTTGAAGCAAGAGACACGTTTCCTTTCCTGAAAGGGAAATCTGAATCTCGGAAAAGAATACATGCAGGGCTTTTTTTGCTGCAATTAGTTTTTTTCTCCCCGGCTTAATTATTTGTGCAAAAAAAGTTTTATAGACCTCATCACATCAAACTGGCCTTTTTCAGCATGCTTTCTGCTCCAGTGCCTGAATGGGCATACCTCATTGTTAAGAGAGTTCTTAAAGCCTCCTCCCTTGGTGTTTCTTATTGAATGTGGAAAGCTCTGCTCTGGCAGAAAGCCACAGAGAGGTATTTTGGCAATGGGAAGAGAACATGAAGATGAAGTATTCCTCTCAGTCTCCTCCACCCCTGCAATCGCCATGCTTTTTCATTATCAGAAGGACTCTGTTGAATACAAATCCATATGAGGGCCCACACGTCTTTCCTTCCAGTGTTCATTAAGGCATTACAATGGAAACGCATGTAAAAAATTAAACTCTTGATTTCATCAAATCATGGGTGACCATAGGTATTTTTGTCTACCCAGAATTCTGGTGCAGTACTGGAAATATGACATATGCTATCGATTTTAGTAAGTGTGGATGGGTACTATAATATAAAAATCCTTGGGTCAATATTTAACCAACAATAGCTTTGAGAATCTGATTTCATTGAGGCTATATTTAGATGTTTCTTTACAGTCACAAAGGAGATTAGAAATACTTATTCATATGTTGATGTGGGGAGGTATAAGTAGTATAAAGTGAGTTTAAGTGGTAGGAAGACAGAAAATAGAATAAGAACAGAAGGTCTGTTGCAGGCAGCAAAAGGAAGAGGCCTGAAGGAAAATCCAAGAGTATGTCATAAGATTCTTTAAAGGACTACTGAAAAACGGGCTTTTAAGAGAAATAGTACTTGAAATACCTGGCAATGTTGCAGTGAAGATAATCTTTTTTTCCTTGCTTTAACATCCATAGAGGAGAGAACAGCAAAATCTGACCACTGTTCTTAAAGAGGCTTTTCTCCCCTCCGGTCTTGAGTAGCAGAAAAAAAGGATGGCGCCAACAGATGGGTCAGTGGGAGACCCTGCCTGTACCAGCAGCACCCAGTACTCTCACCCATTGTGGTGCTTCCCGGCAGTGCCTGGTTTATGCAGATGTGTCCAGGTCTGTGGATGAGGTGCTGTGCAGCCTTGCTCCAGAGGAGGAGACCTGGGAATGGGCTGCTGCCTGAAGAATTGCTGAAACTCTCTCACAACTTCTCCCCCAGCTCCCAGTCTGTCAGATGATTAGATGTGATTGGGTGGCAGAGGAGTCAATGGGACATTTTAGGAAGGAAAGGAGCTTTCAGATTCAGAGAAGTTTATCTGCCCGAAGGGCGACCCACAGCAATTCTTACAGCAAGGAGTCTGCATATGTGATGTGTTTCTTGGACTACAGCTTGTAACATAATACAAGGTTATATAAAACTAAAATGAAAACCAGTCTATATCATTATTTTTTATCATCTGGAAAAGGTCTTCAAAATAGTCTAATTTTTAACAATTTTCTTGTTGCTTCATAGTGCAGTCTCCCCAGAGTTGTTGTTCTGCGATGTGTGTTTTTATTGTGCACTAGCAATCCAGCAGTTTCAAAAAGCCATCTAGGAAAGTACGAAATTCTGAAACCCTCTCATTTTCAACTTACTAAGTGCAATTGCATAATTAGTGGAGAAACTGAGCTGATTGGAGTACATTCAATGTACTCAGCGCAATACAATGAATGTTGGGTCTTTGCTGATGGTATAGGACTGGTTATTTAGGAGGAAATTTCTAAATAGGTTTCTACCTTCACCATTTTGGTATTTCTACTTTCAGCACTTCACTGACAGAACAAGAGGACACAGTCTTAAGCTGTGCCAAAGGAAGTTTAGGTTAGACATCAGAAAAAAATTCTTCACTGAAAGAGTAATTGGGTACTGGAATTGTCTGCCCAGGGAGGTGGTGGAGTCACCTTCCCTGGGCATGTTTAAAAAAAGACTGGATGTGACACTTGGTCCCATGGCTTAGTTGATGAGGAGGTGTTAGGTCATAGGTTGGACTCAATTATCTCAAAGGTCTTTTCCAACCTACTTCATTCTGTAATTCTGTGATTCTGTGATTCTGTGGTACAGAAAGAGCTTGTCATACTCAGACCAACAGTTTGTTGTGGAGCCCCTTGATGAACTCAGCAAGCTCCATTAGGAGTATGTTTGAAGGAAACAGACTTTCATAACCACATTCAGCCCTTAATTTCACTTTCTCAAATCCTCTGAAGTTTTTACACAGTATATGAGTATGAAACATAAATTAGGCTTCAGTTTGACAAAGTAATAAGCAAACTTCAAAATTTGAGAAGTTCAGCTTAGGCAAGTGTTGAAAATCCAAAGGTTTGCTTAGATCTTCTCTGAGCTGGCCTAGAGTTGAATGGGAAATGTCCAGCAGCCTACTTTCTTTCCTCCTGAGATTTTATACGTGCTCTCTTCTCAGCTGCTCAGGGAACAGAGAGTGCTGAAATACTCAGGAAGAAAACAACTTCAAAGTACTGAATCTGACTCTTTTAAATCTCAGAAAAGGTTATTGGCTTTCAAGTGGTCATTTGAATCTGTGTATCTGACCCTAATAAATACGCTGCACAGCTGCCTTTGTGTTATTTCTGGAAGATCTTCTCTTTTCAAGATGAAGATGTCTAAGAGGAGAAATGATAACTTTTACGGATGCTAAGTGGGGTTTGGTTTCCTAATATTTTCTAGTATTCTTTGCCTTTTTGTGGTATTACTATAGCAGAGAGTAATGCTGTCCTCTGGACAGGCAGTTCAGTGCAGTGCTGAGAGCATCCACAGCCTAGGAATCTCCAGCCCAGCCCTAAGTTATAATGTAGGTGTGAGTGCTCACAGCCTCGATCCCAGCTGCTCTCAAACTAATGTTTGAACCCCTTGACTGGTAGCAGACTTGCCTTGTTGCCTTATTGCCTTGCACTTGCCTACAAGTCCTGGCTCACCTTCCCTGGAGAAACAACCAGGGAGGTCTGTGGACCTGAGGGATATCTTCCCAGCTTGACCTTAAAGATGTTTCTTGACTTCTCTAATCACTGTAGGCCTTTTGTGTTTCATCCATGCTCAGGTGCTTGACACTCCTGCTGCCAAGTGTCTTGTTTGAAACTCACTATTCGCTTTAGGCTCAATCCTTTCCACCCACTAATGAGCAGGTTGTAGATAGGAATAACAACAGTCCCTGCAGTATCATACAGAAGAGAAAAAGGGTCAGAAACATTTCTTACAGAATATTTTCTGGTTCACAAGGACATATTATTTTGTCTTTCTGTGGTTTTATCTATCAGTGTAATAATTGCTATATCTTTGGAAGAGAGCATAATCAAATACTTCTTTCCTGGCATATTCAGCAAAATTTTACTCTCTTGAATTTTACATCTGCAGAAGCTATCTGCATGACTGTTTTTTCCTTATTTCATTAAATAATTTGTTTTTTCTTCCCTACTTCTTATACAATCGATATTTTGTTAGAATTGTTTCAGAACTATCATCTTGAATGCTAATGATGGATCTTCTCTTCCCTTTAAGTAAATTTCTATGTGTCTGTGTAACAAGTGTTCCAGTGATAAGAGTTTTCCTGCTGTCTTTCTATGATGTACAACAGACCATAAACACTGTCATTGAGCTTTTCTTTTCACTTCTGTGAAGGAATGGCACATTCTGTACTAAATTCTGCATTCAGGGAATTTTAAAGCAGATGAATTCTTCCATTTGCAATGTAACTATAACAAGCAATTATTAAGATATTTATGAAGATTGTGGAATCTTGTTTTTATAGTGGAGATAAACATACACAAAAATGCAATTGATTAGCCCAAAGTAGAAAACATAACACCTGCTTTAACAGCAAACATGTATACCTATTTTCCAATTCATGCTTCAAGGAAATCAGGCTCCTAACCTCCTCAGGTTCTCACGTTTACTTGTAATGCTCTTGGTTTCATCGAGTTTTAATAGAGAGAGGATCCATGTGACAAGTTTGTAGAGGTAGGGGACTTGAACAGTAGTATGACCTAGTTGAATCATCCGGCTCTTATATATTCCTGGATTTTTCCTTTTCTTCAAAGTTATTCTTTTCAACTTTATTCAACTGTGTTGTGTTCAAGAATTCTCATTGATGAAAAGTGCCTGATCAGGGGAAGAAAGAAGAGTGACTGTGATCTTAAAAAGTCAAGTCAGATTGAAGTAATTTGAGGGTATGAGAGCTAAGCTCTGTAGAATCATGGAACATGACCCAGGTGACTCAAAGCTTTTTAGCTGGTGGGATCCTTAGCACAAAATTTTGAGGAAGACATTAGTGTGTACATATGCCTACAAAGGAGGATTAATGTGAAAAATATAACACAAAGCAGAGTCATAATTGATTATCATTATAATTATTTATTATCCATATTAACTAGTCACCACCGAGAAAATATTAGCAACATGAGAACACCTGGTTGTGATATTTTGTAATATTTTGAAAAATGGAGAAAAGGAGCTACTCCTTTGTAAAATACCTTTACATGCCTATCTCTTTGAGCTGAGTGATAATCACAGACATCCCTGCTGTGGGTTTCTGCTTGGGCGCACAAACACACAAGTAGATTGTAGCATTTTTAATAACCAGTTTCAAACAGGATCTGTGGAAACAAGTTTCATTTTGTAGTTTGCACTGATCATCCAAGAGCTTGCAAATGGTGGGTGTGTAGCAACATGGCTTAGAGTGAGAGAGATAAAGACAGGAAAAAGTTACAAAGTCCTTTACTAGGCCATGGTGATTTTTCCCTCAAGGTGTAACCAGTAGCCTTATCTTACTAGTATAATTTTGATATTGAATTACTGTCGTGATGTGGTGCTGGATGGTAAACTGGGCCCACTGCCCCCTACAAATTACCTATACTATCCTTGTTTTGGTCTTTTAAACCTCTCTTGTGCTGACAATTCATGTCACTTAGGACAGAAACATAAGGAAAACCCTTGAAGAAGTTGTAAAATTCTGGTGGAGACAGAATTCCATCATGCCTAAGGAAAGAGCTTTTTACTTTACCTCATGGTTAAATGCAAATACTGGTATTGTCTCCTTAAGTACCAATTCTGGTCTTATTCCTAAAAGTCTGAAATCATAGGTACTCTGGTGAAATCAATACACACTTTTTAGTTGAAAATTGGTATAAATACCCATGTTTAATGTTTCATATTCCACTCATTTCACATTTTCCCTTTGAGTAAAAATTAATCCCTCTCCATTTCTTCCTGTTAATGAATTTATTTTAGTATTAAGAATAAGAAAGGTAATGAAGCTCTTCTATTTCCTGCAGAATAATTAAAGATTCATTGGGGAGAGGGAAGCATTGTGGAGCCCATTGACTAGGAGATTCACAAAGAAAATTAAAAAACAGAGTTGAAACCTCAAGTCCAATTAATATTTATATATTTTATGGCAAAAAAGAACAATTCCCACTGGGGAAAGCCCTATTTTAGACTATTCATTAGTTTTGCAGAGCTTTTAAGTCCCTGCAGGTAACTAAGACCTTTGGGCCTGAAGTTTCCTCCTCTGAGATGAGAAAATTCACTTCAAATTACACAGTTTAGATAGTAGACTGCAGGAGATACATCCTTCTCAGCTGTTTTACCAAGGCAAGCCCCAAATGGCGTTCTGACATGGGGGCTGTGTGGTTGTACTCTCTGTGCAGGTAGTTTGAGCCCCCTCCTCAGGGATGTGTGCAGGCACCCTCTACCCCTCACACCCCCCGGTTTTGGTGGCTGCTCAGTGATGCTGATCAGCACCTGGGGAAAGCTCCTGGGCCTCTCCTTGGGTTGCTCTGATGGCAGGACTAACAATGGTGAAGCCTGGAGCAGCTGTGGTGGACTGGGTCCCAGACAAAGGCCTCCTCCCCTCAGCTTTAGAACTGGTCTCTATTTGTACCCTGGTCTCTGCAGATATCGTTCAGCCAAACGTCACACACAGCTCAACAGAGAAAGCAGGAATGCCAGTTCTGCTATATTCCTCCCCTCAGAGACTTGTGGAAACACACAGGGAAGAAAAGGGGTGGTTAGAATATCACTTAAGTAAACTTCATTTTCCCTCCTTTTGCTTCCACTCATCTATACTGAACCACAAAATCCTTTTTGTTTTGAATTGAATTGCAAAAACCTCTTTAATGTCCTTTCATTCGTCTGGGTACCAGGATACCAAAACCCTCCTCAGAGGTGAGCTGTGATCTTTGAAGTCTAACTGTTTTTAAATGCAGGTTTGTAATGCTACGTGCAACTGAAAGGCTGCATTGCAGATTATTTTATTAATTTCACAGTAAATTTGCCTAACTTGTGAGTAGAAAGAATTTTATTCCCTATTTGTTAGTGCTGAAAATCAAGGATCTGAAATCCAAATGGATGTCTTTTCTACCTTAATAATAAAAGTGAGTCCTTTGCAGTCAGTACTTGCATAGACAATTATCTCTCATTCTTGTGACATTATATGTGAAACAGAGGATGACAGTCCATACTTCTGGAAGGATTTTAGCTTTTCTTGAGAATATATTTCTTGTATTTGTAATGCAGAAAGATGAAATACAGGTTGGAAGTGTGTTGGCAGAGCTGCTAGTTTTACATAACCAATTTCACTGAATAAGATTTTTAGATTGCTGAGGATGCATAGATGTATGTGCAGGTCAGAAAGACAAACAAATTTACAACAGGCATTTAAGTTTTAAAAATTTTCCTCTTTCTAAGATATTAAGGACTTAGCAGACCCAAGATTTTAGCTTGAAATATGTTTTCAGCTCATTCACTCACATCTATGTAGAGTTTTAGAACTCTGAGTCAACTCAAAAGTTCCTTTTGTCAACACGGTGAACAGATGCATGTATAACCAACCTCTGCTGCATCACCTGGGATGATATATCTGAAATCTAGGTCTTGGCATTAAAAGAAAGTAATTCTTGTTTATACAGGCTCAAAAAATGTCTTTATAGCATGACTCACGATCTGCAACTTGATAATGACAAAATATCTCATAATTTATCCACCCTGAAACATTTGCCATTTTTTATTGCATGTTTTCTCATGGATTAAAGAGCTTCTGTGATTAATAGCTGAGCCTTGCTCCGTACTGTTTGAGGTCTATTTGCTAAATTGTCAAAATCCAAACCTAATTTGCAGATTAAAAGTAATCTTGGACTTCTGCTGCCTCAAATGAACATTGATTATGTTGGCGATGTCACGCCGGTGTACAGTGGGTACTGGTAACAAGTCAACACTCACCGGCTGTTGCCATGCAACAGGATCTTAGATAATGGAAATATTTCCTGCTCGCCAGGGGATGCCATTGTGTGGGAACTACCCATGAGGGCTGGCTTTTGATGCCAGTCATGCCAACCGTTTTTCATTCTGGTATTTGAGATGCCACTCATAGGCTGGGCCCTGCTCAGTTCTATTTCTGGCTTTTCCATTGACTCAAGGACAAGGAAGTTGGTTAGTTTTTTCTGTTCTTTGTTATCTTAGAGCCACAGAATGGCTTGGGTTGATTATCACTAACATTTTAGCAGATTTGGTATTTAAAACAAGCTTTTACTAAATATATAATTGTCTGGAAATAATAATTCTTGCATACAAAAATAATCAAAAATAATTCAGAGCATTTTTTTTGTTTGTTTGTCCCACCATTTTCTAGAAAAAGAAGCCACTTTTGTCTGAACTTGTTTTAAAATAAAACATTTATCTTCCAAAACAGAATTATTAATCAGAGAAATGAGTCTTCCAGGAAGACTACTCCTTTGGGCTTCAATGCCCATTTACGTATATGAACTGTAAATGCTGCAGAAAAAGAAACAGAGAAGCATAAACTTCCATGAAGGTTTAATGCTGTTCTTTTCAAGATCACTGGTCAGGAGTTTCGTCTCTTTGTGTCTGTGTGAGTGTAATAGAATTGGAAAGCTCTCAGTTGCATCAAAATAGAAAAGGAGAAATACTACAAATGTGAAGTTTCAGAGGGTAAAATAACTATTTTCTTTCACCTATCTTAAATATTTATTTTGAGAGGTAATTTGTGAATGATTTGCTGATGTGTTCTAAGTGACAGGGGCCTGGTTACCACATTCACTATTACAATACTACAACTAGAATAAACTGCAAATTTTGGTGCTAAAATAATTATTATTTCAGAAATTATAACAGCATCTTCTGTCATCTTCAGCCTGAAGCAGGAACTCTTCCCCCAAGCGCAGCTGAGAAATAGCACTATAGATTTAAAAGCTGGTGCCCAGTGGGAAGCCAATTGCCTTGTCATGCCAATGAGAATTAGATTCTTGGTCATCAAAAATCTAGTTGGTTTCTTGTGTCACTTATGTCATCTCTAATACTTTACTGAATTCTTTAGTCACTGAAGAAATCTGTTGGAAAGAAATCTACCTGAAGGACTCATATCCACAAGCTAACCTGCAAAAGGAATGAGAAAATTAATTTAAATGCCATTAAGCACTCATGTGATCCTTAGACATTGGCTTTTTATAGTGAGCAATTTGGTGCTTCTGGAGCTGCCAGAAATTTTGCTGAAGGAGGAATAGGACCGCATGATGGAGATGAATCTTTGTATTATTCTCAAAGATTAAGTGACAGATGCCCTGGGATTGACAGAGATGGGCTGGGTGGGCTGCCAGGGTCTGAGGCTAAAGTGGGAGAGCCCCAGTCCTGCCAGACCACAGAAGTTGTCTGGCTGGGCATTCATGCTCCTCCCCACGGCACTGTCACCGCAGGGTGGGGTGCTGGCACAGGGATGTTTTCCGTCTGGGCATGAACAGATACAGCTCATGCTGAAAATAGAACAGAGCAGAAATTTTTATCAGTGTTTAAGAGAGGACAAAATACTTGTAAAATTGAAGATTTCTCCAGGGAAATGCTATTCAAGGCTACTAATTCAATTTTCATTATTCCTGAGAAGGAATTTCTGCTATCCACTTTAGAAAGCTCTTTGCATTTTTTTTTTATCATCATTCATGGTTTAATGATTTCTCCTCTTCTCTCTTCCATAGTGCAAACCTGTCTAAACTGTGTAGTTATATAGTGAATGAAGAAAAGTAGAGGAAAATTGGAGCTACTGGTACAAACAAATGATGTTGAAATAGCTTGAACAGTTCAGTAAACTGAAAATCAAGAATGACAAATTACATAATTGGCTTAAAGATGGTTGATGTTCCCATAGTTTGAAAACCAAGTTTTGCAGAATTCTCTTTTGTCACGTTTTTTTGGTTTTTAATGGTACAAAGGCAATGTTAAAGCACTCACATGGATTCATTGTTTTAAGAAAGAATTGTTTAAGAGTTTAGAAGTTCCACCATGATTAATAAACCTGCTTTGTACTACACTAATGTAAGAGCTATTCCTTTGAGTATTTTACAGCCAAACACTCAAGTGTCTTCAATTACAGACAATAGCCCCAGGCTCTCCGGCTCCTCCCAGCAGAGGACCTTCACCCTGGAGCTTGAGTGCAGAGATGAGGTTGTGGTTTAAATCAGTCTAATTTGGGAACAGTGTCCTTCTGAATAACACTGGGAACAGAACTGTTTCTGTGGCATTTTGGCACAATTGACTTTTCAGCAGGAGTGCTGGGTGTTGGTGCTGACAGCGGCCTAGGATGGCATGCCTGGGTGAAGAGACAGTCCCTTTCTCAGTGTACATCCCATGCCTGGCACGGAGCAGTGGGCCCACCCTTGTGCTGCTTTGAGGATGCTGCTGCACACCTGCCCTCTGCCTAGCAGCAGCATGGCAGCTCTTGGCAGTGCTCATTGCTCCCAGCCTCGTGTTTGGGGTGAGGTCTTTGCTCCTGGGTGCTCCGTGTTTTGTGTTACTCTCCACAAGGCATGGGTGCTGGCAGCCCATGGTGAGAGCACTGCACCACAGCTATTTAACAAAAAGCTTCTGTGCATGCCATGAGCATGGCAGCCTTTAAACTCTATGGAGGAGGAGCAGAACTTCTCTGTGCCATTTTAGATAATTGCAGCAATTCAGCAGTTCAAAGTGACTCAACAAATATTCCTGCTGTTCTGTAAAAACTTTAAAAGTACATTTTCACATCCACATATCTGAGTGGGAAGAAAACGATTTACTTCTGATTCAGTATAATTTACTTGTCACTATGCCTATCTTGCTCATGGAAATAAAATCGGGGTTCAGAATGGAATGCAAGTAGGGGGTTGCTGCAAATGAAACCATTCATTCATCAACAAAAAGTGGAATACGAGATTATTTTGCTAGAATCTTGCAGCACATAAAACTGGATAGTGAAAGAATAAGTAGTCCTCTATATGTGCCTTTATCAATGGTGGGTTTTCATTTATCATTGCTTTTTTCCCCCCTTACAAATAAAACCTATCAAAGAAGAAAAGAAGATTGAATGAGAGAGAATTAGTTACCATCTGACAAATGTTTTATCAGTTACAGACTATTCAGATAGTTATGAGAACACACAATGCAGCAATGAAAGGAAAATTAGCTTGCCTTTCTATCAAGAAAACAAATTTTGCAGGAAACAATGGGCTTGTGTTTCAGCAAACACTCAGAACTTCACACTAGCAGTCAAAGGTAAGCAGAGAAAATGACAGCTAGTAGCAGATGTAGGAGAGAGGTAACTGGCTAGGAGGAGTTCTGTCTCTGCTCTCTGGGTGTGAGAGATTTGTGTTGGGTTAGTCCACCACAGGCTTGTCAGCATGCAGTAGTTCAGAGTAACACTTCCCAGAAGGCGTTGTTTGGCGTTTGCGGTGTAGCAAAGACATCTCTGAATTGTGTGACACTGGTCTGAGTCAGCCTTGTGATGCACAGGTAGGAATTTTGCACATTAATTTCTGTCTACGCTGAGTCTGACCATGAACCAGAGATTCAGTTTCTGTCACTATTACTATTTGGAGTGCTTTTTTTCCAGTTCATGTAGTAAGAGAGACCTGTGTTAAGCCCACCAAAATGGCACCCTGTAGCTCATTGCATGTAGGAACAGTACCCAAGTGGTGTGCAGAAAGGCACTCCTAGCACTAACTTACTCACAGCATCCCTCTGAAGAAACTGTTCCCAGCAGTAGGTTTTGGATTCATGCTGGAACACACTGGTCTGAAAGACTGGGGACCAGAAACTGAGAAAGAAAAGGGCTAATTTGTCTGTCTTACTGGAAGTCCCCTCTGTCAGTTCACACAGAGAATACTCGTATTTTGGGTTCCATCATTGGCCTTTGATTTTTTTCACCTTGTATGACATTTGAGCAAAGTCTTCTGTTTCCTGTGGTGATCCTAGCTCAAAAACACCAGGTCTCAGTTCTAAATTAAAAGGCTGCAGTCAGGTCTGTGAGCATCTCCCACTTGTCTGATGGTCAGACTTCAAGACCCGATGCCACAAGCTATTGAGAAAAGTGATATCTGTATGGGATCAGAACACCTGCACTGAAACAGTGGTGTATGCCAGGGAAATAATACTATCATCAGGAGTTCCCTGTAGAATAGTTTGTGAGCAATCTTGGAGACCACAAGGAAATACCCTAACCTGGAAGCAGGCTTTTGTAATGCAGCAGTTCAACAGACCCTCCTAAGCAGGAGCAGGTAATGGGTACAACAGGATCTCAACTGAGACTCACAGCAGTCTTTCAGGAAATTGCTAAAGACTTTCCTGCTTAAACCAAATGAGAACCTCTTGACTGTGAAGTGGTATAGGCAATGCAGAGACAGCAAGGATATGTGAGCTTGGTTGGAAAGTGGGTAAGTGTGGACACTGTGTGCCCTCTGATGCAAGAGAGACAGGGCCTACACAGGCAGTTCTGGTGTGTAGCAGCAATGCATTAAAAAAAGGACAATTTGATGAGAGTTGAGGACAAGGTTTTTAATCTTCTCCCCAACTTCTATTACTGTAAGGAAAATAAAACATATAGACTTATTTTGTTTTTTCTTAAAAACACCTAAAAGAATGGTGGGTACTTAACAAAAAATAAACAGTGTTTTCTTCGATGTATACTTGCAACAAGAGGAGACATTTGGTTCTCTAGATGGGAGTTGCCAACTTCAGCTTCAGGTACTACAGCAGAAAAGAAACCTGTGGGTAATTAATTTATGTGAATGAAACGGTTTGTCTGCTAATGATATTTAGCCAAACTTGCTGAAGAAATAACCCAGTGTGTTACCTCTACCCACTCTTGCAGTGATGCTGTTATAGCTGTATTTGTTTCAGTCACTGCTTCAGCTCAATTATTTGCATGAAATGGGCTCTCATTTTTCTCAGTACATTGGAGCTGAACATCTCCATAGCAGTTTCCACTCTGTTTTATATTAGTACTGTGCAATGTCCTCTTTCTTTCTTTATAGTTGTGTATAATACAATGGCTTTCAGTGAGACTATAAGAGCAAATCTAGAAAACATCATTTACACTTGCTTTTTTCTTCAAAAATATAATGGCAGAAGAAGTAGAAAAGGAATGCTGACAGCTCAATATCACCTTATAAAATTGCTTGTATTTTTCCAAAAGCGTATTAATTTTCCACAATTTATGTAGATCATGTGAACTCTACATGACCCTCCATCAGCCTGCAAATGCAGTATACTGTGGAAAAATACTAACTCCGGCTCATTAGCACGGGTTGCTAGATGCCCATTCAGTTTTCAGTATGACATTTTGTTAATGATGCCAGAAACATTTTATATTTTAAATTGTGTGGTTTTCCTAGTACATTTAAAAAGAAATCCTTTATTTTCTGACAAAGTGCAGCAACTGAAACTGGAAATAATGGTTAGCAGCTCTGGAAAATAACTTGTCAAAATGCCCTTGATGTAATTCTTGGGAGTCTTAAACTTATGAATAAGAAGATATTTTCAAGAAAATAGAGCTCATGCATATAAATGTGAAGTACAAGTGGTTTTCTTTTAGATATTCATTGGTTATTTATTCAGACTTGAAAAAGGTGTCTGTCCCTCAGTTTTCTAGCCCTAGGCTTAGACTGGCACTTGAGAGACACATAGTAGAAACCACAAGTACAAGACAAGGACACATTAGTGCCTTAACGAATACAGTGTTGTCAGCAAATATTTAGTAATTTCAGCTGTTGGACCAGTTACAGAAATCAGACAATATTCCCTTCAGAAAGATTCACTATTGAAAACACACATCCTACATGCTAACAGAAAAATATATCTGAAACCCTGGACATGAAAGTGTAAGAGAAATATAAAATAACTACAAAAGCGTATGATCTGCTAGCTTGCTGAATAATTCCACTATTAGTGCAAATGGCAGCTTTTACAGTTTCAGAAATATGGCAGTCCTCTGGTAAGAGCCTCTCTTAGTGCCTCCTATCAATTACGTACCAAATCTGCGGTCTTCTGAAACATCAGTTCCTTAAAATGATGGTGATTTCTCGGCTGATTTCTTACTCTGCAAAAAGATAATGAGGGCTCAGGTGCTGACATTGACCATGTTACATTGACTTTGAGGGACAAAAACCCCACACAGAGGATTAACTATTTTACAGAATGTTCAGATAAGTAGTTTTTGCACAGTAATGTAAAGGCGTGTGGGTAAAGGAGAGGTATCATGTATAATAGCCTTTGTATTTAAATGGAGATGTAGATGTGCCTGCTAATACATAAAATGATCAAATGTCTTTCTGTCTCTAAGTTTACGGTGGAGTGGTTATGGCACATTTTTAAAAGTTTCGGTAAATTAAAAAATCAACTATTTGTAAGAGAAACCTGCTCAGAACATTTCCACAGAAAAGCAGTGCTCTAGAAAGCACTAATAAGTGCAAGCTTAAATGCTTTTTTTAAGTGAGCACATTCTGGTGTAGTTTTGGGTGGAGAGGAAAGGAAAGAAGGGCTGTGCTCTCTTATCCCCATGCTACAAGAGTAGAACTACAATGAAGTGTGATAGAGCTTCTGGCTTGACCTTCTACATAAATATGATCAGTCAGTGGTAGGTCTTGTGTTTGCAACAGCAGTTTAATAAACATAATCTCATGAAAATGCTCAGAGATAAATCTGAGGTGAATGAATCTCAGCTGCTGACCAGGAACAGGCTTCTCCAGTTGACCCCTAAGATTAAACAAAGGCAATTGTCTTACAAAAGAGCTCTTACTGGTCACAGAGCACAAACCACCAGTTAGATTCACAACTTCATATTTGATGACATAAAATTTCACCATGAAGGAACCAGTTAGCATGGGAAGACACTAATGCTTGGTCATGAAAGAAGTGATCTCCCTCTGTTGAATGTTACATGTTTTTAATGTTGAGCTATACTTGGTTTTTTTGATGGACACACTTTTAAGCCAGATCCTACACAAGATTTTGTCAAAAGCTTTTGTCAAAAGCTTGTTCATTTGCATTTCATTAAGAAAATTACTTATTTAGAAAAATACAATGAATCATTACCTACCACAGTTGTTAGTAAGAACTGGAATAGTTAAAATATACAAATCCTGATGTTGCAAAAATTCCTTTCCCCTATTCTTTGTTTTTATTAGTGCAGCATTTTTTTAAACCACTCTGAAATTATTGTATAATCATATGTTGTGGCAATAAAGCTTTGGTTTGCCCCGTATGTTCGTCTCATTTTAAATTTTAATTGTGTTAGTTTCTAAAATGTTAAGGAAGCATTTAAATAGAGGTGGGGCCCAGATGGATTAATGAGATCTACAGCTGAAATCTTAGCATACTAACATTAAGAGCATCATGACATCTTGGCATTTGGTGAGGAAATTAAAAAAAACCCCAACCTCTCACTTGCTGATATGAAATGAAAATGTTATATCTCCTCTTGTGCATCCAACTGCACCAGCAAGTGAAAAGGTGTTAATAAGGAAGAGTATTGAGCAGGGTGACTCTTCTAGCTGAGAAAAACAGGATGCATTTATGCATCATTTCCAAATGGAGTTCTAGACAAAGAGTAGGTAGCAAAAGGACCATATGTTCTAAAAAAAAAGAGCTGTGAGATCTCGCATGGCATAATGACAACTCTGGAAAGGCATATTTATTAGGAAAAAAAAAAAAAGTGAATATTCACAGAGAAGAGTGGATTGGTACTGTTCTAAAGCTTATAACTCTCCCCAGGCCATTCGTCTTGGTTTCTCTCTGCAGCCATATCCCCTTGAAACGCAGTGTCTTTTGTCTCATTTGACTTTCAGACTGTATTGAACCAAAGTTCATGTGAGAGTCCCTGTTTGGTCACTGAAAACATAGGCAAACCTGATGGAAAAGAGATGGTTTTGGTTTGCAGTACTTCTTCTGAGTAAGTAATTTGAGTGATTCATTCCTTCCTAAGTATTATCATTTTTATTCTCAGTGCTGGAGGGGAGGATTGGCATTATAGTGTGCTGTGAATGCAGTGATGAATGTAACTTCAGACTGTGTCATTATGTGCATTCCCATCAGAGAGAGAATAAAAACAACTTTCTTGCATGAATTGTGGAAATAAACCCTCAGGATTTTTACTGATGCAAATGGATACAAAATATAATATTGACCAGCTCTATCAACCTGTGTGAAATGACTTTGCTATCGTATTTCCATCCTTTCTGAAGACTTAGCACTTCTTTGAAAATCTTGGCAAGCAGTGAAATCAAAAATTATAGCAGGCAATGGGCAACGTAGAGGGTTGGTCTGACTGACTAAAGTATTGCTAGGCTAATCTGTACAGGTTTGAATTGCAGTTACTTCTGTTCTCCTGTCTTTGAACATTAATTTAGATGTATGCCTTCTGTTTCTTTTCTTCTCCCTATTTATCACGAACATTAAACTTGTAGGAGGGCAAAGTTTGATGCCTAGCTTAAGGCAGTAAAACAAATACAAAACAAACTGTGCAGTCCCCAGGATTTCAGTGCTTATTTGCTGACAAAACAACAGAACCTAAGTCTAGCTAGTTAGCCAGATAATTCAATTCACAAGAGGATGCAAATCTATTTATACAGAATTATATTTATGATAACAACCTATTTTGGAGACAGAGAAATTTATGGAAGCACATGTCTTCAGTGCAGCAAAGTCCCAGTCTTTAACTATCCCTCCTGAATCCAAAACAAACAAAATATTACATCTCCCCTCCAAAATAGATTTTACAAAATAGACAGCCTGTTTGTTTACCTGAAGTGCAGGCCAAAAGTTTTTTAGTGTACATTAGTGAGAATGGGATCCTGACCTAATTAAGAAAATATGAAAAACTTCCCTTGGGTACCTAGATTGTATGTAGGTTAAACATTCATTCTCAACCCCGTATGTGTCTCTCCACTGGGAAGAATATGAAATTATACATGGATTTGCATTTTGAAACTGAGCTCACAGTAGAGACAACTCCTTTGACCCTTTACAGGTGAGGAATCCTTACTGAGCTGCTGACTACTCACGATACATCAAGCACTATGAAACACATCTGTCTCTTTCATAGTAATACTGCTTCTGCCAGCTGTTAACCTGGCTTTTGATTAGTCAGTGGAACAGAAAAGACTGAAAATGCAGCAAGAGATGAAATTGGCACCTGTGAGACAACATAATAATAATTTCTGTTCTAATTATACATAATGACTAGGTTGAAGTTCAGCCTTTCCTTGCAAGTTTTATTTCTGAAAATATTCCCAATACTGTTTCCTTCCTGCTGTTTTTTCTTCATTTCTTGTGAAACATAAAAATCTTTGTGAAGATATGCTTCATGTTCAGCCTTACCTGTGGGAGCAAAGGAAGGATGCATAGTTCATACCGTTTGCCTTATTAAGTCTTTCAACAAACTGGAACTTCATCCAAATAATCAGATATTTTCTTCAGTAATATCTACATATTCATTGATTATGGTTATGATCCTGAAGCTTTGAAGAGTATAAAGGCTTCCTACTGTGTCCAGAGAGTTTTTATTCTAGTTTCCCACAGGGCAGGCACTGACGTTTAAGGCCAGATCAATAATAGGAACATCCTTGAGTCTGATTAGGTGTCCTGGGTTGCAGTGTATTCTATTACCATCCCCATCAGCTGTTGAAACCAGGTGGGGCAGTGTTTCCTTGCCTCCTCCCCCCAGACTATCTTGCTGTTAATGGCCCATCATTGTCCTGCTGCCTGACTCAGAGATAACTCCCTCCGGACTATTCTCCTGTTAATGAGCCTAATCAACACTTGGCCTCAAGACTCGTTACCCCATTGTGAGATGCTCCACCCAGAGGGAGGAACCAAGCATCCCATCGTGGATATAATCTGAGGCTGAACACCAGAGACACCTGCTTCCCACTGGATTTCCAGAGGACAGGAGCTACACAGCCACCATTGGACTTCCAGAGGAAGAGCAGACTGTTTTACTACAGGATCACTGCTTCAGAGGACTGCAGCCACCTTTCTACCAGACTGCTACCACCACCCTGCCTAGCAGGGTGTCGGGTTGTACCTTGACTCTGTCAGTTTGACAGTGTTTTCTTTTACCTTTCTTTCCCTTTTTCTTTAATTTCCATTAAATTGTTATTCTGACTTGGTGCCTCCCACTGGTTTGTTTTCAAACTAGTACATTGGGTAACACTGGATACTACTACCAGTCAGTTCTTACAGCTTCTCAGCAAAACAAGTTTATAGAGATGTTTCAATAAAATAAGGTGCTATTGGTAAAAAAAATTGCAACAAACTTTGGATAACTTGACATTTTTCAGTTGCTCTTTTTCTTGACACATTAGGTTGTATGATTAGTTTTCAATTTGAATTGTGGACTGAGGAACACATATTTCAGTGGTATTACCAGCTCTTTAATGGAAGTTCTGTGAGGGTATGTTATGTTGACAGCCTGGGGATCAAAAGTCAGTTGTGCTTAGTCTACTCCATATACTAAATGCTCTTCTTGTAATGCCAGTACATTTTCTAATCTGTGACATCTCTTCTAGCATCAGTACCCACCAAAATACCAAAAGAAAGAGGAAAATAACTAGTAAAAACTTCCAGATATCAAATATATGATGACAGAATTTAGTTTTAAGCCAACTTCATATACCATTTCAGTGCTTAACTGCACCCTCTAAGGTATGGTCAGGCTCTTCTGAAGTGTTAACAGAAGATGATATTGTAGGTGAGTTATTAATAATGATGCATTTGTATAAATAAGAATTGTTTATAATGGAGAACTAGGCTCCATGTATAACTAGGTTTTCATGTCTAATTTTTAATGGCGTGTCTTTCTTTTGAAATTTCAATGCTTTTTTAAGTAATGAAAAAAAAAGAATGAAATAATATAGCTGGATATGCTTCAGTGGTGACTCACCAGAGCTTCTGTTCAGTTACATCATGTCCTTCTCTCATGGGCACAGGATTCCCCTTTGGGACTTCAGCTTCCAAAGCTGAAAGGTTTCTACGTATTTCTACATATTACTCACAGGAAAGCTTATGAGTTGTCATAGGACATGAAGTATGAGATGGAATATGAAGCTTCTGTAATGTAACTCATATGTAGCACCCGAGAATTTTTACAAATAAAAATATTTGTATTTTAGCTGGAGTGTTTCAGTTTTTGAGTCATCATCTAAAAGTTTATGATTTCAAGACAAATAAAAGAATACTGGTCACTCAAATGCAATCACTTCTTTTATTTTTATAACACAGCAGCTTTCTGTGCTGCAGGCTGGTAGCTCTGCACAAAAGGAGACTTACCATGACTGGCATGTCACTTTTTTTTACTACTCTGCTCTTCAGCATTTAATAGGACACAAGGTTGATCTGATTATGTGCCCAAACAGCACGTACAAGTGTTACTTTCTGTTGTGACTCCCTGTAAAAATCTGAGTGTTACAGACGATACAAAGTTTCTGTATGGAAGTATGGAGGCTTTCTCTATGGACTAACTTATTTAGCACCTTTTGTTCACTTCTTAATGAGAATGCTTAAAGCAAGAAATATCAGGAAAAATATGTTAATGATTGAGGCCACTTATTCAATATACTGTCTCTGGATAACTGCTGGTGTCAAAGATGGGATTCATCTGACCCATTTTAGAAGTTTACTTTGATGGGATGAGTTGTGCCCTCCATTTCTTTTTTTACACTGAGCAGAAAAGTACAACTATTTCAGATGTGAGCCTTTGTATTTATCAGTGGAAACCCACTGTTATGGTGGAAGACTAAAGGTTTTATTTAACAGGGAATGGAAGAGAATAACCACTCAGGGTCTTTCTCTCACCCTCCTCGTCTCTGGAAAAATAATAATCTGACAACCAATGTGGGCTGTAGAGACAAAATCTTACAAAAGAAACCAAGGTAAATCACACTGGTCAGATTGTGAAAACAGCTACCACTAGTGAGCAGTCGCATTAACTATTACAGACAACAATGCGAATGTTTCTCTCAGCAATGCTTACAATCTGCCCCTGAGATTTAAAGGCAATGTTGGAGGGGAAAAAAATTTAAACAAAAACATGGATCTGGAAGGGTGGAAGTAAAAGGAGAGACAAAAAATGGGAGAAGTAATAGGGGAGAAAGTCTGAGAAAATAGTAAGTTTCAATGTTGAATTTCATGCTTAAGATCCTGAAAAGGTTATGAAGCTCATCTGAGAGAGGAGATTGATTGAAATTTCATGATTATAACATAATGTGAAATATGATAATTATGTAATTTTTTCCTTTGGAAAAATTTTATTGAGCTGTATCTAAATAAAACTTTTATAAAGACTTTTCTGCATTGTAGCAGAGACTTTCTGATCAAACTGTATATGTATGGAGATTATTTACTGCTTAACACTTACCTAGAGTACTGAAGAAGTGCCCAGTCTTCTTAATTTGTATTAGGATTTAAACCTCTGCCACCTTCACATGTGCCTTGACAAGATGATTTGGTTATTCTGGCACAAGATACTCATGGATAATCACATGGTTTGACTAAGGCAGAAGTATGCAAGAGTTATCACCAGGAGACTCCTTGGACTAATTCAGCCCTCTGATTATTACCCACTGCTGGTTCTCCAGTTCAGCAGTGATAAACTAGGTAAGAGAAATCCTAGGGCAACCAAAAAGAACTTCAGAGCATTGGGGCAGCCAGTTGAAGGGACAGGAGCACACATGGTGTTTTTCTCAACTCCTTTGGTAGCAGGAAAGAATGCCAAAAGGAAAAGGAAAGTCCATCTGATAAGCACGCGGCCTAAAGACTGGTGCCATGGGTGGAATACTGGGGTTTTTTATCATGCAATGGTTCATACAGCACCAGGCATGCTGGAGAGAGATGGAGTTCACCTGTTTAAAAAAGTGAAAAGAATTCTAGACTGTGAGCTGTCAGGGCTGATTGACAGGGTTTTAAACTAGGTTTGAAGGGGAAAAAGCTAACACCAGCCTTGACAGAGATAAACCTATGGGTGGCATACTGGTGTTGGGAGTGAAATTCATACCCAGGGAAGTGCAGCTACACCCTGCTGACTCTGAGCTGTGCTGGCCATGCTGGAACACACTTGTAGTCTTATGGATATCACCCAGGGACTCCTGAGGTGATATAAGCCAACAGGGAAACACCAGAGAATTATTTAAAAGGAATTAAGGTGCATTCTTCTAGGAAGGTGACATGGTTGACAACCCATCTGAGGTGCCTGCACACCAATGCATGCAGCATGGGCAACAAATGATCCACCATTTCTAGCCACCATGTTGCTAGAAAGCTATGACCTTGTTGCCATTACTGAAACCTGGTGGGATGAGTCCCATGATTGGAATGTGACTCTCAATGAGTACAGGCAGTTCAGAAATGACAGAAGAGGAGGGACAAGCAGAGGGGTTGCCCTCTACATCAAGAGTGATTGAGTGTGAAAAGTTGTGTCTGAAGAACAGCCCCGAGCAGATTGAAAGCCTGTGGTAAGAACCAGAGACCGAGGTAACAAAGGGAACCTTGTGGTCAGCATCCACTATGGGCTGCCTGAACAAGAGGAGCCTGTTGATGAAGCCTTCCTGCTCCAGTGACAGGAGGCATTGTGTTCACAGGCCCTTGTCCTGCTGGGGGACTTCAGCTACCCCAACATGTGCTGGAAAAGAAGCACAGTGAGCTGTAGACAATCCAGGGGACCGCTGGAATGCATGGAGAACACCTTATTGACCCAGGTAATAGACAGCTCTACTGCAGGGGTGGCATTACTGGACCTGATGGTCACCAGTGCAAGTGGGCTAATCGGGGACATCAAGATTGAAGGCAGCCAGGGCTGCAGTGATCATGCACTGGTGGAGTCGGCAGTCCTGAGGGGTATGGGACAGATGAGGTGTAAAGTCAGCCCCCTGAACTTTAGGAAAGCAGACTTCAAGCTTTTCAGGGGAGTCTCCTGGGAAACTGCCCTCAGACAGTGGAACAGAGCTGGAAAACTTTGAAGGAAATCTTCCATAGAGTGCAAGAGCTGACAAACCCTAGGAGCAAATTGGTCAAGGAAGGCAAGAGACCAGCATGACTGAGTAGGAATCTGCTGGAGAAACTAAAAGGAAAGAAGCAAAAACACAGGCAGTTGAAGGACAGGCAGATGTTCAGGGAAAAGTATAGACGTGAAGTACGGTTGTGTAGGGATGGGGGTCACAAAGACCAAGGCAAAGGTGGAGCTGAACTTGGCAAGGAACACAAAGAATGTCACGAAGGGCTGGTATGTTAATCAGAAAAGGAAGTTCAAGAAGGAGTAATGGTCCGTGTTAAACAAAGCTGGTAACAAGAATGAGGAGAAGGCCGAGTTACTCAACAATATTTTTGCCTTGGGCTTCAGTGATAGCCTCTCCTCCCAGACTTCTCAAGTGGATGGACAGTAGGATGGGGACTGGGGGAGCAAAGTCCCTCCCACTGTAAGTAAAGACCAGGTTCATTACCACCTGAGGAGCCTGAATGTACGGAAGTCAATGGGACCCAATGAGATGCATCCCAGAGTCCTGAGGGTGATGCAGGTTCCAAGCCACTCTCCATGATATTTGAAAAGTCACAGCAGTCAAGTGAATTCCCAGGTGACTGAAAAAAGAGAAACATTGCGCCCAAGTTTCGAAAGCATGGAAAGGAGAACCTCAGGAGCAGTCAACTTGTCAACCTCAGCTCTGTGCCTGGGAAGATTGTGGAACAAATCCTCCTAGAAGCTGTGCACATGGAAGACAGAGAGGTGATTTGGGACAGCCAGCACAGCTTCACCAAGGGCAAGTCCTGCCTGACCAACTCAATGGTCTTCTGTACTGGAGTGACACCACCAGTGGATAAGAGAAGGGCTGTGGGTGCCCTGGACTTCTGTAAAGCCTTTGACATAGTCTTCCACGACATCCTTCTCTATAAATCAGGAAAAGAGGGATTTGATGGGTGGACTGTTAGATGGATAAGAAATTGATTGGATGGTCACTTTCAGAGGGTTGTGGTCAAGGGCTCAAAGTCCCAATGGACACCAGTGACAAGTGGTGCCCTCAGGGGTCTGTACTGGGACCAGTGCTATTTAATGTCTTCATCAGTGACATAGACAAAGGGATCGAGTGCATCTTCAGCAAATTTGCAGATGACCCCAAGATGAGCGGTGCTGTTGACACACCTGAAGGATGGGATGTCATCCAGAGGGACATGGACAAGCTGGAGAAGTGGGCCTATGGACTTTTATGAGGTTTAACAAGACCAAGTGCTGGTGCTGCATGTGGGTCAGGGCAATCCCTGGTATCAGTCTAGGCTGGGGAATGAACAGATCACCATGGCCCTGCTGAGAAGGACTTGGGAATTCTGGTGGATGAAAAACCCACTACAACCCAGCCATGGGCACTCACAGCCCAGAAAGCCAAAAATGTCCTGGGCTGCATCCAGAGCAGTGTGAGCAGCAGGGCCAAGGAGGGGATTCTGCCCCTCTGCTCTGCTCTGGTGAGACCCCACCTGCAACTCTGCATCCAGCTCCGTGGTCCCCAGCACTAGAAGGACATGGACCTGTTGCAGTGAATCCAGAGGAAGCCACCAAAATGATTAGAGGGATGGAGCATCTTTCCTGTGAGGAAAGGCTGAGAAATTTGGGGTTGTTCAGCCTGGAAAAGAGAAGTCTTCAGAGAGACTTAATTGAGGCCTTTCAGTACCTGAAGGGAGCCTACAAGAAAGATGGAGAGGGATGTTTTATAAGATCATGTAGTGACTGAACAAGGGGGAATGGCTTCAAATTCAAAGAGCAGAGGTCAACAAGGCCAGTTTCTCTTTAATGTTGTTTCCCTTTATCCTTCCATGGGTCTTGAAGAGTCGAAACCATGCAATACACTAAACTGGGTGCAACACTCCTGGAAGGAATACAGAGGTCTCCAGAGTTTGCAACTTGCCATCAGTAATTGCTGTACCTCATCTTCTCTCCATTTCTGGGAAAATACTTTTTAACAATTCATTATAAATTTGTCCTATAAGTACTTTAATTGAATGGCTGTTGTGGACCATGGAATATGAATCTGGTGTGTGCATGTGTAAACCAAAAAATTATTCAACTAAAGGAAGAAGAAGTCTAGTGAGAGTTTGGATGACATGTTTTAAAATTGAATGATACAATTCAGCCTCTTTCTTAAAGAAAGAAAAATGAAAAGATGTTCTTCCATTTTAAATATTTCATACTCATCTGGATTTATTTTCCCTTCATCAGTGCAATTCTTCCAACACCTTTGATCTTATGTGTTTTTTTCCCCTTCAAGATTACCTGCTCTCTATACTCTCCTCAAGTAGTCCGAGCAATGAAATTTTTAAAAATGTTATTTTCCTATGTTTAGTCAGTACCTGATATTTGGAAACTGTGTGCAGTAGATCAGGAATGCGTCTGACTTGGAAACCTGAATGCAGGTCCTAATGTATGTACATATTCACAGTCAGGATTCTGGCCTGAAGGACATCTTTATTTCAACAACTGCTCTTATCCAAATTCAACTGAATTTCAAAACAGATGCAAGAGTAGATGCATAATAGGTTAGCCTTCTGTTGTTGTTAACAGAAACTTTTTTCTTTTTTTTTTTTTTTTCCTGAACATGTGTGTTCTGTTGGAACTAAAATGAATTTGATAATCATTGAATCAACTTGAATGACCACAGCCGGATGGAAGACTGATCAGGCTGGTAAGGCTCCTCACCTGTACTCTGTGTGACTGATACAAATTCAACCTGGTTGCATTTTCTTCCTCTTTTCATTTCACATAATTATATCTGAAGAGAACAAAGCAGGATATTTCCTGTAAGGTTGCCTTTTTCTGTGAAATATGTTGGATGCAAATGAAGCTGTACAAAGTATTATGTATATCCATCACACAGCTTCTGTCAATTTATCTTCAGGAACAGCTAAAAAGAGCAGCATGGAGGATTCACAGGGTATGACAATGTATGAGTAAGATAAAGGTTTCCCTAAAGCAACAGGGTTAACTAGATCCTGCGAGGATTAGTTTTCCAAGAGTTCATCCTTTTGGTATCTCTCATAGTTCTTACTGAAAATTAAATTAACATTATTCATGAAAATTACCTAATTTATTGGCTTTTTTGCTTACTTTAGTACCTACAACCATATGCACAGCAATGAATAAATCTTCTACATTTAATTACTCTCGCAAAAAGTCAAAAGAGGTTTCAGACACAGCATTTGTTTCCTGCAAAAATAAAAAAAACACGAAAAAGCTTCAGCTCCACAATTTATTCAAGTTCTTTATGACAGTTTCTTTCCAGACTAAACCAAACCATTGTGTTAAACAATACAGAAACACTTTTCTGACTATATCATAGAGTCTTATTTCACTGAGACTTAATTTATTCTTTTTGTTTTGATTTTTTTTTTTTAACCAATTACAATTTTGTTCAATTTTACTTAGGAAATGTCCCTTTGCTTTGTCTCTTAATATGTTACCATGCAAAGAGGTCCAATCTTCATTAGAAATGGATTCTGAGCAAACTAGAAATAAATGAGTAATGGAAAACTAGGTAGGAGCAGGATGTAACTACAGGCCATGAATTTCCATGAGTGAATGCAAGGATGAAAGGATTTGGTTCTTCTAATCCATAACATGAGTTCCCTGCTACTCCTCCTTTAGCCATCTATTTTTCTCAGGGATTTGGAGGAGCTACAGACCTTGACTTCACAGTTCTGCATAACTCAGCTGCCCATAATCAAATCAGTTGGAGTAGAGACCCTTGTAATCAGCATGAAAATTAAGCAGGTGAGAAAAAAACAGGAATGAGGAGGATAGAGACCAATGCAATTCAAGGTACATTTTCTCTGCACTCACTTCTCTGTGCAAAAGACAATTACTAGCAACAGGACATGATTCTTCAGACATTGTAAGAGATGTAAGATCTCAAGAATACTAGATTTTTTTCATCCAGTTTATTTAATAGACTGTTTTAAATTGCAAGAAAAAAAACAGATGTGCTTTTCTAATTTTTTTTGATAGTTCAAATCAAATTTCAGTTTTATTTGTCGTGGTAAGGAGGAGAAAGGAATGGGAGCTGAAGCAGCTAAATTCTCTAACTATAATGACTAGCAAGCAAAGGAGAAAGAGAAGGGACACTAGAGTACATTGCCTGCAGGTGAGTTCAGCAAGCAGAAAATACTTTCTTAAGGGGCCAGAAACAAACACAGAAAAGTAACATAGCTTGAAGTCAGCCTCCAGCATTTGGACAGGTGCTCAAAAAAGTAAAGGTGAGTTCAAACAAAAAATTTGAATTAGAAATTCACTGCAAAGTGTAAATATTGGTGTCCAGAATTTCATCTATGCTAAATAAAACATGACAAATTTCAGAAAACTTCAAACACAGCACAACCTTTCATTAAGGCTGTTGAAACTTATGTTAGCATTTGGAAGAAAAATAAAATAATATGCTTGCTATTAATTAACTTGGTGATTACCAGTAATAGAATTTGTTTGATTTGTTTGGGAGTATCAGCAACATTGTGTGATTATAACTAGATAGATTATGCAACAACTGTAAAATAGTGTCCTTGATTTTATAGTTCAATCCTCAATGACTACTTTTATCAGCATCCCATGGTGACTTAATGATTTTTCATCAGCCCGTCTTTTAGGATGCGGAGAACAGCTGCCGTTCTAGATTAATTTTCAACTTTTATAAAATTAAATATTTGATTTAGACTTTATTTGTACAACACCCCTCAATACTATGAAAGTTCAGGGACAAACTACAAACTTTGCTTTTGATAAATAATCAGAATTGTATTTCACCTTCTACGTGCACTACTGGCCCAAAAATAAATTTATTAATGATGAACATAGATAGAATCTGATTTTTACTGTACTAACTGGTCCCCTTCTCAACTTTACTCAGCTGTGACTGAATAATTTTGCATGTATGTCCAGCAGATAACACCACTCTTTGGAGAGGTTGTGTGCTTGCTAGGCAGAGGAAACTGGACTAATGATTGATATTTCCTTTTAATCTGGATTTCCATGACCCTGAGGGTATCAAAGATCTTTAAAATGTTACCTGTGCCTGTATAGAAACACCATCACTAATGCTCGTGGCATATGGGCACCACAGGGTGAGAAGGAGCTCTGCAGGGTGACAGAACAGCTTCTGGAAGGCTTTTCTGACACACAGAAGCTCCCTCACAGTGTTTCAGTGCCACAGCTCACTCTCCTCTTAGGGCATGAGGAAATATTGAACAAAGAAGGAGAAAATGTGAAATAACAGAATTAATGTATAGTTATGCTCCTGTCTCTGTGGAGGAGAAGATGATAAACCTCTACTTTGCCCCATTTCTATTTGCTTTTCCAGGCGATGTCCTCTGTTCCCACACAACAACAGCAGCTGCCCCTTGATTCTCTCAATGACAGATCAAGATTATGTGATAGCTAGACCTTCCATGAAAAAGATTTTAATTTTAATCCCATGGAATGTAACTTGATTCAATAACCAGAAGAGATTCTTTGGGAACTTACGATATTACATCATTTTGGGAATTTAGGGTAGGACATGCTGCCAGTCACTGAATGTATCAGCTGGCTTACAGAATTTTGTAATTATTCCAAGACTTAAATTTTTTTATTGAATAACTTATGTAAAAAATCATAAACAATTTTTTTGAAGTAATTATTTCTGAAACCCTAAACCTTTCTTGGAAATCCGGATTCTGTTTTCTGTTCACTGGATGGATTAGAAGAAAACATAACTAAAACCTCAGTTTGAAGTAATTCTAAAATCAACATTCTCTTGAAAATAGTCTCTTAAATTCTTCACTTAAGCCACTAGCTTATGCAAATGTTTCTGCCAGTAAACTGAAACAGTAATATATTTATAGAAAGCAGATATTACTGAATTTTTTTTTTTATTTGGGGTGAATATCCATAAGCATTTTGAATCAGGCACCTTGTGCCAATTACATTGCAACTTTTCTTACAGAAAAAAATAAGATAGTATGACTGGGTGTGAAAGTTATGTGAAGAATTTCTCACATTGCAGTGATTCAAGGAATTAATAATGTACTTGAGAGTTTATTGAATGAATTTACATTTTGTCAATTAATGTTGAAATAATTTGAAATGACTGGCCCAACTACTATGCAGGAACATGCTCTTCCATTGCTTGATATGGCACTTGGCAGAGTTCGAGCACATACTGTGGCACATATTTTTCATTACTTAAGAATCTGAGAAGGGCCTCAAAATAATGAAGAAGGAGTATATTTATTCCTATGTTTCCAAGTGTTTTACAGCTTTCTGAAGCCTTATGTTCAGTAAGCAATCTGTAAAGCCCTATTCACATGTTGTATCAACACTGTTTAGAGCTTCCTTTAAAATATAGATCAGATTTTACAGCTGGGACACTCCATTCTATGATCTGATTTCCTGTCCAAGATTTTTTTGAGGAAATTACTGCTCCTCATCACAAAGCATGTTTTAGAAAAATCTGCTGCAATTAGTGACTAATGTATGTGATCAGATTAATTGCTGATGCTTTATGAAGCTGCAGTCTTGTACTATTTAACAGGTCATTTTATCCCAGCAAAACTAAAATTCAGGAGGAAGAGAAACAGTGCAAAGAAATACATTTTCTTTGTTATTAATCCAATCTCAATTTTTAATATATTAATGTAAAAATTAAGGTAGAATTTAAACTGTTTCCTCTACTTTGTCACTTTCAGTAACCTCAAGAAGGTTTGAAGAACTTTTAGTCAAATTTAGGGTATATAACAAACCTGACTCTTCTCAGAGCAGAAAGAATATACTTTTCTACAGTCATGTTAAGCTCTCATAATGGTTCTATTAGTTAGAGAAAACAGCACATTTGAAATCTTACAAGCAGAGTTTCCAAGTAAAACCACTACTTTTTCTGTTCTTAAACCAGGACAGTCCTTGAAGCTCATGCTGCAGATCAAAGACTGTTGAAAACATTACCCTTTTTCATAGCTTTTAAAATCTGAAAGTAGACTCCCTTTCTGAGTAGCTCTTCATAGTATGTTTATGAAAATAATACACTACTACTGGAAATACATTTAATTAAATTAATAAAGATAGTACGTGAAACCTGTAAGCAAAGTGACACATGACACTGCTGGGAAATATTTTTTGAGTAATTGGATAATGAAGAAGTTCTCTTCTGACTGTTTTAGGTACCATTTATATTACTGTTAATGATATTGGATAGGCTTACTTAGACCTCTAAGCAATGTGATCCAATGTGTCTGCTCATTACTTGCTTTTTCTTTAAGAGCTACAGCTTGCAGTGCAGGCAGTAACATATATTTTGAGAGCTGATGTTCCTTAAGTGCCAAAACCTAGAGTCTAAGTTATATAAAAAAATGAAAGCTAAAAATTTGTCATCAAAAAGGAAATTTGATGCTCTGCAAATCATAAAGAGAAGCACAGAACTGAAATCCACCAAAAATATTCTAAGGTCAGTCTTCTTGCCCCAACTCCTCCAGTCATCAGTCATCCGTTGCTGAGGAGCTTTGTCTCACTCTAAGAAGCCTATATCCAAGAGGCCCTCCAGAAAGCTTCTGAACAAATTCTCTTTTACAGAGCTTTTGCAGAGTTTGTATACCATTTTGGAATGATACGGTGGGGAAGGAGATTTGATCCTGACCCAGTTGCCAGGTGGTGTAATTCGGGGTGCAGAACTTACACTTTGAAGTGTAGTAAATTGCAGGAGTCATACATGAGGTAGGCATGGGTTACATCATGGGTTACATGACCAGGCTCTTTTTGTGCTGGTTTTACTTAGCACAAATCAGCTTTCATTCTGCAACCATTTCCTTGAAATGAAGGTATGCACTTCAGCTACCTCTGCCAAGACATCATGGAGTACATTCTCCTTTTCCCCTTGTGGAAAAAACACCACAAAACAAATACAAAAAACAAAGTCCCAAACCAACAAAAAGCCAAACCCAAACTTTTTTGTTCCTAGTTAAATTAAATTCTAATTAAAAATACGTTTTGAGCACTTGGTGATGTTCAGGGTACTCTATATAATGAGATATTCAGAATCTTGCAGAACTCCTTCGTTTAAGAAGAAAAACCATCTTTGTATTTGACAAAAAGAGAAAACAGATACAAGATGTGAAATGTCACACTGCTTAAAATAAATCAGAAATCGCTAAAAAAGGGCAAACCTAATAAAGATGGAAAGATTAACATACATTTTTTTCCTAACTGAAAAAAAAGTTATGATTCTTCTCCATATTTGAAATCTTACTTAGAAATTCAGCAATACTGTTTCATTCCAAAATTGCAGAGAAGATCTGTAGGATACAGAGGGATCACATACGGCAAATTAAAAAGCTGGGACTGAGGGGCTTTGAAATTCTTTTAAAACAAAATTTTACTCAGGATTACAGATAACAGTTGTGTGTAGCATCTTGCGATGTTTGCTAATGAAACCAAAGGTGTGGAGTTCTGTTTGAGCTACCAGCACATTAAAAAAGGCAGAAAAAATGTAACTATGCAGTTATAAATGCTTTACTGGGCAGAGAGAGCAGCAGCACAAGCAGTAGAGAAGGAAATAAAAGATTACTGAGTGAAGACACTATACATTAAGCCAGACACAAATCAAATGAGGTTTACATTTTTTTCTCGCTGGGTTGTAAACCTGACTAATCTATTCATGCTAGGATTTGAGATGTCTTAATTCATACTTAGTATAAGAACAAGAAGGACTGCAATTACAGAATATTGGAAAACAGAATATTTTCAGAAAATAAAATTCTGCTTTGGCAATGGCAAAGCCTAAGTTGAAGAAGTTGAAAAAGAACTGTTTTAGAAGCTAGGGGGCAAATAGCTGCTACCTACTTGCACCTGAACTTTGGTAGCATTTGCTCATGTCCTTCATTTCTTTGAAGCTAAACACAGATTCCACTTCTAGCACAGCTAGTTTAAAAAACTTGTTTTGCTGAAATGTTCCTCTTAAAAGAAAATATAATCATTGCTCTAAACATAAAGCAATCAGCAAAAACCATTAACTTAATATTTGCGTTATTATGGCTATGGCTTCCCAAAACTTTCAGTACAGAAATTGCTGAACATCTGCTTCCCAAAACTTTCAGTACAGAAATTGCTGAACATCTGATTCTTGTGCTGATGGGCCCCTGTGGATTCAAGGGCCAGCAGGGCCAACAATGGTAATCAAAAAGAGCTGTAGAGTAGTCTTATTGTCTTTATCCCTTGGCAAATCAGTTTTCATTGGGGTTCATATTGTAGGAATCCTTAGAAGGAGGAGAAGACAAAAAGGAAATTGAGGAGAGAAAAGACCTCCAAAACACAGAGAAATTGAGAAAAGAGACCTTCAAGGTAGAGGAAAATAAGAATGAATTTTAAGAAAAAGCACAGTAAATCACTAAGAAAGACCGGTTAGAAGATGGTATCAGGAAGAAATGGAATTTTGTTTCATGTGTTTCCTTCTCTTACTACTGAAAGGGCAGTAAATAAGTGATTTATTTTAAAAATAAGTGCAGGAAAGTGTGGAGATTGATAGGCTTAGTCAGAGACCTCTGGGAAAAAACAGGGTAAAAGAGTGAAAGAAAGATGGCAACATGCAAAAAAATTACTTCTCTAGGGGCTAAATAGTTTGCTTGTATGCGCAATTGCTTGCTGACATTCCAGGAGTGCTGGAGCCAAAAGGAATCTTTTCTGTGCACAGAATGTGTTCTGCATTGATATTCTGTGTATTGAACAGAAAGCTTTTGGAAGAAAAACATGTGAGAAGAATTAGGCTAAAATTAATAACAAGGGGACATTGAAAATTCAGATGTTTTCAGGACCATGCTGATTATACAGATGTAAATAGATAGAACACTTAGACTTCCCAAAATGACCTGTGAAGAGCTGAGCATATAGGACCAATTAAAAAAAAACCTGTTGACAAATAGACTGAATGAACACAATTATAATGTTGTAGTGGAACAAAACAAACACAGCATTAGCAAATACTAGCATTACCGCAATACATAGCCAATTCCGTAATGTAAACTAATGGCACTACTGTTTATTCTAGGCAGCTAAGCACTGTTCTTCATGTCAATATGTAGTATAAAAATTATCCCAAACTACATATAATTTTCTAAGTGAAAACTTTACTCACAAACCTGGAGTAACAGAAACTAAAGTAAACAGAAACTAAAAATTGAACATCGGAAATCTTGCATTAGTTTCACGCTGTTCAATCTCTTGTAGCACCTTTATCTGAGAATCTAAGGATCACAGAGAGGCGGAGGCCAGAAAGGACCTTCGGAGGTCACCTTGGACAGCCCCTTGCTTATGGAAGATGGCCTAGATGGCCTAGAGCAGCTTGCCCAGGACCATGTCCAGATGGCTTTTGAAGGTCTCCAAGGACAGAGACTCCACAATCTCCCTGGACAACCTGTGCCACTTCTTGGTAACCCTCAAAGTAAAAAGTACCTCCTGATCCTCAGAGGAAAACTCCTGTGCTTCAGCACATGCCCATTGTCTCTGCTCCTATCATTGGACACCACTTGAAAGAGCCTGGCTCTGCTTTCTCTACACTGGTCCCAGTCTTGGTTTAGTTTTTGTTCCCAGATTTACGTAATAATTTTCTAAAATTTATATGAGTTGTTCTGTCCGTCTTTGTATCTCGTTCACTTTGATTTTCTAGCTTGTTTGCCCTGAAATTAGTCTTCGAAGAGCCAGTTTTTGCTACATGCTTCTTGAATCATAATATACTCTGCATGCCTATGATACTTCTAAGTTAATATTTTCAAGAGATTTTCAAAAAGGCTCTATTGGGATTGTATGAGCTTGTAAATATTCTGTGAATGAATTTAGCTCTTGCTTAATTGTGACCACCTATTAGTGCTGGATCCTGAGCACACTATTTTAATAAAACAGAGAAACATCAAGCAAACTGAAGTTCTCTTCAAGGAAATTCCACAGTTTTCTTTCTGTTGCATGGTGAGCAGAAGTGAATCACTGTGACTGTGGAGGAGGAGGGGGAGGAAAACAGAGAGAAGTTGAAAGAAAACAGACTAATTCTGATTAGACTTGCAGTTGAAATAACAGAAGATTATCATGCCAACATCTTTGTTGTTATTAGAAATAAACATTGCAGCACTGTAATTAACATTTCTGTGGATTGCTTCAATGCAGTGCATTTAGCTGTGAATAAACGTGCTGTATTCACAGAGACAGATGCTAGCATTTGGTATAGGCACTGTTCCTCTGATCTTCAGCATGATCTTTCCAAAACCATTCAAGTTACTGATCTCAGTTTATTAAAACAAGGATATGGACATGGTGACTAAGAGGCTGTTTCATTTTTATTCAAATCTGTACCTATTGCAATAGCTTCCTGCTCACAGATTTTTCTTCAAGTAAAAAAAGGGCTCATCCTCTTCCCCGTAAACTGCCATTTAGTACTTCAGTCTTTCCTAATGAATCATTCCTTCTAGACATTTTCCTATCAAATTCTTTCTACCAGTCTGTCAAATAACCAAGTATCTGGACTTCTCAAGAGAAGATGCTTATTTTCAGAATTACATGTCAACATTTATAAATCCAGAGTGCAGACAGTGAGAGCAGAAATGGTATACCTTCAAAAACTTGGGTTGGGATAAGACGGAGTTCATTTCCTCCACAGCAGTCCCCCCGGTGCTGTGCTTTGAGTTGGTGGCCAGAAGGGTGTTGGTAACACACCCATGTTTTGGCAGGTGCTGAGCAGCACTGGCACAGTATCAGCACTGCCTCTCCAGCATTTCCCCCCTCCCCACCAGGAGGCAAGATCTTGCCAGGGGACACAGCTAGGACAGCTGATCCAAACTGACCAAAGGAATATAACATACTGTGTCTGGTCAGAAATAAAAGATAAAAGGAAGGGAGAGAGAATTCCAAGCAGGGTTAACACACCACAGTACTGTCCTTCCTATTTTAAAGCAGTAGATTGTAGGTAACTGTTTTTTGAATAAGATATTGGCAAACTTCAACTCCTCTGAAATAACTCTGAAACACAGGAGTCCCTTTGAAAGCCCATGAGTGGTAGCACAGAGATTGCCAAAGTTTGGTTATCCAGAAAACAGAGAAACACATCATTCAAATTCTGAATTATCCAAAGGAAACAAGACTAGAGACACTAATGTGAGGATAATAACTATTGATCAATTCATAAGTAATTGATGATGCAGAGAGAAAGCGCTTCTGGTCCCTTCTTCAACTAGACTCTGTGTCAAGCCATAAGATTTGAAAAGGCATCCAGTGCTAATTTCAAGAATGGTGCATTGACAGGCGTTATTTTATTTATTGATTGCGCCCATATTTTAAAATAGGCGTTAAGCCTTAATGCGTCTATTACCACTAGATGCCAATAAGTGTTTTCCTTCTAAAGAGTTTCTTCTTCTGTTGGTAAATATTATAGATTTTGAAGAGTTCCCCTCAACATATTCTTCCATTTGCTTTAGAAAGATCTATTTAATCTTTTCCTTGAATGCATATCTCAACACTTGTTTGTAGCTCCTTATTATTCAAGGAGTAAACAAGAGAAACACTTATTTTTGAAGGACTGAAAATTCTTGTTAGATAAAGGAGACAAAAACCAGACAAGGAATCTCTATCTTCCAAGTGGTTCAGAAGGAAGAACTGATAGCTAGAGGTTAAAAATAATAATTAAAGAGATAAATCCAACCTTGAGTAAGCAAAAACAGTGTATTGTAGTGGTTGCCAGATCTTTTCACCTCCATGTGAGCTATATGATAGAAAGAAAAAGCCCAGGCACAGCATTTTGGACAAACACCAGCCAAGAAAGATGATTCCATTGACAAGAATATGGGCAAGAAAAAGGGTCATAAGCCAGTCTGAAAGTTAAATCAGATGTGTGCTTTTGTTGTAGACATTAGACGAACTCCAGATGGGTGAAATTTGCACTGGTGCTTGGACCAGAAATGCAGAAAGAATTAAACACTCAACTCCTTGAAAAGTGAGGTCCTCATTATCCATGATCTTACAGCGCCTGGCAGCAACAGTTTAATGAGGCCTAACCAGGCATTTCCTTTTCTCTAAAGTTTTTTTCCCGGGGAGCAAAAGTTCAAGAGTTGATTGCTACGTAAAGGATTCACTTTGCTCAGTAGAACCTACTGTCCATCTGGTCTTGATCCCAAGGGAGAAAACAGGTGGTATTTGTGACGGAGCTAAACACCCACTGCATGAACCCTTTCCTTGTCTTTACACCCACCCTGAACCAGAATTCAGGAAAACTGCACAGGTCATGGTTGTCAGCTGTAGTGGAGAACTGAGGAGGCTGTAAACAGTATTTTCCTGGCTTATTTGTTTTCACATGGGGAAAATAAAAATCACCAGTGCTAGTGATGGCTCAAAGCAAGACAGGCACAGTCCAACTGGTGTTGCAAATCAAAACAGCCAATTCTGAGCATCTGTCAGGTACTTGTGCTGATCTATTAGTTGCCTATAAGTTCCCTGCATGCACAGTAAAGCTAAAATATACATTGCCAAAATGCATCTGTATTGCTGCCAAGGGGAAATAAGCCAGAGACTGAACTTCAAATCCAGACAAGGGATGTGAGGTAACTTTGCCCCTGTATTTGCCATTGGTTTCCTTTGTGATGCCTGAAAATTCTTCCTTGAACTTTTCAAAAAATCCTAATGAACACATAAAATTAATCAGCTCACAGGGAGATTTTAATGAATATTAAAATATTTGTCCATAGGCCTATGTTCTCCAGCTGGAATCAGAGACTTGTTCTTCCAGTGACCCTGAATGCTGTGACCATGGTGTACACTACTGCTTTACAGAGCAACAGATAGAGACTGCAAAAAAAGTCATATCCAGGTTGTTAATGTTAGGGGTTTCTTTTCCCAAGAGAGGCACTCTTTTTCCTGATTGAAAAATGGAAGGAAACTCCTCCTGCAAATAATCAATAGCCCACAGATTAGTGCACCTGGGTGACACGTGGAAGATTCAAACACATTTCCTAGAGAGACCAACAAGTTCTTTTATGGCTCTTCTCTCCTGGAACTGTTATGTTATGTGGAAATATGCAAACATTATTTGGCTAGAAAGAAGGTAGCTTTGGGTTTGTCAGGTGGAGGTTGAAGATCCTGCCATGAGAGATGTTTGTGTGCAATGGTTTGTGTTCAAGGACAATCTGAGAGTGGCTCACTGCTGAATAGCAAACAGATGAACAGACGTGCCACAGAGATGTAAACCTGAGCCTTTCACTCCTAAACAAGTTTACTGCCCTTCAAACTGCTTGGAGTGGAACATCTTTATATGCCTAAGAATTTAAGCAGGTGGGATGTTAAACAACAGCTCACGCAGACTGACACTTGATTTATCACAGCAGACTACTGGTAGTAGTGTGTTAGTACCTGTCAGACTCCTAGATGTAAACCAAACCCCATGAAAGAGCAAGTAAATACTTAAATTGCTTTGCCAGCGAAAGAAGCATTGCTTTGTCAGGTTGCACTGAGGATTAGTTATAGAATCCTAGAATATGCTGAGTTCAAAGAGACCCATAAGGATCACCGAGTCCAACATCTGTGCTTGTGCAGGACACCCCAAGAGTCATGCCAGGTGCCTGAGAGCATTGTCCAAATGCTTCTTGAAATGCTTGTTTCTGTATGAACAACACAGCCAAAAACGGCTGCATTTACAGAGCACATATCTTTGCAGCTTCCTGAAGGCTGGTATTGTACAGTGTGGGATTTCTGGACCCAGTTTGTGTATTCCTCAGGTTTTAAGATGGCAATTTTTCAGGATTTTGTGCAGTCATATGTCAATAAAAATGCTGAATACCTTACCTTATTTAATCACTGGTACTGAAAAGTAAAATTGAATTGTGTGAAAGGTGTAGTTGCATTAGGATGGAAATTTTAGACCTTTTACTTGAATTTCCTCTTAAATCCTGATCTAGCAACCTCCATTCTGTAAGAGGCAAAAAACCACAGAGTTTTAGAATCATAGAATGATTTGGTTTGGAGGAGAGATCTTAAAGATCCTCTAGTTCCAAATCGTCTGCTGTGGGTAGGGACACCTTCCACCAGAGTAGGTTGCTCAAAGTCCCATCCAGTCTGGCCTTGAACACTTCCAGGGATGAGCATCTTCAACTTCTCTGCAGAAAATATTGACTCCAATCCAGTGGGTCACTTGAGAACACATATTTTTGCTATACGGTCCCATTGTCCCTAATGTGATCCCAGAACTTAACGTTAAGTACGTGTTCCAGGGCTTCATGGAGCTGGGACACAAATGTTCAGAATCTTGCTGTTTCTACCACACCAAATGAATCCCCTTATGAACAATTTCTATTTAAAAAGAAAGAGGAAACAAATATCAGGTGTAACTTATGTGAGCCTCCTTATATATGTAAGTTGTGTGCCAAATCTTCTCATGAATTTTATCATTAAAACTTTTACAACAATACTTAGAGACTTTTGAAATACAGAGAAAATTTCAGATAACTGAAATCAAAGTAAGCTAAGCTGTCATTAAGTCAAAGTAATTGTCATCTAACTCTCCTGTTCCATTTTTATATTGCTACAATGTAGTAAGGTGTGCTCTTTTTGAGAATGCTATCAACTTCAGAAAATATTACAAAGTGTGCCTCCCTAGCAGAAAAAAACTGAATAAAATGTAAGCACAAAATGTCAGAAACTAGTTTTCTGAGTATTGAGAAGCAGGATAATAAATCTTCAGATTCAATAATACATCTATTTAATGATAGAGATGAATATACGATTGTAATATAGGTCTTGTAATATACTAGTAAACACTGTATTACTTACTATTTGATGAAGTTTTCATTTAATATAGAAAAAAGCACTTCTCCTTGTCCTTCATGGAACACATTTTGCATAATTTATGAAAGTGGTTTTTGTATTACTGTACCAAAAAAGTTTTATCGACTGCATATCTGACCACCTGCCTGCTTTTAGTTTGAGGGTTAAACATTTATCATTAACAGTTTTCTAAGTGCTGGAATACACTAAGTTTTGTTCTGTATTTTAATGGTGTTATTTGCTTGATATGTCCACCACATAATGAATGGTTAAATGAATAGCATATTTATTACCTTCCTCAGCAGCAGTACCCACAGGGTTTGATGGTTTTTGGTTTTCTAGGTGGTACTGACAAAACCTTGCAAACTCCTACTTCTTTCTCTTGCTCCATAACAAGGGCAAACTGGCCAGAATATTTAAATGGAATATAGCTACTTGATTTAGTCTGGATGTTGAGTATTTCCATTTGCTCTTCCCAGGATTATAAGTTAACTAACTTCTTAGTTGTTTAACTAATAATTCTTATTTGCTCTTCAGTTTCTCCCCCTTTTTCCTTCTCTCTATCATTTGGCCACAACAGATAGGCTGTCTTCTCTCTTGATTTCACTGATCCCCACCTTGATACAGTACTGGCTGACTTTACAAAACATCAGTTCTCTCGCGTATGAAGAGGAAGAGAGATGTGGAGGTGAGAATTTTGTTATTTTACTCTAAAGGGCTTTTTATTCAAATGATAAAATTTGACATGAGATTTTCTCTTCTCATTTCCTTCTACTTCAGGTGCACCTGTGGTACCAACCACTCCCAAATTTCTCATTCCCCATTCAGCGTTTCCTTGCTTTTTTTTAATGCATCCCTGATACACAAAATAATCTTCTTGAAAAAATAAACTACAGAACAACTCCCACAAAAAACCAATGTCTGTTTTATGCTTCCTCCTTAAATACTCCTTTGCCAAAATACACAGTTAGGATCTTGAAAATGTTCTGATGTCATAAAGGCTGCCTCTCCTCTAACCAGCTTCTTCTCAGCACCACCTCCCTTGCCTGGACCTAGATGCTGTCTCATATACTTCTCAAGTGGGTATCATGAATCCCTATTTCATGAACTGAACAGAGGCTGTAAGCCCTATACTATCAGTGGAAATGGGAGCAGGCTGCAAAAATAAACTTAGGAGCTCCTGCTTTTAAATTGTAAATTTTGTGGATGATTTATCTTCTGTGTGCATTATCATACAGTGTGGTATCTATTTGCCACCTTCCTTTAACTTTAGTGCCATTTTTTAAATGAGTGACTGTGATCACTAATGAGGATAATTTTATAACTGCTGTGAATAAGCAAGCATATGCCTAAGCTATCTAGGCAACATATGACAAAATTCTAAGAGATCAAGTGGCATATAATTCTAAAAAAATCACAGTGGATTCTTGCTGGTGCCAGATCTGGGACTTGTGCCAGTGCTGTACCACCAGCATTTCTTGAGCAGAAACAGAACAGCCTGGACAGTTCAATGTCTCCTGACTGGGAGCACGTACACAGCCCCACGTAGTCCTACTTGCACAAGGAAGGGTAGGATGTCCCTTTGATAAATTGTGTCCATCAAAGAGATTGTGAAGCTATATAATGTCCTTTATCTAGCCAGCCACTAGCAGAGGAGGTGCAATCAAAGGAAGTGGCTCATGGCTTGGCTGTATCATTACATCCTGATGAGGAAGCTAGGAGCAAACCAGAATGGCTCTTGATCTGCCGTGAGGGAGAGAGCACACAGTGGTCAGTGACTGCTCACCTCGGCTTCCTGGAGGGGGGTGGCTCCTCTCCAGCCTTGCACTAATCACAGCTTGAACAAGCAGAGGAAATCGGGGTCCACTGGGAACAACTCTACTTAGGTCTTGTAAATAATCCTACAGAAATTTCATTTGTCTCATCTGCTCAAGGAAATGGGGCACATATCTATCTGAATAGTTCTGGTATCAGAAAATCCCTGAAATGTTGATTGAACCCATTGCTGGGAGACATTTTTATCAAATTAATTTCTCTTTCATTTCACAGCAGAAGAACTGAAGAGGGAGAGCAAAAATTATTCTGCACCAATGTAAACAAACATAAATATTACTGGATAAAAATAACATGTTTCGAAATCACTTTTATATCTTTAATTGCTATCAACTTTATGGCCAAAATTCTGTTCTGTTGGTGGCATAATTAACCCAAATTTTGTTATAATGTGGTACTACACCAGACTTTTCCTGTTTATAAAGCTGTGGCTGTTTCTTCCAATTTTAACATCACATCTAAGCTGGCTGTTCCAAATGAAATTTCTAAATTGCTAAAAATAACCCTTGTGAAATGAATTTAGTAAGCTAACCTTCTGGGAAAGTCACTCTGCCACAAATCATTTTGAATTTATTAAATTCATCTCCTTGGCTGACTTTTTATTATGTTTTTATTCAAATGTACTGTATATTGTCTGCCTATAGTTTCAGTCATAAAATTGCATGAACCAAATACATAAAACCACAACCAACTTCTCTAATTAAATTTTTTCAACATAAAAATGAATATATTCTTCAGTTACAGAAGGACCATATAAATAAGAGTCTGACTTCACTAAATCAGTAAACTAATTATACTATATTTGAAAATGAAAAATCCAGATTTGATACTGACACTCACTGATACCAAAACCAAATACAAATTCCAGAGAGACTGAAACCTTCCATTACTCTTACTGAAAATTGTATACAGACATGACACACTAGATAAAGATATATTATTATAAACCTAATTTTTCGTTCTACATCTTCAAAATAAGTGCACAGTTTAGATCTGCAGTTGCTATGACTTCATGTGAAAAGACAGAAAAGACCTCACAACCATCCTGTCTATGAAAATTCACAGGGGCAAAAGATACATTTTAATAGGTTATGAGACCTGGGCTATACTGAAATGCTATGCCTAAGGATCCCAGCTTTCCTGCATTCTAACTCACTTTATCCTATTTTTGAGACAAGTGCTTTTAAATGCTTCATCAGAGTCATGTGATTCTATTTTGCTGTAAGCTTCCTTTACTCACACATCCTCCAAGCTAATTGCATTTTACCTCTGACAAAAGATGCTGCACATCACTTCCTTCCTACCTGGGGGTTTAGTCCAAAACCTTCCAAGGGAGCAGCATTCTCAACTCTCACCCAGAGAGGACACAAAGCAGTGCAGTAAGACTGAAAGGAAAGAGGCTCCTGCTGCCAAGGGTCACAGGGCATTGCCTAGCAGGAAACAGACACTCTGCCTGTGACATCCTGCAGGATTTACTTGGCAGGTGGGGAGGCTGAGAGCCCACACTGCATTGGTGGAAGTGTAGGGACAAGTTTCCTCAAACAAATGTGTTCCACGACAGTCATGGGTACTTACCGTGCCCTAAGTCTACAGTTATATCCACCCTCCCCTAAAGCATCAAGGTATAAAGATGTGTTCTGAAATTAGCCAGCTAACAAATTTGGTCTGGAGAGCATGTTGCAATTACTCTCTGCTTTTCTTCCTTCATATATTTAAAGTGTTCTTTGCAGAAGAAGCAGTGAGTTTAATTTTTTATGCAGGTTGATTACAGAACATGTATGAATAAAAGTCAATACATGGACGAGTGGGATTGGAACATGAATGTCTTATTTATTTATGAGAACCCTTGTACACTGTGTAGATTACAGATAGACAATACCGGCTGACAGTGAGATAACTGGGAGGCTGAGATTTGTCATCCATATCAAAGCAGGCTTTTGCTATCTAAGTATCTCTTTTATCTGGTCATGCCATGGGTAAAGGATGTGGTGATCTGGTCTCTTGAGATGGCGAAGCTGTTGCTTGCTTCATAAGTAGTAAAATCACAGAATCATAAAGGCTGGAAAAGATCTTTAAGGTCATCAAATCCAACTGTCAACAAGCACCATCACCATGTTCACCATTAAACCATGTCCTCGAGTGCCATATCCACATGTTTTATGAACAATTCTAGGGACGATGACTCCACCACTTCCCTGAGAAGTCTTTTTTCAATGCCTTACAAACCTTTCTGTGAAAAAAAAATTCCCTAATATCTAATTTAAACCTCCCCTTTTGCATCTTAAGGCCACTTCCTTTTTTTCCCTCTCACTTGTTACCTGAGAGAAGAGACTGACCTTCACCTGGTCACAACCTCCGTTTGGGCAGTTGTAGAGGGTGATAAGGTCACTTCTGAGTGTCCTTTTCTCCAAGCTAGAGAACCTCAGCTCCTTCAGCCCCTCCTCATAGGACTTGTTCTCCAGGTCCTTCGCTTCTTCTGTTTGTGGCTCTCCAAACTGTTGCTACTGAATTGCTAGTGTGGCTGTAGGAGATGAAAATCTTTGGAAATGGGAACTTCATGAAGTGCAGAGAAACACCTTAAAAGACAGAAGGGAAAGTTAAGAAAACATTGTCATGAGATGCCCCACAAGAATGCTCAGCCCTCACATTGTGCTGTCGCATGCACACATCCTGAGATAAAACATAGTTGAGGATTCAGAGAAATACTATATCCCTGTTGTAGATTCCCTCCACCAAGATTTAAGGACTGCTTTAATTTCTTACAGGGAGATTTGAAGACAACTAGTATTTTTTTTGTTCAAACGTCTCTTTGAAAGGCTGAGAGGAGGGATGGTAAAGAGGGAATGTTAGAAATATTCAAAAGCAGGCAGCACACTTGGATGCTGGACACACAGCCCATACCATTATTAGAATATCCTGCTGAGGCAAAACACAGCAATAAATGAAGTCCTGAAAAGTAATAGAATATGATGCTTTCTGAGCAGCTTCAGCGACTTAAAAGAGGTAAAGTAGCCATTTTTAGTAGTGAACAGTTTTACTTCATCCTTAACTAATAGAAATTGGGATAAATCTATTGACTTCAAAAAAACTAAATCCATTTGCACTGGCTTAAAATATAGTTTATTGATATTTTTCTCTTTTGTCTGAACAAAAGTAATTTTCACTGAAGGAGACTAGTTGATTTTTAGCATAATTGCCATAAGAAAACAATGTAAACCTGGTTAATGTCTTCATAAAACCACTTTGAAAAGTCCATTTCTCACGGAGTTTAAGATTTTTCAGAGCTTTACCATCTGATTTCATTGGTGTTGCAATGCAACAACAGCTGTGAATTTAGTTGGTCAAAGCGAGTGTCTATTTTAATGAGTAAGTTTTTTATTTCATTTTTCCAGAAAGCAAGGCCCTATCCTAAAAATTAAAATTGCTGTTTCTTAGGTTTTGTTTTGTTCCAACCTAACAGGAAAGACGAAAAGCAAGAGAATAGTAATACTGGCTGTTAATGGAAAGTAGAAACTGAAAGAGTTCTTTCCATTCTACCACATGTTATTGTTCAGTCTTGAAAATTTAGGATTCTAGTGTTGGAAATGGTACAGAAAATAATTAGAATCAACACCGTATTTTACAATACCTCAGTGCCAGTGCAAGTTGCCAGTAATTGTCACTGTGCAGATTCTTATATTGTGGCACAGTTCAGGATCTCAGAACTCATGTTTAAAAATTGGCACATCAACAAATAGAACAGAAATATGAGCTACTCCATGGTGTCCAGACAGAAACACTATATTCCTTTGGAAGGAACTTTTTAATAATGAGAAAGGAACTGAGCCATTATACTAAATAAACAATCACTAATGAATTTCCAGAATGAGGATGAGTTTGATTAAAAAGATTTTTTTTAAAGACACAGAAATTCTTAGTGATCTCTTGCAGACCGGTACTTTGTTGTTAATTTCTCCTTTTGAGACTGCGGGGGGGGGGGGGGGGGGGGCAAGCAATAGACACAAATGCTAAAAGGCCCCACCAGCCAGGCAATTCAGGGGTTTGG
>NW_024581096.1:5072975-5179270 GCF_017639235.1 Corvus kubaryi | reverse complement strand
GTCACTGTAAAGCGACTTTGTGACCCCTGCAAAGCAATGAAAGAATACAGATGTTCAGAACATGTACTCACAAATGAAACTGGCAGCATAAAAATGACCAAGTCAGACATTTTGCGCTCATTTTTGTGCATGCAATCACACTCATATCAATAACAGATGGGATTAAAGAAGAATGAGCATAATTTTCCCTAATCTCCCTATATCACAAACATTAAATTTCTCTCCCTTATCCCTGCTCAGAGCACAGGATAACTTGCCCTTCTGTGACACATAGCTTGTACATGTTAAAGTACATGCCAGAAAAGCAGCCTGTATTTGAAGATAACACAAAATGAATCATTTGTCACTTCACTTGAAACTTCGCTCCAATGATTAAACTTTCTCACTGTTTAAAACATGAGTTTAATGTTTAAAAATGTGTCTGTCTTCAGTTTATGTGGGTTCACTTCCAGCCACTGGTTTCTCTTATGTTGTTCTCCTGTTTTGTTGGTGGTGGGGGCAGGGACACCTTCCACTAGACCAAGTTGCTCAAAGGCCCATCCAGCCTGGCCTTTCTGGGGGTGGGACATCCACAATTTCTCTGGGGAATCTGTTGAGGTGCCTCAGCAACTCACAGTAAAGAATTTCTTCCTAATGTCTAATCTAAACCTGCTTTCAGTTTAAAGCCATTTTGCCTTTTCCTATCACTAGACATCCTTTAAAAAGTCCCTCTGCAATGTTCCTGTAGGCTTCCTTTAGGTACTAGAAGGCTGCCATAAGGTGTCCCTGAAGACTTCTGTTCTCCAGATTGAGCAGTCCCAACTCTCTCAGCCTGTCTTCATAGGAGATAATCATCTTTCTGATGGCCTTCTTCTGGATTAACTCCAACAGGTCCATGTCATACCTGTGCTGGGACCCCAGAGCTGGATGCAGCACTGCAGGTGGGGTCTCACCAGAGCAGAGCAGAGGGGCAGAATCCCCTCCCTCCCCTGCTGCCCACACTCCTCTGGATGCAGCCCAGGACATGTTTGGCTCTCTGGGCTGTGAGTGCCCATGGCTGGGTCATGTTGAGATTTTCCCCCAGCAGAACCCCCAAGTCCTTCCTGGCAGAGCTGTTCCCAATCCCTTCATTCCCCAGCCTGGATTGATACCATGGTTTGCCCTGACCCAGGTGCACCACCTTGCACTTGGTCTTGTTAAACCTCATAAATGTCCATGGTCCCTTCCTGAGCTGGTCCAGGTCCCTCTGGATGGCATCATGTCTTTTTAGGAGGGTCAACAGCACCACTCAGCCCAGTGTCATTGGCAAACTTGCCAAGGGTGCCTTCAATCTCTTTGTCTATGCCATTGATGAAGACATTAAATAACTCTGGTACTAGTGTATAGTTCTGAGAGACATCATTTGTCACCAATATCTATCAGAGCACTGAGCTGTCCCCCACTGCCCTCTGGATATGACTGTCCAATCACTTCCTTATCCATTGAACAAGCCACTCAATTTTAACAAAATGTAAATTTTGATGAGATTTTGTAGGAGTCTTGTTGAAAGCTCCTACAGATATCATGAGAACTAGACACCAAGTATGAGATAGACACCAAGAGAAAAGCACCCAGAATAAGCTGAACTGCCAGTAGATACCAAGGATATTCACAGGCCAAAGCTATCGGAAGCCAGAAAGTCGCAACAGAACTTGTTGAACTGTATGTCTGGTACTTCTCTGGGAGAAAGGAGAAGAATGGGGAAATGCTGAAAGGAGGAGACAAGTATCACAAAACAGCAGCAGCAGTTATAAAGACTAAATGATTTTGAAACTTGAGGTAAAGTCTAAAATATTTTCATTTTTTATTATTCTGATCAAAAAGAAGACAAATTCCATATTTTCAGTGGTTCATGTTTATATTTGCATGACTATTACATTAATGGTCCTAAAACTGATGGCTCGGTTCAAGAGGAAAAAACCAAAGCACTGTCTGCTATGGAGATCCTCCTGAGCAGGTAGGAGTCAATTTTGTATTCTACATTGAAGCTAATCATAGCCCACATACTGTTTAATCAACAGTCACGGCAAGCTTGAGGGGAATTAAAGAGCAATGCAATCATTGTGCTTCATAGTATGAATAGCATTTGATGACGCATTGCAGAAACAGCCAGAAATAACATGGGAAAGGATGTTTCACAGAACAGATTGTACCATGAGCTCCAGCTACCAAGCTTAGGAGGTTGCAGTTCAACCCTTATCCATCTGCCTATGTTCCCTACACAGATCATGTGGGTTTGCCCTTTCTATTTCTGTGTGAAAGATACCAAAGCAACTAAACACAAGAAGTAGGTGGAAGTATCTTGACACCTGAAACTTGCAGCAGCAGCAGGAGTATATGCTGAGGCAGACCTATGTTGGGAGCCAGTGGTGCTTACCAGGTTGCTGGTGCCATCTCTTAAGGGGAGGAAAAGTTCAGGACTTCCTCTGTCTGCCCTACCACATCAGAGCAGTAGACTCACGTAGGTTTTCTTTTCAAAAATTAAATGCATTTTAGTATAATTTCTATCCTTTTCTTAAAGGATGTATGAGGTGGTTGTGATTGGCTTTTGGTTTCCACTTTTAAAATTTGCTTTAAATAGCATAACACATAAAGTTGATATTTCTTGAAGATATATTTTTTTTCCCACATTTGCTGTCCCCATCTTATATGAAATACCTAGATGGTGGCTCAGTAGAAATCAGTCTGGAAAGTCACCACCAAATGGAACACTTATCTTTTGATACTAAAAGAATAAGGTAAGATTCCACTGAAAAAGTGATTTGCCATAGCTGCAGGTAAACTCATAAGATAAATTACAGTGTTTGTGGCAAAACATATTCAATAATTTAAGTTACTTCGCATCCCAACACCCTAGTAATTAAAACTATTTTGTATTATGTGTTTGGAAATGGTTATTTTGGAAGCTGTTAACATCTGAAAGTGTAGTACTGAACATAAACCCTTAATTTTACAGTTAGCAGTTAGCAGTTTTGTATTGTTTACACACATTTATTTCAGTATTTGCAGCATTGATCAATTTTATAGAGAGTTATACACATGACAACCCTGGACAATACCACACCTACCACACAAATGATTTAGTCATTTGATCTCATCAAGCTGAAAATCACCTCTGCAGAGGAGGACTTGGTGGTCTTGGTAGATGTGAAGGTGAACATGAGCCCTCTGGACAAATACAGCCAACAGCATTGTGGGCTGCTTTAGGAAGGGCGTTGCAAGTTGAGGGATGTGATCCTTTCCCTGTGCTCAGCATTGGCAAGGCACACCTGGAATGCTGTGTCCAGTTCTGTGCTCACCAATACAAAAGACACATGGGTCTGCTGGGGCGAGTCCAGTGGAGAGCCAGGAAAGAGATTAAGAGCTTGAAGCTTGGAGCATCTGCCATACAGGGACAGAGAGATCTGGGACTGTTTAGGCTGGAGAAGAGAGGCTCAGCAGAGACCTTAGTGTATATAGAGTTCTAGTAGGATGGGAGAGACAGACTAAAGGAGAAGGGAATCTGTTCTCAGGGGAGTGGTGACGGGAGGCAATGGGCACAAAGTCAAATACATGAAAATGGATGTAGACTAAAGATGGTGGGACCAAACACTGGAACAGGTGGCCCATGATCTTTAGTCTTCTTCTTTGGAAATGCTCAAAAGCTGGTTGGAAGTGGTCATGAGCAATGTGATGTACCTGGTCCTCCTTTGAGCAGTGGGGTGGGACTGTACAATCTTCAGACTTGGATCCGATCTTGCCTGTTTTGTGATGCTGTGATTCATACATTTTCCTGCATTCTGCACATCGGAATAGAGCCTCTTTAACAAGCTCTCCTGTTAGGGTGTTGGGGCTGAAAACGGGTAATATATTTTAAATAGATGTTTTATCTATATGAATTGACCTTAGTCTTGATGTAAAAGGAGACAACTGTATGGATTCAAACAACTGGTACAACTTTCCTTGGAAAAGTTACTGTAGCATGATCTACACTTGAAGGGTCTGATGGCCAAAGCATGCCTCGCCTCAGTGCTGCCCTGCTGACCTGATCAGTTAAATTAAAGCAGAGACTCAGGGGATCATGAGCCTGTAAAGCAATGTCATGACATCTCAAGACAGCTTGTAAGATATGATTCAAAAATCAGTATAGTCTGATATTGATAAACACCTGGACTCCTTACTGAATTAGCACACCTTCATGGGGCCCTGAGTGGCAATGCAACCTTGACTATATTTTCTACCTGTTTATATATCACAGAGTTTTTTTATAGGCATTTTGGGCATCTTGTGGAAACAGTTGTGCCATAACTCCTGCTATGTCTGTCCTCTGAAGTTCCTTGAGCAATCAAGCCTAGTGGGCCTGTTTCTGTTTATTGTCTTTGGTGTAATTATTGTCAGTCACCTTTTATTTACATTTCAATTGACCTCAAGAGGGAAGGACTCCTTTATACTGCTGACAGTGTATCCTTCATCTGCTTTTATGACTTCTTCAAACAACCATTGAATGGACATTCAAATATAAATATACTTTTTTTCCCCAGTATATTTAAGGAGATAAGGCAATTACTTCTGTTTTACAGATGCATTTTTTTTTATTGCACTAAGAAATTGAAAGAGTAATTAGAAGGACTAGATTATGAGGCATATGCAGTTTAATATCATAACAGTAGACAAAAGTGCTTAGAGATGTTTGCTTGGATAAGTGGTTTGATATCGAATATTCTGCATTTGTACTGTGATGATCATACTGATTTTTCTCTCTTTGTCGCTCATCCTGTATATCAAACTAACATAATAACATAATTTAAGATCAGATGTGAACATATCTACAGACACAAACTCATCACTGGAAAGAGCATTAAAGTGTGGGATTGGATATTGCTGCCAGAATCATGATCCCCCTCGATATGCAGGTTTTGTGGCCATGCATTTTCTTTTAAAATCAGGGAAACACCAGAAGTGTTGTTGTTACATTTTTTACTATAGTGGAGGGATAGTATCATTTGGTACAGAGTCAAGATTAATTCCTCTCAGTTGGAAGTACTGAAATAAAGCACAGATGAATGGTATCATACCTATGTTTCCTCAGAGATTTGAAATGACAGTCTGGTATGCTTCCTAAAGCAAAATGCAGCTACTTAAAATTCTTGTAAGTCATCTCACAATTACCATGATCCACAAAAGGACACAGCCCCAGGTTAACATTCAGGAAACTCTTGTCACATGCAGCTGAAGACTCTTGAGAACTTCATTAAGAGAGACATAAATTAGAAAGTTGGGAAGAAATATTTGCTAAGAGACGCATTGAGCTAGAAATTCTTCCAAAAGATGATGAAAGAAATCCAACAGAACAAAATAAGCAAGGTACCGCTTGTACTGACACTGTCTCCCTTCCTTGGTCATGAAAGTAACTGCAGTACATGGAGCTTTTTGCAGTAACCATTAAAGAAAAGAAAAAGAAGTAAATGAAACTTTGAGACCTTTGTCTATCAAAACACTTTAGTTATTAATTAAATATTAACTGACTGAATAAAAATGCATTAAATTCTGATTTTCATTTCCAGGCTCCCTGATTATCCTGTCTGCCATGATTAGCCACGGCTAGTTACTCCTGTGTTGCACCAGAGCAGATCAGAGGTAAAGAAGTTTAGCACATCACATGGGATGTAATCCATCCAGAACACTCTGTCCTCAAGGAATCTGTGCATCTGTGCAGTTGCAGGCAGGGAACAGAAAGCTCATGGAAATAAGTGGTAAATTAAAGCGCTCTTTGTAGCAGCTGGCACACATTCCTAGATCAGGTTTGCATAGCCGCAGAGCTACTGGGTCTCAGTGTTTAAAATGAGGCTTCTCTGAAAAATTAAGTTGAGAAAGGCCAGCCAAATGGTATCCTCCATCAGCCCATGTATGGGGGCTCCCAACAGCAGAGATCTGATCAAAGACTGCTTCTCTGGTATGTAAAGGTTCACTGAGCAAGGCCTAAGGAGAGTTTAACTGCACAGCTAATTTAGACATGCAGCATGGCGTAGCTTTATTAGCACCCTACAGAGGCTAGCCAATCTGGCCCCAAGGAGCCCTTACCTCTATCAAGCTTATAGGTACCTCTAATATTACATGCTGAATGCTTTCTATTAAATGATGTTCAATTCTGCCAAAACACCAAGTGACTCTAAGAAAGAGAAGTAAATGTAGCTAAACTCAATTCTAAGGAGTTTAAATTTAAATTTTAGGTTCCAGGTATTTGAACATTTCACTCACTCTTTAAGATAATCTAATATACTTCTTATAAGATTTAATAAAATAAGTGAAGTTATGAGCCTCTTATGAGAAGTTCTGAGAACTTGAATAAAATATTTGGTCAGTACCTTAACAGTTTCACAGTGAAAATTAATAAGGGAGCTTGCAAATATCTAACCTAGGTGTCATTCAGCTGCTGGGATGGGTTTTGGTACATTTCCTAACACCTAACTAACTGTTTTCAGAAACTTTGTGAGACATTAACCAAGCCCTAAGAAATAAGAATTCAGAGGAAAAAAATAAAATTGAATCTGCAAGTAGCATAGAGAAACATTGGTAGCAAACACACAGAAGAGTGTAGTTGGAGAGAGTCAGAAACAAAAATACCAGGAGCTGAAATTGACTATGATAATACAAAGAATGTTCCTCACTGTGTATCAGACACTGCCAGGACAACAAAGCTCTCAGCAAAATGGTATTTCATACTAAGAAATGCACTTAGGAATCTATTGATCTGTCAGTAAAAAATGATCTCCCGTACCCATTTAACTCTGATCTATTTATGTAGCATTTTTTACATTCATAAAATGCTGCTCTATCTGGCACACTGTTTAGTTTGTGCAAGCGACTAGCAATCTAAGCAATTGGATTGGTTCCAGTGTAGGCATGATTTGCTCAATAACTGGTAGCTGAGATGTAATCAAGATTGTCTTTGAATTTTCAAGAGGGATCAGAATTAAAGGGTTGGTTTTCTGATATAATATATATGTATCTAATATAAATTAATGAGAGGTAACAAGCATTAATCACATCCTGTCTGCAGGTCTTATACACATTAATGAAATAAGTTGCTAATTCTAGGATAAAAATAGATGATATAACGCATATTTTGATACAAAAGACCAAAATAAAACAAGACAGTCCCTGGACATGGGAAGGAAAGGTAATACCTTCCACAAGAGAGATGCAGGATAACAAAGACTAAAACCAAGGGACACCTTAAGCACTTCTGCCCAAGATACAAGAAGCACATGCCAGATGGATTGAGAACCTACCCCATGTCATGAAAGACTTCCAACCAAAAAAGTTACAAATAGTCCTAGAAGAACAAAGAGAGGACAGAATAACATTACCTTGTATTCTGCTTTTCCTTCACATAAAATCTGGACAATATCAGCATTCTGGAGACATGCTCTTTTTTCCCTCTTCCCCTTTAGACATCCAGTTGGCGATGTTGTTTCTACCTGTCCAACAGAGAAATTTTTTACGTGATTTGGATTGATTTTTATGCTAATGACATGTAACACATCTGTCAGACATGAATTGTACATTGCCTCAGTTGACTGATTCTTAGCTGTCTTAGGAACAGGGTAGGATTTTAATCACTTCAGCTCAGACAGAAATCAAGAAAATAAGATATATAACAAGGTAACAAAAGCCTTGAAGCAGTTGAAGCCTTGATACAATTTATGTAATTATTTATTTTGCAAAGGAGTTAGGAGTCCTAGGATACATCTGTATATTATTGCTTTAAGGCAAAATTGTTATTTCTGTTTGCAGCAAGACAGGCTGCCATAAATATTACTAATTTGAAGTTTGCTGAGACACCAATTATTAACAGGTTAAGGCAGTTTGCAGCTTGGCCAAACAAACTACCAGAGATGCATACAATCGATGCATCTGCATGCTACCAATCCCCAGGCTTTTCTGCTTCTTGCACAGTTCCCAGACATGGGTTTGGAACAGTTACAATAAATAATTTGGTGACTGCCAGATCCCCAGTACTGCAGCCAGCATTGCTGCTGATGTATTGCTGACTGATCTTCCCAGATTCATCCTTTGGAGAGCAGAGATCTCTGCTGGGCAGAGAAAACATTCACATTCCCAGTTTAAGCTCCAGACTTCCCTCCATTGATTTTATTAAGAGCCAAGATTTGAGATACAACTGTCCATGTGTTTCTTGGTGAATAAAAACCATAGGAGAAACTGAAATCAGAGCCAAAGGGTTATGGTTGTTAGCCACCACTAATTATGAAGCACCTTCAACATGTGATTGCTATTTGCAATAACTTGCCATGCAAGAAAAATATTTTCTTGAGCTGCCTGTGAATGTAGCAGTGCGAGTAAGGGCATTGCAAGTCATTAAGTTCTTTGCTCACAGGCTGTGAGCATCTTATTCTCAGATGAATCTAAAATGGGGTGTGTCTTTCTAAAGCAAATTCTTCCTCCCAAAGGTAAATCAAGGTAAGCTGAGACCTAATTGCATGTGTTAGGTGATGCTTTTTAAACCACAAAAAAACTTCGGAATTAAGTGATGATTTCAAGGTAGCTCAGGTATGGAAACTTCCATGAAGAGCAGAAAAACAGTTGAAACTACTCTCTTGCACAGTACATTCTCTGTGCGCCAGAAAGCCCGTCCCTTTTCGCAGTTCTGGAGGGATCACAGTGTGACAGTCTGGGAGTAGGGTGGTGGGCACCTGCTTGGCAGGTCCCATCAAGACTAGGGGTTAGAAACATGGAAATTTTAACTAAATAACTTCCTCAGAGGAATCAGCTCGAGAAATGTGAATGTGCATGGACAGATTTATTTATTTTTTAGCCCAAAGCACTGTTTGACAAATCGAGTCATTTGCAAAAAGTTAGAGTCAACATATTAACAACCCATTAAAGGAAGCAAATCATCAAGTGCATATTCTCCCCCTACAATGTTGTGAGTAGTTTGGCTGGAAGAATCATGAACAACTGGTGCAAGGGTTAATATTGGTGTCTTTAGCAGCAGCACTTTGTTATTCTGTATAAAAGCTGTACAGCAACTGACAACAAAACACAGCACATTTATAAGCAAGTTTCCATATACAAAATTAAGTTTAGTTTACCAGAAAGCAACAGTCTCATGGATTTTGAATTTCTGGAGCTGCAATTTCTTTTCTTAAAAGAATTATTCTCACGAATAACACAAAACCATTCCATATTTGTTATGGTACTTCTTTATTATTTCTCTTTAATGTTCAATAGAAGACCTATTTGTCTTCTAATAATTTTCTTACATAGAATGGGACTAAACCAAGAATTTTAGCATCTGGGTTGAACTGCCATTTTCACTATCTTGGAAATAAGTGTGAAGATACTTAGTTCATACGTGATCTTGGTATTGCTCCCAAGCAATTTATTGAAACTTTAGACATGTGACTAATTTTTTCAGGCTGTTTGGAGAATTGAGACTTTATTTGTAAAATTCTCAGTAGTTGCTGAGAAGGAAAATTTCAAGAGGTAATGCCTTTTCTAGTTTGACTTTTCCAGCCCCAAGAACAGCATTTTGGCGTAGATGTACAACTTGTACCAGTGCAGTTCACTGCCTTTTCTCTACAGCAGTTCTGCATCAAGAGTTGTTTTTTGCAGTCTGCTAGCTATGAAATAAATGCATGCTCTATTTATAGATAAACTTCCTGTGACCCATGGAAAGATATTCTTTAATTTTCCCCTATGTTTTAGCTTGTTTAAAATCCCAAGAAAGCTATTTCACTCTTCAGCTGCTAATGTCTTTTTTTAAACCTGTATAGATATGCATTAGCTGGCTACTTTTTTTAAAGTAATCATTGACATACCTGCTTAAAATTATACCAGTAAGTTTAGAGTACCTGCCATCCTCAAAGGATCCCATACATTTTTCAAAAACTTCATAGCTTTTCTTCATTTTTGTAAGCAGTTCCTTTCAACTCATAAAACAGCATAGTATACTTAGCTTGTGAAGAGATACTAAAACCAAAAGGAATAAGAAAGAAAGAAGTAATATTTTTAATGAAACTCTCTTCTGGGTTTTCAGATTGTATTTTTTAAACTAATCATGACACTCTATTTTCCCAGGTAATACAGCCAACATGCCTGGTTTAAATTTTGTCTCCATCTATCATTATGCCCCTACTATTAGGTTTTTTGTTTTCCCTCAATGAGAAGCAGAAGAAATTAAATTTCAGATATCTCAAGCATATATTTTCCACCCTGTAGTAACTGGCAGTATAAAGCTCCTGGCCAAAAATCTTCAGCATCCAAGCAATAATTACCACATGCAACACAAGGTTTACTACAGCCAAAGATAACAAAGAACAAAAAACTCTGTTTCTGTCTTTACCCAGACTGCGTTGGTTGCATCGCACACAGTTGTCTACACCTTAGCTACTTTTGCATTGAACAGGGAGAAGCGGAAATTTCAATAGTGTCAATATTTCTCATTTCACCAAAAAGTAAACTAAAATAAACCAGCTCAGAAATAATACTTAGGACATCTTGGTCCCATCCGGGTGAGTGTCAGAAATTTGCACATTTGTATGCATTTTCAACAGTTAGCATCCTTAATTGCTATCAGCAGTAGGTCGAAGCACGAATCTTCTCAGAGGCTCTCTCTGGCAGAGGCACTGACAGAAAAACCTTTGAGATACTTGTTTTGGCAAGTTTCTCTAGAACCAGCACTCTCTTGAGTTTCCTGCTTGCCTTTAGAATCCCTAGAAACTAGTAATACTGTATGCCTTAACGCTCATAAGAAATATAAATCCAGGATTCAGTATCTTGAACTACTTTGCTAGTGGTTTGCTTTCTGAATGCTTAAGTCAAGGCAGACATTTCATGGGGCAAACTCAGCTGGAGTTTGGGGCATTAGAGAGACAATATGTTAGGGTATGTATGTATACACAAACCTCAGAACATTAAAACAGTGGAAGCATACCCAGAAAATTCGGGAATAGCCTGGAATTCTGAAAAATAAATTAGTCTTTTTAGCTGAATTTATCCATAATACCTAGCTGATGTCAACAGCTACAACCAGTTTTCTAGAAGGAAAAGAAGAATTCACTGTCTTTCTTATTGAAATATCATGTGAATTCTAGAACAGCAGTATCCACAGAAATCAGTAGCAGCAGTCAATACCTTCAAGTATCATCAGAGAGAAGATAGAATTGAAAATTGCCATCAATTACTTTTATTCTTAGATACTTCTATTAAAAATCTCCATCACTTTTCCAAATTCAGAAAAATGTTTTGTACTTCTACAGATTTCCCAGTCATACAAAATACTAAATTTATGGGAAATTTGCTATAAGGTAATTTTTGTGGTTTTTTGTTTTCACCATGATTTTTACTTCAAAAGATGTAAAAACGTGTAAAACATTTTCCTCTTTACCCCCTACAAATGTTTACTTCATATAGAATACCAATAAATATTTATCAGAAGCTTATTGTACTGAAAATAAGTTTGCGTACTGTGAAGGTCAAATAAGCCTAAAAAATGAGTTTTTGCATAAGCCATGTAGCAGATGGTTCATTGCACTAACATAAGCAGACAACTTTCCCTCCCTCCCATTCCTCCAAGTATCCAGACTCTTTAGATCTTCAGGTACTAACACGGGCCCATATTAGTGCTGGCATGCGACCTACTTTTTAGACCTTGTTATTGAGCTCTGCCTCCATGCAGAATAGCACCTTTATTAATTTGTGGTCTACGGACATTTGGATTCTGGTGGCAGTTTCACAAGTTCCCATTGCATCCTCTCCCCTTCATTCCCACTGCCTCTGCTCTTCATAGAACCCTCCACACACAGAGTACTGCAGACACCTTTCCTTCCACTGCGCTAGGCTGATACACTGCTTCAGTGAGCATGGTCTTGTCCTTTCTTGTCTCTACTTGTCTTGCAATGAAGGGTAGTTCAACTGCATCCTACTGAGTTGATTAAGCCCAAATTTAACGCTCAAAATTAAAATGATGATTCTTCTACCTTTAGTGGGGTTTATTGACATATTTACTTGATGTTTCTCTCTTGCCTCATCTAAAATTCATTGATTTATACTGCTCCAAAAACTGAAGAGCTGATCAAGGAGTCCTCGGTTATGAGAATAAGGATATTTAGGGGTTTTTTTTCCCCCTAATCACATGAATTTTGTATACTACTTCATTCTGCGAAATTGTTGATATCAGAACTTGACAGATATTTTGTTTCCTTGGAAATAAAACTGGAAAACTGCAACTCTTCATAGGAGAGAAGGAACTCCAATAATTTTATTTGGAATACTTTGAAAGAGCACTACTTTCAAAAAAGTTCTTTGGCTTTAGCTGAATTCAAACTTTCCCAGAGTCAAGAGTTTTGCAGAATTATTGTATAGTTTGTGTCAGAAAACTTGAATTTTAGTAAATATTTTATGGAAAAGATATTCTCATTAACATAGTGTTAAGTACTTTGAATGTCTTTTCCCACAATTGGACTTTGTTGGTGTATTTCCTGCACTTTGCCTTGGTTTTGTGTGCTCTGTCTGTGTGAGATTACATAGGGTTTTCCTTAACTTGAAAAATCTTATCTTTTGTTGACGGGAGTGACCTTTACTAATTTTAGAGCATAATGCAAGACCCATCTTTTCTCATGAGCCTTTCCTCAGTAACGAACAATGACATCATATCCCAGGGTTGCTTTTAATAAAATAGTCAGACCCCTAGTAACTAGATATGAAAGACTAAATCAAGACAGGGAAATTGAGACCTTTTACAAGATACCTCTGCACCAGAAATTCTTGCTTATAATCATAGTAACTTTGAGTTGCCTAGCCAAGGAAATGATAACAAAACAGCTACAGCATCTTAGGTTTCAGCAATCAAATATACACCAGGTTCTCAGACAGGATTAAACAGCTACTGGGACTTCTTTAGGCTTCACACACCAAGGCCATGTCTAGATGCCTGCAATTACACAAACATCACATCCTTCTGAGTTGGAAGGGCCCCACAAGGATTATCAAGTCCAACTATTAAGTGAAGAGTCCATACAGAGATCAAACCGATGACCGTTAGTATTATTAGCACCAAGCTCTTACCAGCTGAGCTGGTCTCAGGGTCGTTGCACACCTTGATTACAGTGCAGTCAAAGGACCATTCTCATGCACAGAAAAAGCCAGCACCCAAAGGGGTGAGGGTTGCACACACAGCACTGCTGTACCTCTCATCCATCCAGAGGCTGCTGAATGCACACCACACTTCTGTTCAGAGACTCTGATCCTAACTTTCAAGATGAGTAATTTTTAACCAGAACATAAACTAGAAGCATGGAACATCTTTATGGAACCCATAAGCGATCCTCAGGCATTTCAGCCACTGATGTTGATTTTTACTTCTAAACTTTGCCAACGTTGTCATGAAATTATCATTCTCTTAAAATTCCAACTAAAGTGTCAATCTTTAAACTGCTAAATACACAGTGACTTCAATTTTTTAATTGAAGGATGCAGAAGGCTCTCAGACACTATGGTCAGTGTCCAGAGCAAAAAACCCTTGAAGTCAGATAAATACAGTAGCTAGTCATGCACTCTTGTGTGGGAGAAAAAACACCTGATTGGTGCAAGTTAACATTTAAGAATATTTAGATGGAAATATGTTGGTAGGAGGATTTAGTCACAGAGAAGGAGAGATTGCTATTGTTTTGCTACACAAAGTGGAGCCTTCTTGCTTTGGAGAGGGTTAAAAAGCAAAGGGAGGAAGCACACGCTCCTTCCTCATGGGTACTCTCTGGGAAACTTGACTGACCTCAGTTTATCAGAATAGGAACTAAATCTGGGGCAGACAGAGAAATCCAGAGGGGGAAATATTCTACTGCCTTGGGACAATAGGCATTTCTGAACATCATATACACTTACTATAACAACAATGCCTTATTAACATCCTTTCCTTATTAAGAGAACTGCCTTTTTCAGCACACATCTGTTTCCCACGTGAAGCAAGTGACTTACCTTGTTAACTTAAAATATTAAAAAGAAAACCCACATAGCAAAAGCCTTTTCTCAGTAAGCAAATGGGCTTATAAACTATGAGTTCTGAATAATGTTTAGTATGCAATGGTTCTCCCACTCATGAGCTACAAATACACCGCATATCATCAAGAGCTTTTAATAATTTTGTCATCTAGATATTTCAGAAATGTTTTTAGATTTCTGCAATATGTTCAGTGGTGAAAGTGGCATGTATCCAGTGTTAACAATAGACTCTAAGCTATGAATCACCAGAGGAAAACAAAAAAAATTGCGAGAATAATGTTTAGTCATATTTGTCAGAATATATCAGGCCAAGCAAATGCAACCCTCAGGGTTCTCAAACTAAATCTATCAATGCAGCACTCCTGAATTCAGTGAGAATTTTGCCAATTTTTACCCTGCTTTAAAATACAAAGTACCTTGAGGCTGCATCATTTTTGCGAACAAAAAAAATATATTTATGAAATCTTCAACAGCACTTGGTGAAAAGTTTTATTCTCAGCATAGAGAAACTTTTGATTTTGGGGGGTGAAGGGGGCAGGAAAGGCAAGGTTATGGTGTAGCATGTTATATGAAATACTAAGGACTCTGGGTCGGTCTTGAAAATCTGTGAGTTGTGTCATGTTGCTTGAATAGTAGATGTCAGAGCCCTTACAAAAATCTTTTAATTACTAGGGATAGCCAGCAGGAAAATCTGATCAAAAAAAATCTCACATCTGGGTGTCTGTAAGATGGTACCTCTGCCAGGTCATGATCTTCAGTCCAGAACCTTCCTCTCTCCCCTCAAAGCACTGAGCAAGGTTCATTCTTCTCATTATTACTGGCTATTCTGCTTTAGAAGTCATTCTGCTTCATCCTGTTGAAGCTGTTCTGCTGCACAGCAAAAGGATTCAAGATTCATTTGACAAAAACCAGAAAACAAGTGTCAGCTTGGTTCTTTAGCCAGGTAATGATCACACTTACCAGAGGGGAAGAGTCCTTATTCGTGAGAATGTTTTAGGCATTTTATCTACTGACCTTTGAACAAGCTACAGGAGCATGCAGAGCAGCCCATACCCTGATACCGAGGGCAGCAGGAGGGATGTGGGTTGGAACTCTCTCCAGCAGAGGATCAAACCGAACTTGGAAGCACCACAGTGGCCTCAAAATTTCACCAAATGTTTGTAATTTCCCACCTCCTCCAGATTCCATAGCCAGAACACCATGTTAATAATACCACTACACAGGCAAGGATTTCCAGCCAGTTAGGTCCCTCGTGTTATTTCTGGTCTCACTTCTTTAGTCATATCAAACCCTCACCACTTGTAAGAAAATATCACAGTCAATTATGGATAGAGATTGCAGGAGCTGAGCACAAAGCACCAACATGTCACTGCACAAACTACCCAAAATTATAGCTCCCCTTAAGTAAATTTCCTTTTTTTCAAATAAACATAGTCTAAGTACAGTTTTGGTAATTGTGTTGAGACTCCTCTCTTCCTGCAGAACACGTACCTCCTCACAGTCTAGTCTTAGTACTTTCTCCTTCCTTTCTCATGGAACAGCTGCTGTTGGAGAGGACAGTCTTAAGAAGATAGCAGGAGTGAAAGTCCTGACATCACTGGTTGACCTAACTGATGTTCTAAACACGTATTCAAAGGAATATAAGGAGAATACTGCTCACTGGGACTTTAGGATGGATATTTGTGAGATCTAAGGGCCTAAGGCTGCAATTTCTTGCAGTCTATTTTCATATCTGGAACCTAGAGAAGTCAAACCTACCGGCGTCATTAGTCCGTCTTTAAGCTCTAACAACTATTTAAGCAAGGTGTTAAATTGCTAAAAATCACTTCAGAGAAAAAAAGATTACCACTAAATTTTGTTACTTGTTTCAAGCTATAGTTCATGATTCCAGCTTGAAAAGTAGACACAGAGCTTTCAAATGGTTCCTTTTAAAAATAGTTTTATAGGCTTAAAAACCCTAAGTAGAGCTAAAAAAGACAAAGAGGATGAACTAACTGAATTTAAGTGGGAGGAAGTTTTTTTTCATTTATCAAAAATCTAGAAAAAAACACAACCTACTTTACCTTATAGCCAAACAAGTTTGATAGCAAATGATTTGTTGTAGGTTTTCCCCTACTTCCCCTCTTTCCTTCCTTTACAGGTGCACAATCCTAGCAAGTTTATTGCAGAGTAGAGAGGCAACTTTTTCTGTTTCTTTGGCAGGACATCAGTGGTTAACAGTTGGTGTGCCAAGAACCTCCCTGAACAAATTCTCTGTGAAACAGCAGCACCTTTTTGCGTTGAAACAAACTGACAAAAGCAATTACACCACAGATGGGAAATCCTCCTGCTGTTAGCATGTATAGCTGCAAGTGCTTGGTTTTAACAGCCAAACAGCAAGATGGCTAAAAGATAAATTTTCTAATCAGCTTCCTAACTTTTAAGGGTTGAGTGTTTTATCCCATATATGACAGTATTCCAAAGTTTCTCAATTAAGTGATAAAGTAGCACTAGCCCTTATTTAAAAGTTGATAATATATTTCATAGAAAACCATTAACTCCTTTCTCCCATTACTGAGTGGTTAGGTTTATCTGCTCATATACAGGAAGTCCTGTTCTCAGTCACACTGGATTTATGTCTGCCAGTTCCTCTTCACACAAATGAGCCTTTCCTTGGAACAGCAAGGCATTTATGTCAGTAAATGGCTGAAGTGTGAGCCTCTCTGCACCTGGAAATACAGTGGTGAATAGCTGTAAAAACTACTCTGGGCAAGAAAATTCCATTACATGGATACTTCAGAAGTTGGTTTTCAAACCAACTTCATTGAAAATTGTTTCTTTCCCCTTCACTCTTTTTTACAGTCTTAGACTGGTACTCCTGTTTCACAGCATTAACAAAGCCTTCCTGCTGTGCAAATGCTGAACAGCCCAGACCCACCAAATCTGGATGGCAGCCCAAATTCCCCAGAAGCCTTGCCAGGCAGCCAGCCCAATGATGGAACACAAAACTGTCTGCTTCTCTGCCTGGCATGTTGAAATTCCAGTGGTTCTCATCAGGAGATTCAGCAGATCCATTCAAGAGAGCTGCAAATGTCAGTACTGAAACTGCTGACTGCAGGGTCAGTAATTGCCTGGGGAGGCTCCAGATCCATTGCTTCCGGGCAGTTCAGATCCCATATAACCTCCTTGATGGGCTCAGGTATAAATGTCCTAGCAGAAACCTGGAAAGGATTCCTGAAGAACCCAGAGAAACAGCATCTCTGCAGATATTTTCAGTTTCGCAGATTCAGCAAGCGTGAATAGAACCAGTTTTTCTTTTTCTGACTGGCTTTAAATTATTACTGTAAAAGAGTAACATCAAATCTTTTGCATCATGTCTGTTGTTTAGCATTATTAATCTTGTCTCTGTTGCAGGAAACCGCATTGGTAGTATCCAAAGAAATATACTGGACCAGCTCACATAACATTTTTATTTTGTTGTGCCACAGTTCATATTTCAGACGAGTCCCAGCTCAAAATTACTTTTAAGCCCAGTAAGTCAGTAAGCCAAGTCCATCAGCAGTGGTGGTAACACCTCTGGGGCAGTGTATTTCAAAGGAGAAAAAACCGTGTTGCACAACTACAGCTGTGAGAGAAGAGTGAAAGAAACAACTATGCAGAAATCAAAGTCAATGAAGGAGGAGGGGGAGGAGGTGCTCCATGCTTGAGGGCTGAGGCTCCCCTGCAGCTTGTGGGGAAGATCATGGTGAGACAGCTGTGCTCCTGAGCCCATAAAGGTCCATGGTGGATCAGAAACCCACCTACAGCCCATGGAGAGACCCACACCAGAGCAGGTGGATGCCTGAAGGAGGCTGTGACTCTCTGGAAAGCCTGTGCTGGAACAGGGTCCTGGCAGGAACTGTCTCCAGAGGGAGAGGAGCTCATGCCGGAGCAGGTTTGCTGGCAGGACTTGTAACACCATGGGGGACCCATGCTGGAGCAGTTCATGATGAGAAGGACTCACTTTGGAGAAGCTTGTGGAGGACTGTCTACTGTGGGAGGGACCCCACATGTGAGCAGTGGAAGAGGGAGAGGAGTCCTCCCATGGAGGAGAAAACAACAGCAGTGACAATGTGGGATGACCTGACTGTGCAATAAACTGACTGCAGACTCCATTCCCTGTCCCCCTGTACCACTGGGAGAGAATTTGGGAGAGAAATTGAGCCCTGGAAGAACGGAGGGGTGGGGGAAAGGGGCTTTAAAATTTGATTTTATTTCTCATTATTCTGCTCTGATTTGATTGGTAATAGATGAAATTAATTTCCCCAAACTGAGTCTGTTTTGCCCGTGCTGGTTGGTAATTGGTGAATGTTGTGCTTATCTGTAACCGAAAAGACTTCAGTCATATTTTCTCCCCTGTCCATTTGAGGAGGAGGACTGATGGAGCAGCTTGATGGGCACCTTCAGTTCCTTTCATATGCTTTTCTTTTTGAGTACCTGAAAGAGGTTTCAACCTCACTTTCTAGTCATTGAAGTCTTCTGGTTTTGCATAGAAAAAAATACAGGATATATAATAAAAGTAAAAGGAAATATAATAAAAGGGGCTTTTCCTGACCCCATCAATGAGTTTAGAGGGGTTTAGCTTGCTGACTTTGCATGTGTCATGGTTTAACCCCAGCCAGCACCTCAGCCCCACACAGCAGCTTGCTCCCTTCCCCTTTGGTGCGACGGGGAAGAGAATTGAAAGGGTAAAAGAAAACTTGTAGGTTGAGATAAGGAGAGTTTAAAAATTGAAATATAACATAATAATAACAATAACAATAATATTAATGGTAATAATAAAAAATAATTGCAACAAAAGCAAAGTAACAAAAAAGGAAAAGCAATGAATGGAAATGAAAACAACTCACCACCAATGGCTGGATGCCCACTAGTTCCTGAGCAATGGTCCACCTGGCAAGATTTCTCCCCAGTTAATATGCTGATCGTGACATCCTGTGGTATGGAGTATGCCTTTGGCCAGTTGTGGTTAGCTGTCCTGCCTGTGTCCCATCCCAGCTTCTTGTGACCTCCAGCCTCCTCTCTGTTAGGGCATCAAGATAGGCTGAAAAGTCCTTGTCTTAGGGTAAGTGGTGCTCAGCAACAATGACAACGTCGGTGTATTACCAAAATTATTATCTTAAATCTGAAATATAGCTACTAAGAAGAAAATCAACTCTATCCCAGCTGAAACCAGGACACCATGAAAGAAAGTCAGATGTGGAGCATACCCTTTCACAGCAGCCCTCTCACTTTCCAGGTTCTTTTTTGCTCCACAGTAAAAAGAAGTGCTGTCCCCTTTAGTTATGTGAAAATGGAGATGTACAGATTTTGATCAGTTTTTCCGTAGATGTATGAGAGCCAGGATTCAGTGGGAAAGGTGGCATTTTTCACCTCAAAAAAAATTGGTGAAAGTAAGGAGAAAAGAGCCACCAGGATCTTTAATCTAGAGAAGATATGTCAGTACCACACAGCAGTTAAATCCATACAAAGAGTCTGAAGTTGTTATGGCATTTGTTTGGTGTGAGGGCAGTTGGGTGCTGGGCAGATTGCATGATTGAGTACAGCAAGGAGAGGAATCCTTACATTCAAGACTGATTGTGATCTCAGAGGATAAAATCTGCCTTATTGAAGAAAAAGAAAGCAAAACTTCCCACCTAACTAGTAGGTCTCCTTAATATATTTTACCTTCAATAAAAAGTGTATTTTCGTGAAGTCATTCTGTCAAGTATTCTCTCTAGTTTAAATTGTCATGCCTATTGTCACATCAAGAAGACAATTACAGTCAGTCCCTCTGTTGTAAGGCTAGCTCTTTCAGTACAAAAGCCTTCCTACTGGAGGCAGAGCTGCAATTACAATTAGCTTGTTCGTTACAAGGGACAGAGATGCAGGAAACTGACATCTTAAAAACTCAACCTTACAACAGATTCCATTTTAAGGTACTTGGCTTTGAGCAGGTTTTATACATTAAGTGCTCCTGTAAAACCCCTTACTTTGCTTCCTTATTCTTCAGCAAAACATAAAGGAAGCTGGCTAGAGCCCACAGTTTGCAGTACTGGCTTTACCACTGTGTATGTAAAATGAGGCTTCTAGTGCATTTTTTTCTATGCTCCTTTGAATTAAGCCTTCCATGTAAAAAAACCCAACCCACATGCAAAATTAAATTAGAGTATTATATAGCACACAGAGTATTATGGATCATGAAGTATTTTATAAGAAGTAGTATAGAATTAATTACAGCATTTCCCCCCCCTGAAAAAAGATGGTACCAAATTTTTTTTGCTTATAAAACCCCCAAAATAATGTGAACCGTATCTACTTCCCTCAAAGAGAAATAGAATATCCAGTATTATTGCTGGGAAAAGCAGGAAAAAAAAACCCCAAATCATACAGTAAGTAACAAAACCCTCATCCAAACATCTTGGTTGCAGCAATTCTGTTACACTTTGAGGTGAGGACCAAGCCTCTGACCTGCAGGTATCCCTGTCCGGGGTGATGTTATGAAGCCGCTTTATTCCTTAAGCATCCTCTCGATGCCCAGGGACGCTGTTTCTTTGGGACGGACCCGAAGGGGGCCGGGGCCGGAGCCACGGACCTGAGGGGCGTTGAACGGCTCAGCCCAAGGGCTCCGGGGGCTCGGCGGGGCTCGGGAGCGAGCGCGCCGGGAGCACTGTGCTGCTTTTCTGGGGTTCCTTTGTGTTCCAGCTGGCTGGGGAAAGGTTCTGTTGGCTTTTTTCTTGTTCTTTTCCCCTTCCCTCCTCCTTGCCTCCCTGCCTCCCTTCCCTTCTCGTCAGTGCGGCGGGCCCGCGGGGTGCCCCCGGCTGGTCCGAGTCCGCGTGTCTGTTCCCTGTCCAGGAATTTGTTGTATTTTGAGGGTTTTTTTTTTATCCTGTTCTACCCTGTTTTGTTTGTGTGTTAATAAACAGTTGGTTTTCTTTCCTCTCTCACTTGCTGTGACCCACTTGTCTTACTGGTGGAGTAAAAGGGGAGGCCCTTTTCCCTTCGGAGGAGACACTCACTCCGGAGTGTTCCTCCTGAAGTTTTGTCTCCAAAACTGAGACAATCCCCCACTGAAGTCACTGAGATGCACTGCTGGGAATGAGACCAGGGACAGCTGGGACACAGGAGTCCCCTCCCGCCCACACTCCCCGTAGCTGGAACTGGCAGTTCCCTCTCTGCCTAAGCTGGCAAACTACAGGAAGGACAGCCAGTCACCTGTCAGATTAATTTACTTTCTATCTGCTTAACTGTGACAGTCTCTGGAGTCATTCATCCTACAACCATTAACATTAAGTAGCTAGCAGCAGGGGGAGAGTCCAGGACGTGTGTGTGACATAAATACAATATAAATGGGCTGTCCTGGACTGTCCACAAGTGCAGAGAGCGAAAAGTTAAACAAGAAAAACAAGGTTCTCCCTCAGAGGTGTTCCTAAATCAGTGCTAAATGAATGTGGTTATGAATGCTTCTGCTGTTGAAAATGAAGTGGCCCTTGGGATAAGACACAAAGAGAATATACTGGTGACTAAGAGGTATTTTAAAAAGCCCAAGAGAGTTTGTGAAGGGAACATATTCAGTCAGCATCCTAGTCAAACTCTCTTTTGGGAATATTTATTGTATACAGCTTCATCTGGAAGAGGCTGGTATTCTCTCATCCTTTCCCTTTCCAGCAGAGGTAGTGGCCATGTGGTTGATTTGTTATACCTCACTGCTTGCTGCTGTTACTGACAAGTAAGACAGCCGTGACTAAAGACTTCAAAGCACACACTTTCTCTACCACCCTCCTCTGCTTAGTATTCTTCTCTCCTTTTCTAGTGATTTTTACCAGCCTTACTCTCCCTTTACTGGCATGTTATTTACCTCTTCTTCAGTCTGCTGGGTCCTGCCATTGCCTATTCAACCTTACATAATCTGTCCAGTGATCTACCTATGGTCTATCATGTTTCATATTTAATTTCTTTCTGCCTCTTGTTGCATATGCACATTATAGGCAGATATATTTCCCTCTGCTTCTCTTCTGCCAAAAAAAGTAAAAAATGAAGAAAACCCAACCCACTTTACAAGTTTATATAAGTACGTCAGAAAAGCAGGGTGTAAACTTAGACTAACACTAACATTTATTAATTTGGCTCAGAAGTGTACTAAGGCAGACATGCATTTTCTCTTACTCTCCAGTATAGGTACAGAAGAGTGAGCTTGCATCAATACTGTTGCATTTGTATTTTCCTGTAAGGTAGTTTGTACATATGAAACCTGGACTGCTCACAGAAATCTCCCCTGAAGCAGAGACTCCATCAGCACTGGAATAGTTGCCTTTCTTGGCTTGTATGTACCCTAGAATAAATTCAAGTCTTTCGACTACCCTTACGTATACCGTAAAATTGACTTGTCCTGAATTTGTGATCACTGCATTTCCAGATCCTTTTGTGCTGTATCTCTGACTACCCAAGTCTTTACCTTTTGCAGTCATTTATTGGCTGCTTCTTTCTATGGATAGCATTTTGTTATTGTCTTGGAAAATTTTGTATTTTAAGATTTAGGAACTACTTTTCATTTTTTTTCAACACCAAATTGAAATCTTGATCCCATTCTCCAGAATTTTTACAAGCTTCACCTTTGTTTTTACTATCTCAGATTTCATGGCTGAGAATAAAATATTTTTCACAATGTCTAAATGTGTGTTTTATTGGTTGAAAGGTCTGTAAATTGTGTACGGTTGCAATTATAAGTTTTCATTTAATTTGCCTTCTTTTATTCTCAAAGTAATATTAGGAAGAAAAAATATGGATTATTTTATACATGTTGTGAGGTTAAAGAGCTAAACAGGTCTGACAGGAAAAGCTGTTTTTCATTTTCTGACATAAACTGCTAATTATACTTAATTATATTTCATAACTTGTGCATTGTGCTTTTTTATATGTCTGATTCTTTCATGTCTCTCCCTCGAGTGCCTCGATTTAATAATCCAGATAGCCAAGTGTCCTCACATCTAATGCCTTTTCTAAAAATCATCTCCTCAGCATCTTGCAAAATTAATTCCCTAATGCACATTAAAAACCAACAAAAAATTCCCAGTCCTGAGACCATGGTAATATGGTACATGTGACCAATAAGCACTATTACCTAAGGAAAGCTGACTTACACGATACAGAGAGACATAAACCTCACTGTTGCTGGAGAAAGCCAGCTAATCTCCGTAGGGCTGCTCACACTCTTTCCATGTGTATTCAGACTGCCTACACTGCAGACAGGTGAAGACTGCTGTAATTTATTCTGACATGACGGAAATAACCTCATAAAGTTATAATTAATTTCACCTCATCTCATAGGAGAACTTTAATCTTCAAAGAACAAGGACATTGGCTGAGACCCATCCAACCTAAAATTAGGGATTATGTGGGCAAGTATTCTAACCAAAACCCTTTTTGGGCTTGGAACCCATCTTTTACTGCCTGTAAATAGCATAGGACTGATACAATAATAAGACCTGTATTTCTGCTAGGTACCTCATGTTATATAGGTTAAATCTGAGCCTACATTTTCAACATTTCTCTGATTGTCAAGTAAATGTAGTGGTGAATCAGCCCTTGCTCCCGTGATTAACAATTTATGATAGCATGTTTATTACTGAGTAACTCAGAGGAGGTAAGTTCGAATTTTCATAGGAGCATTCAGAGAGTAGGCACTAAAACTCTGCATGATTCCTCATTACTCAGAAATATTCTAGATGAACTTACATGGCTTGTCTAATCACCACTGCAACTGCTTCCACGCAGCAGAGAGATGTAAAGTATGATGGCAACAGAATAGTTTTGAATCCTCTACCATGAAAATCCCCAACTGACTTTCATTAAACTCAGGATAATCAAAACCCTTTGACAGAATTCTTCTAGCCTCTGGGCATTTGAAACACTGATTTCTGATAAAATATCAGCAAGATATCTAACATCAAGACACTGATTCTATGGCAAAACTAGTGTTCAGTCTTTTCCTCAGAGGATGCAACACCTATGACAGAAGGGAAGAAAAGTCAGAAAAAACAGGGAGAGAGACAGGATATCAGTGTCTTGTGTGGAAAGAAGGTAGATTTATTATTCTAAGGACTTCTTTCTTCTTCTTAATTACTGAGCCTGCTTCAACAGAAAATCTGACTGGTTCTGTGATTGCAGCTATGATTTGCATATGTACATAGAACTTCACTAATTTCTATCCTCTAACTAGGGTGTGCTGCATTTTACTCTGTTTCCTCCTCTTCTAAAAGGGTGCATGATAAACTCCTGGGTAATACTGACACCTGAGTCAGAGAGTTAAATTCAAATCAATACAGTTGCTTAAAGATCCACATAAGTATTTGCCAAGAGTTGAGAATAGGACTGCAATCATGCTCAAGTGCACGCATGCAGGGAGGAAAGGTTCCCTACTAGAGGTTGGACAGGATGCTATCTTTCTTCAAAGGAGAGGGAAAAGAGAATAGTTGCTGAGAACTGGAAAACCTAGAAAAACGTTTGACAGTAGAACTTTTTAGCTAAAATGAAGGTCTTACACAATAGACCTTCTCAGTAAATGGGGAGGTTTTAGAGAATTCTGGCCATGTTAAACTCCTCCCCCCACTTCTTCGGGCAGAAACCCAAAAACAACAGGGAGGTACATTGGTTGTAAGTGAATATCAAAATAGACTGAAATCCATGACCTTTCTGAACTCCGTAAGTGTCTCCTTAGCTTGTAAACTGGAGTCCAGAGTTACAAGCATTACCAGCAGTTGATACTTAGCCCTTGATCAGTTTGCAGGTAATTTGAACCAAATCCCTGTTGATGCCGACTCTAGTGAATGCTGTATGGTATTTTAAATGGCTGTGTTTATGCTGTTTATTGAAAGCTCTTCAAGCTTAATGCTTGAGACTTTTTTGGGTTTTGTATTTTGTGCTCTTTCACACATATGCTGATTGTGCTTGCATTCACAGAGTACGATTTGAAGTGCTGCTTCCTTCTGCCTTTTGTTTGGCTTAGAAGGATGCAAAATCAGAGTGACTATGGAAATATTTTGTTTAAAGAGTAGAAGAAGATGAAAATACAGTAATTTACAATGTATTCAGGTTTCATTACACTTCTTGTGGATGCTGGACTGCAGGCCACACATCCATGGGAGATCTCATTAACCCAGCATCTGCTTGTCTCATGTGGTCTCTGCAGATGCATTACTGGAGCACTACAGCTGGCTGTAATCTCATGAAGCATAGCAAATCCACACAATGCTTTTATATGTTGCTAACCATAAAGAAATAGACCTTCATTAAAAACGGCTATTGTTGTACCTCTCTTTCCTCTTAACTGCAGCCTGAAATTAGTAAAATTTCAAACACTTGCCAAGTACAGTGCTTGTGGCAAATTCTTCAGATAAAGAATTATATTTTACAAAAGTTTCCAATGTTTGAACGTCATCCTGAACTCGGTAAATAAGCAAAGGAATATGACAGTTTCTAGTCAGTTTAAATAATGCATTTTGACAAATTCACCTTTTAAAATGTTTTACATTTTATGTATTAAAAGCAAGGTTGTAGCTTCAAAATACAGTTAAAGTAGAATATTTTCTAATTTTTAATGATTGTTGACATTGTAGTCTCTCATGATACAAAAGTGTCCCACTTTGAAATACATTTCCATTAAATAAATATACTTTTAATTTTTTATTTGAAAGCTGCTGAAAAAGTATTTCTCTTTTGTAATTTAGGGTCATAGAAAAGGTATGGTAGCTGCAGTGACAAGTTACAGGGTTTTCCTGACTCCATTGTCATGGACTTGATGGGATGAGGACCAGAAGAAAGTCCCTCCTGTTTCTTGGAACAGTGTGTAGCCTAAGTTGTGTGTTAAATATATAATGTATATATAAAACAACGAATGTTTATAACAGTAATTCAAGGGTATAATTCACAGGAAAAAATCTGGTTCCCTTTATGGATATATATATGGCCAATTCCCTCTGAACATATTTGACAAAAGTCTGTATTACAAAGTTCAGATCTGCACAGATATACTCCACACAAAAACACCCTATTGCCAAGTGTGTACAAAAACGACCTATTGCCAAGTTTTCTTTCTCATTCTTTTTGTCTAGGTGTGGATAGAGATGTAGAATTCTCTGAGGCTCCATCCAAACTGCTGTCATCCATTGTCAGTCAAACACCAAGTGCTGGAACCCAAGTTTCATGACAGACCCCGTCACGTCTTGTGGGTACAAATGTAAATAAGAGAATGCAAACTACAGCGTCCACATTCAGTGAAGATTTATCATTTTGGGCCTGAATGAGGACGTTGCCTGCTGAGAATGGCTAAGTGGTGCCTGCCAGCTCTGTGATTCCATGGCGCTAGGAAGCTTCTCAATTTCTTAACAGAATTACATTTGGGGAAAGGAAGAATTTAGTCTTTTGTGCATTTTTTGGCCCAGATTCACATATTTTGGTCTCAAAGTGGGCACACACTTCAATATAGTGTAAAATAGAGAGTAAGACCATATTTAAATTAGCTTCGGTTCAAAATCACATGCTGCTCTGCACACAGAAGTGTGGCTTGCTCTGGCTTTGAGTCATTAGGATTTTGGATGTTTAATAAAGCAAAGGCTGAAGTGAAAATCTTCCAGTGGCAGCCACAACACATGCTTATTCCCACAGAATTCTTTGAAGTGCAGGATGAAGTATGGTGTCTGACAGCTTTCCCACTTTTATTTTGACAGCTTTTATAGTTTCCCTCCACTACCCACCATCTTATTTTCTGAAAAATAAAGGTCTGGAAGCTTGGACATCTACCTCTCTCACTAAGGAATGGCATCAAAAGGCTTTTAGAAGAGGGAGACAGAGTTTTCCTTGCACCCCATTGCATGTCTCCTTTTCATCAAGCTAAGAGGCATGAAAAGAAATTTAAGAAGTTGATGATGATTTTTATTATTATGGTTTATTATTATTATTATTATTATTATTATTTGATGAAAACTTTATCTATTATCTAACAGCAAGTAGCTGCATTAGTAATACTCATTTAGCAATAATGAAATTCTTTGCAACTTACTTTTTGGCTTTACTTACTAAGAATTACCCCTACTGAACAGCAACATTTTTCCATTACATATGTTTAATTTTAAAATGCTCACAGGGATTAACAGCTCAGCAATTGATGACAATAAAGTGCTATAACAGGGTTAAATTGCTGGAAAATACTAATCAAATATGTTGTTCGATGCAAAGAGCTGTATTTCAGAAAATGTATTCTTCATCTAGAAAATTTTGCCCAGTTCAGATATGTTACCAGGCTTGAAAGTGATCCCTATGGTTTTCTAGGACTACTTGATTTGAACTCACATTTAGCTGTACAATGTCATAAATTACATGAACAATTGCCAAGGTCACTTCAGATAGCCTTATTGCTTTTTTTATTCAAGGAGATAGCCTTTCAATAGTGAGAAATATGGTATCCAGGAATTCCAGCTTGCGCTCATGTAATCTCCTTCACAGAGCGCAACAAAGAACAATTGTGTGAAGCACAATGACCTCAGATGCTTGAAGTCTCTCAAACTATTTATGAATGTGGAGTGGAGAGACTAAGCATGCATTCAGAATGAGGAAACCTTGACCAGAATGAGGCATTTCAGTTGTGAATTATTTTTATATGAGGAAGCTTCAGCAGAATGCAACAAGTATACATACTGTGATAGTCAATCCAAAGACAAGCATACGCATTTTTGGGTTATTCTGAGAGAGCATAATACCTCTTCAGAAGTCTGTGAGAGCAAACATGACAGGCAGTGCAAATATCCTTGAGCAAATTCGAGTTACTGTGACATGTTCTTGTACACCTACATCAGCGGAGATCCAAACTCTTACAGAGATTTTTCCTACCATTACTGTGATTAAACCAGTTTTCTTTGGTTTGTGAACCAGCAGATCTGTTTATCCAAAGAAAAATAAGAACATATTTCTTGTTGGTAAGCAACCTGCCTATATAAGTGGCTTACTGTCAAGCAAGAAATTTCATCCAAATTATCCACAGCAAGTGAGCTGTGATGTGTCCGTTCCCCACAAAATAGCTCCTAATGTATCTATGATTGTGTGTGCACATGTGTGTCAATATAGCAAAATTCACAGTATTTAAAGGAGAATTTGTGGGTTGGGTCAGAAGATCTGTCTGTGATACACACATTTGGCAACTGCTGTAAAATAAAAAAGTAAGCAAAGAAACAGCATGACTTGCAGTCGCAACTCTATTTCTATGATTTACAGCATCTGCAGTCAAATATATTATCCTCTCTGTTGTACCCTATAAAAAGCAACCTCTCACATACCCTACACCCTAAAAATTACTTCACCTCTGTAAGTTTTAAACAAAAAAGAAGCATTGCTTTATTCAGACTACCAGGAAACAGGAATCACCAGGAAATTTTGCTCTGGAAAGAGATAGACACATTGAAGGCCAAAAAATGTAGTGAGACTGTTATACCCGGGAGCAAATGTCAGAGATATTAGAAAGTGAAATAATACATGCTTGGGAATGTCAGTCCAGAAAAAGACAAATTTGGATGTATCCTTATTCTCTACATTAACCAGGAGTTTTAAGAAGAATATACAGAGACGGAAAGGTAGATTCTCTGTGTGAGGACTGTGTATAAGTAAAACAAGGCAAATACTAAATTCTGAAGTTACATCTCAGGTAGTATTTTTTTCATTATATTAAATAGCTCTGTCATGATTTATTATGTCAAAGACATCTAAGAGAGTGCACAAGCCCTTGAAATTATGCTTGGTTATTACAGAAAATACTTGAAAATAGCATTGGAGGTACTTATAATACATTTCAAGCTTTTGAGGTAATTCTGGTTTTTGTATTGTTTGAAAGTCAGTAACAAGTGTGCAGTCACCATATTCTGTTGTTACTGCTATTGCACATGAAGTCCTCTCTGAGGCACCATAGCTAAGCTAAGAAAGATTATTCAGGACCTAGCAAATGAAAGCATAGGAACTGAATGTCAGCAAACTCTACCTGTGATTCTAGCAAAGCACCTAGTAACCACAACTGCTACATTTCCAGTAATGCCTAGCTCAGAGTCAGCCTTACCTTCACTTAGAAACAGTGGCTGTAAAGCCTTACACTCCCACTTTGTGCATCCCCATTATGGGCCTACAGAGATATGGTTACTGGATATGAAACTAGATAATATCTTTCAAATACAAATCTCAGTTCTCAACAGACAACTGTTCTTTCAAATTTTATTTTATTTTCAATGTATTTCTGTATTCTGTTTAATCATACAGTATCCCAAAGTAAGGAGTGTGTGTTGGTATATAGTGACCCCACGACATACCAGCTACGACAGGTATATAGTAATTATGCCTTACGAGACAAATACATTTTCTTTTGTGACTTTACTGAGGTATCAAGGACACATACTGTGCAAGGATTTAAATGTTGCAAGTGTGGTCATATCCCTCATATCTGAAAAATGAGAAACTACTTTTAAGGTTATTCTATGTATCACACTTGCAAGATGAACTGTTGAAGAAAGGTTACTGACACTTTTATCTTTATTTATATGCATCAATTGGTGAAACGAAAAAACCCAAAAACCAAAGCTACTATGCGAAGTACAGCGAAATGCTGCTCCTGTGTAGTTCAATGTCTATGTAATGCTGAGCTGCCAAAGACAGAGATACATGAGGATGCTGAAGCAACCTGTAATCCAGATGAGCTTAGTTTAAGCTGTTTACTCACCAGAGTTTAACGCATGTACCAGGGGAGCAAGTCCTCACCTTCTCTTTTAAACTAGGCATAACTAAAAATGTTAAAAACATAAACAGTCATTTTCTTCTTTTCTCCTCCAAAACTGTATGACATTTTTCACACAGCTCTTCCTGATATTTCAGTCAATGCAATCAGTAAAACTTTTGAACACCTTACAAGATATTTATTTAAGCAAGATTAGTGTTCTATGTATTTCATGCTGTACTTTGTGCACGTTCTGCATCCTCAGAACCCTGTGTTTTGTGAACTCCCAAAGGAATAGGCAGATAATCAGGTTAGGACATGAGCAGATGGGAAACAAGGTTAAAGAAAAATCTTCTCACTGCACACTACTTCTGCCTTTTGAAGTATTATGGTCTCCATGACCACAGGATTTTGGTGCATTGCACTTTTAAATGTTTCTGCTCATTGGCGTATGAAATCACTATTGTCCCCACTTTGCTTTGCATGAATGGATATATAGAGATATGCAAATGTAACTAAATACCTTAATTTTGTTGGAAATGAGTAATCATAAATACCTCTGAGAACTTAGCAGTCCTTCATACAGCGCAGTTATGAACCCATATCTGTCAGTAAATTAGTACTTTAGGCAATGGGCTATGTTATTTTATCGTGTAAAATGCTGATAATTAACTAAAATATCTTGGGAGACTTTGTCCAGCCTGAGAGTAAGAAGAATGGCTCAGCTTGCCATAATTAAATTTTCTTTCCTTAAAAGAGCAGCTGTGTCTCTGCAACTGGGGGTGGAACCATCTGTAGTCCTTGCTAACCCTTGAACTGTGCCTGGATGTTTGTGAGGATGAGAGCTGGTGTGGGTCAAAACTGGGCCCTGGTGCATGTAAACAGCTAAACAATGGTTATTCCGTGGCTGTATTTAATATGCTATTCTGGATGTTGCCAATTACAGCAGCTACAAGCCTTCAAAGACATCAGTATTTGAGAAAAGAAGTAAGGCTGGGAAACTTCCCCACGTGGGGGTAGGTTTATCCGCTTTGGTCTCTGTGTGTAGCACCACACCCAGACTATTTTCTGTTAAACTCTGTACAATGGCTATCATGTCGCTGTGTGCAGTGAACATGAATAGCAAAGCACCTTTCCTCTTTTCCCGCCTGCCTCTCAACACACGTACACACACTCAAACTCGGCTCTCAGGAAAAACAAAACAATTCTGTGAAACAAGCCAATTCAAAGTAATACAATGAATTTGCCAAAATAACCTGTACGAATGACGAGGAGGAAATTATTTCACTTTTTGCTTTATCCAGGGGGTGCTCTTGTATAACCTGTTCACAGTACACAACAGCTCCATTCCAGAGTCTTGCAAGGCATAACTGAAAGCAATGCTGAGATCACAGTTTTAGGTAAAGGTTGTTTCAAACCCTGTGTTTTCCACAAGTCAAGGAAAAATTTTCTCCCTTTGTGCTGAATTGTTTTAAAGTACGTATTAAGGGCACACAGAAGGGTGAGCTGCAAGTCTGAAGCTGATAACCATGCATTTAGAACGAAGGGCTGATAAAGAGCTGGTTATGAAAGTGTATTACAGCTTAGTCGGTTTGATCCTATGAACCCTCGCTTGACTTTTCTGAATACTGTCACTGTGTTCTGATTGCATTTGATTCAAACATTGCTTGCATGAATTAACTCAGCTGACCAGCTGGATCCAGCACCTCTATTAAAAATTTAATTTATTAGATGGAATTTATCATAGGGTTGGTATTCTCTCCAAATGTCTCCATTACACTCCAGGAAATGCAGTATCCATTCAGCATCTGCACTGAGAAATGAGAGTTATGAACCTTGCCAACAAAATGGTTTTAAGAATTTTGAATAGCCACCAAAAAAAAAAAAAAAAAAGAATGCAAAGACACATGCATGTAGAAATTTAAGAAAGCTCATATTTTAAACAAGCTATTTAATCTCCCAAAGGGGTGTTTGAACACAGTGATGTCCCCTGCACTCTGAGCCCCATCTGGCAGACAGCAGCATGCTGGCCCAGCTGGATGACCAGGAGGTACAGCGCAGCAGGCTGACATGGAGCTCTCAGACTGCTGCATCAGAGCTGTCTCCACTACCCATATGTCCAGCCACTAAACCATAATCCCATTTTCTTTCTTAACCTCCCTAATCCTTACAAACTCCTGCAGGAAAGTCAGTTCAGTTAAATCTGAAAGACGTAGGCCTTTCCACTGAGATTTTGGGAATGAAGGAATTAAGTAGGAGGGATCCTAATGTCACCAATCTCATGCAACTGCAAAGAGATGAGAATAAAATGAGCCATCACCTTAAGTGACCCCTTTTTGTTCCAGGGAGAGTTCTAGGAAAGCAAATAGCCTTTAATAATTTTAAAAACAACAGGTTTCTTTTCATAAGTCTGAATTATAAGTCATTTACTAATCTCTTCAATTCAGTTTCATAGAATGTAGACCAAATCAGTTTCATAAAATATTTATTCCTTTACATGATACAAGTTCCTGGTGTCCTTAACTGAAAATTTTTACTTCCTTTTGGGAATGAGCAGCAAAAAACGGCTTTAGCTTTTTTTGTATGTTCCTTCACTGATTTCTGAGATGATAAATTGTTTGTAATATACCTATAAATGCACTCATTTAAGCGAAGATTACTCATAACAAGATCCAAATCTGAGTGCAGTATCCAGCTGTCTCTGAGAATATCATAACGATTCTCCTTTGGGGGCAATACTCTGACACATTAACATAAATTTAAAAGAATACATAAAAAGCATATATCAAGCTATGTATTTCTGCTTCCCTTGCTTGACTGGATTCACTGCAACCCAGTAGATGAATTAAACATATTTAGAGAGGTCTTAGAGACTTCTGTATTGGGACAGAAAAAAAAAAAAAATAAGCCATGGTCCACAGTTAAACAAAAAATACCTTGTAGAGTTTCTGAAATAATGCGGAGCATTTTTATGGCATTATTAGCTCCCATTTTTCTAAACTCTGCTTTTTCATGTCAGAACCAGAAGATGAGATGATAGAATGTAGTAATATAGTCTAATTTCTGTACTGTCAGCACAAAGAAATGAAAGGAGAAAATAGAAGGAAAATTGAAAAATTACATTCCAGTGTGATCTTCAGGTCCATTTTTCTGGCCAAGAGTGGCTGTCAGTCCAATGTATTCTACTAAAGGCTGCTAGACAAAACAATTTTAGAGAAGCACTGATCCCGAATGACCTTTCAGGAGATTTTCAAAATTTACCACTGGACTTCTGAAATAAAGAATCATCTTTATGCCAGGTTCCTAACGTTTATTAATTAGCAATGTTTTCAAAGTGCATGAGGCTTTGATTTGCTATGACATGGCACTGGACATGACGTGTGAGAAGCTAAATGTTTCAGCTCTCATCATCTTTAAAAAGAACAATGTGATTATCTGCTCTGTCTACAAAGGCCCTAACATTTCTATGTGTTTAGTAGACAAGATCAAAAGGTTAAAATTACCACATTCATGTGTCATTGGTCAACAAGAAAATTTTTAAACCCTGAAGTGCCTACAGAATACTGATGGATGCACACTTATGTGATGCTTTTTGTGAATACCACAGGTAGGCAGAGTATTTCGGGACTATTCCTTGGAAATTTTGTGTCAGTTCAAAAATACAGCTATTGCTCTCACTTCTTTGATAAATGCTGTTACAGATAGCTTTTTGTGTTATGTTGACAACCCATCCATTTCTGAACTGAGGAAAATGGAAGTTGTTTAAGTATGAGATAGAATCAGAGCCACATATGATCTACAAAGTAAGAATTTTCTGAAGAGACTTGAGAATGATTTCAAAGAATTTTAAGAAACATATTTAGCCTTAAGAAAAACACCAACAATTTTAGATTAAAGTAAAAATTGATAGAAAACACAACTGTTGGCCATGAGGTACAGCAAGTTAATGAGAAATGGAGGATTCTAACAATGTCTGCCCTTATTAATCATATTAATTGCTTTTATATTCATTTTATAAAAAATGCCACAAACATATGACTGATGGAAAAGCAGTCTGGGCTGGCTTTAGGGGAGGAATGGGAGAAAGCTATGTTTTTTTTTAAATTAGCTACTTCAGTGAAAAGAGATTTGGCATTTGAAGCCAACTTTCACAAAGCCCAACAAACGCAATTCAATCTGCATTGGAAATTTTTGGCATAGTTTTCCTTATTTTCCTTATATGTATAGTGTGAACTTCTAACTGCTACACAGATTAATTTATGACTTAAGCTCTTTATGGCTTAAATATATGGAACTGCAAATTTAACAATCATGTTAATGGCTTTGTATTAACTCCTGCTATCTGAAACAGATTTTGTTATGTCCCTGTTGTCCATTAGGCATGTCTGTCATGAATGCAAACTAAGGATTTGTCTCTAAGCAAACAGACTCTCCTGGAAGAGTAGATAAAGTCTGTGTGGCTTCCTCAGCATAGTCAATAACCCTTCATTCCTTTTGTAGTGGTTTCTTTATTGTTAGCTTATTGGAAAGCTTTCATCAGTAAGGTTTAATCCATTTGCCTTGAATTAGGAATGCATCTAGGAATAAGTCCTCCCATACTCTTTCTTAAGCCAATTTTGGTTGACCAAACAGTGAAAGGATTCAAATAATTATCTTTACCATCAAGGATGCCTTAAAAATCAGAACCAGTCTTCAACTCCCTTCTTTCCTATACAGTTTTTCTTTTTTTCTCTTTAATTTTATTTTTGACTTTTATGTTCTACCATAGTCTCACAAGATACAACTTCATTGTCATGGAGGAGAATCTACTGAAAGGCTCAGAGTTCTGTTTAGGAAAAAAAAGCTTTACTTTTTACTAAGAGATTTTCTGTTCAAAATTCTAATTCATTCATCTTAAAGCAATTTCCATTGCATTTTCACTTGCTTATTGACCAAATTTCCAGGAGAATGTACTTCTTTCCAGAATCACACCTATTACCAAGTGGAGCAAGGTGTTCTGCATGTCTCTGGCACTGACCCCGGAGCACAGGGCTAAAGCCCACCAGGACAGCTGCATCAGCCAGTAATTCCTTCCACTTCTCCCATGATGTTAAGTACACCCAGAAAATTTTCCAGAGAGAATTTTTAAATTGTTGGCGTTCTCTTCAAATCACAAAAATTGCCTGTAAACTGAAGCTGCCTGTGCAGCTGGGGGCTGAAAGGCCATTCAGCAGCTTCTGACTTCTAAAAGGCACAACTCATTTCACAGTGGGAATGCAGAAGCCTCAGCATGGGCACAGGGTGATATCCCCTTGACCCTTTTACTCACATGCAGTCAACCTTGCCTTTGCTTTTTGCATAAAAATATAGATTTGACAACCATAACTTACACCAGACCTCCCACTCATCACATAACTTTCCACAATAATTGCTGGGCTTCCGTGAGAAACGTAAGGTACGCCTTGACAATTAAAAAGAGTGGAAATATTATTTTACTTGTGAAAATACTGCTTTTAGTGTGCAATATCCTCCAAGCAGCTCTGATCAGCCAGATTACTCAAAAAATTAGATAAGGAATACTTACTGAGATATTCCTACTGTCTAGTTTTGGCCTTTAGATGTAAATATTTTAAACTGACAGTCCCTGGCACCCATTTCTCTCCATTGACTACAAGAAGAATTTACCTCAATTATACCTTTTTTATGAACTGAAAATAGGTACATTGGTCAGATTAGAGTTATTAGGAGTTTGAACAGAAACAGAGTTGTGAGTGCCTGGAAAATGTCTCAGATTAGTGGAGACCAGTGCCTTCAGGGTTTGTTTTGAGAGGATCTGAGTGTGAAGAAAACAATCCTGAAGAGATTGGAATGAAATTCTGACCATAGCTAGGAAATGATATAAAGTCTTCCTACTTGATAAAGACTTCCCACCATAAATAGAATGCCATTCATATCATTTGCTATCCTTTCACAAATGCCAAAAATTTCAGCAAACAACAAAACAAAAAAATGGATCAACAATGTATAACGATTCTACTGCCTCTGTTTATGCTATATACAAGCTGACTCCAGCCAGGACTTTGCATTTGACAGAGTCAAACAGGCAGCCATGTAAAAGGTTTGGGGGATGTTTCACCTCTGAATAGGTGCCTTTTTTAAAGTCTCTGAGCACCCTCCAACCAAATGAACTTCTCTGAATGTTTTGTCTTATGCCGACAGTCTTATGAAGACTGTGGCAGGCACTAGACATAATGCTTTTTCAAGGTGGCAAAAACAAGGAGTTGTAGGATAGAACTGGAAAGCACTTATATGAAAAAACGTGGAAAAGCACATGTTTTTGCAAAATGTCAGTATTAACCAATGCTAATTTTAAAGTATAATGGTAATAATAATAATGATTATAATGCTACACAGAGAAGCCCCTTCTTAGTACATGTGGATTTGAAACTGAAATTAGTGGGAAGCGGGGCTGAGTAAAGCAAGTGAGCCAGATCCAGCTACTTGCTAGCTATCAGGCCATCAGTCCTTAAAGTATTCTAAACACTCCCTGGAGGCCACAGGAAATTCTGGTTCAAGACATTAACCCTGAAAATAAAGATGTGTGCAAAATGGGCTTACCACACTACTAAAAACACAAGTGCCTCCCTCCATGATTTAACTGCAGTTTTGAAGACCTGCTCACCACCCAGCACTGGTAAAATATCCATATTGATTACAACTTGGCAGTAAGTGCTGTTATTACTCTTGTCATGGCTCCCTTCCTGCTACATATCATCATGCCATTCACACTTTTAATTAAATACATTTTTCCAAGTGAGTTCTAATTACAAGGATAAGGCAGAACTTGATGCATTCAACTGGTCCAGGGTGATTACTTGCATTGTCCATGTTATTAGCAATAGTGCACTATAGTGCATCTGGTAAAACCTGCAAAAATTATTGGAAGGTTCCCTTAGGAGAAAAAAAAATGATATTCTTCTTTTTATTTCATCTCTTCCAGGGCCATTAGTAGCCTTTACAGTTCCTTTCCTCCTTTGTAATTATTTACAAGAGGACTTTTTTTTCTGTTTATGGTCATCATTATTACTTGGTTATTTGACTCATTCTGATATCATTATTACTAGGTTATTTGAAACATTCTCTGATAAATATAGAAACTCCTGTTTACTAAACTTCTTCAATTAAATTAGACTGTTTACTAAGCTTCTTAAATTATGGATCCTGTTCTGAGGAAATAAAGAAAATGGCAAAAGAAAACTCTGAAACACCTAAGAGAATAAAGGAAATTACAAGCTTACGTAACTTAATTACATAACATTACTGATCTTACATAACTATAAAAAGATCAGTGGCTATAAAAATGCTTCTAAGTAAGGGATTCAAGCCTGTTTAAAAAGGTTTGACATTGCCTTCTTATTCATCTTTTTTAGCTCTGTGTGGCAGGTTTCAACAGAAAATTTATGGGAAAAAATTCTTGAAAAATTACAGAGAAATGGTGAGATCAGGTGGAGTTGGGAGAAAGTTATTTACCCAGTTCTTCATTACCAGTAAAACTGCATTCCCAAGGTCTGGAATACAGATTAATTTTAAAGATACCTGTTGTGATTACCTCATATAACCATCAGTTTTGAGAACAAAGGCAGTTCTCAAAAGCCAAAGATTTTATCATTGTTCTAGTGTAGAAAAAGCGTCCATGTTCTACTGCAGAGAGCTAACAACTGGAGCTAGTAGTCAGAACATTTTCAACTAAACCTATAACCATACAGCTTCACTAGAGTGAAATTTATTTTGGAGAGACATATCAGTTAGAAATGTTTTCACAGGAAGCTTTAAAAGGTCATGGTTCCCTTAGGCATCTTCAACAAGAAGTGAAGGAGAAACAGACTGTAAACATGTGCTAGCTAGGGACAAGTATTTTGAAGTAATTCTCTTAGTAAATATGTATTTGAAGGATTTCTTTTCTTTTGTTCCATAAACGAAAATTCAGAAAAAATAAATACTGAAACAGAATTAGGTTCTACCAGTCTGTTCTACTAATATCTGGTCTGGTTGGGTTGCACATCAGCCAAGGCCAAACCTTACACGGCTGTAACCACAGACTGCACGACAGAAAGATGCGTGGTAGGCAAAAAACAGGAGGGTGGAACAGCAGCCCTGTGGTCTGGCTTGTGGTCCTGATTTCCCTCCCCACTGAGCCATACTGTGTCCTATAACCCAGATGGTGGTCCCAAGGAAAGACAAGATAGAAGAATGAGGTGTCTGTGTTTGCCAAATAGCAGACACATTAGCATGGAGATACTATGTTTGAATTTCAATATTTGACACAAAAACCCTGCAAAACAGGGACAAAGCCAAACTTTAACTTGATGATAATTGCTGAAAGGTGGAGTCTGAGTGCGCTGATGCTTACCATTTTACCTCCAATCTTCTTCATTAAGTTCCATTGCAATTAAAGCAGAAGAGTCATACCACAGTAAAACTCACAAGCTGGTTAATTTGTAAAGGCTATAGGTTACCATTTTTAAATTTATTTTTTCAGTGACTGCGGGAGGTTGACATTATCAGCTTCCCAGCTTGTGGACCAAACCTATGTGTCTCTCTGACCTGATTTATGGCCAAAACTTGGCGCTTCAAGAAAAGTTTGGCAGATTCAGTCTTGGAATGTAGATTATCGAACTAACACAGTGTAAGGTGAATTGCACTTCTCAGAGTTCATTCTCTCTAAGCAAATAACTTTCGGGTCAAGTGGCCTTCCTTAAAATGTCTTATAATATGAAATAATCTTCTTATAGCCTTTCATGATGCTAAGAAGACAAGAAGAAATCATATTTGAGAGCTGTTCTTTCATGAATGGAAAGGATAACAGAGAACAAAGAGGTGACACGATTAATAAAATAAATATAGGAGCGAAAGTATAAAGGCAGTAAATATTTTCTACAAGCTATTTCCAATAATATTAAATGTATTATGTGAAATTTAAATGTTTCTATGAATTAATGAAGTCCAAAAGCAAAGGGATCTAACAAATACTGGGATGTGCAGATTCTTTCAGTATGTTCCATGAAGATGAAGTTGCTTGACTGAAGAGAATTATCTATGGCCAGATGAAGGTTAGACCATAGGCTGTTACACCCAACACACTTTTAAAAGTTTGTAAGCCTGTAAGCCTAGTTTCTACAGGAGGGAAAGCCACTGAAATGAGAGAGACACAGATGGAGAAACAAGAATACCAGATATACAGTGATCCAGAGATAACACAGTCTGCTAAACCATGCTGCTATAAAGGTTCTGTGAAACTTCACGAAGTTCCAGCAGCAGCATTAATCTGCTAGAGGAGTAGCACTTTCTCCTCTCCGGGTTTTTTTGCTTGTTTGGCTGGTTTTTGGTTTATTGTTGGGTTTGGATTTTTTTTTGTTCATGATTTTTTGGGTTTGTTTATTTGTGGGTTTATTTGGGTTTTTATGTTTCATTTTTGGTTTGTGTGGTTTAAGTTTTCTCGGTTTGTGGGGTTTTCTTTCTTTGTTTGCTTTTTTAATAACTAACACCAAAAGAAATACTTTTGTTCACAGCATTTAGGTCTGACAAGACATTACCTGTTTCTTCTACCACCAGTTCAGCAGAAATGAAGGTGATTCTGCTTTGTATGATGTACAAGAATAGCTACCAGTTCAGGTCAGTGAGAAAAACTGGAGGGTATGAAAAGAGGTCTGGTGCTTTCTCATTTATTGTGATCCTGCTTAGAAGCTTTAGTCAGTAATCAAGGCCTAACTGAAATGACAGTTAAGCTCATTTTATTAACAGATTATTTATAATCTTAGACTTGAATTCTGCCATCACTTTTGCGTGTGCACAGCTCTCCTGTTGAAGACAATTTCATAGAGTCACTAGTATTATTCACACTAAGATTAAGCAGTTATTGATGAATAATAGGACTAGGACATTGGCATCCTCTTTTGTGTAATCACAAATGACAGTAGTTTTGACAACGTTCTATAAAAAACATGGAAAACATTTTCTGAACAAAGGAAAAATAGACACTGAATTCCTAGGTCACATCTAGTTTTTGTCAAGACCTTTAATTTTACAAATGTCTCAAAAGCTAGTGACTCTCACTGTCAAATACCTACCACATCTTTAAACACATGTAATTGGGAATCTGGAGTCACAAAAGCCTTTACTGGAGGAAACTGCTGTGGACATATGTCCATACAAATAAAATGTGAGAGATATGGCCACAGTGGCTTATTATTTTTTTCTATTAGGACACAGGTATCTGCATATGATGCATAGGCATGGGTATGTGCATAGGATACATTGGCCTGGGATAGCTCTCCACTGTCTTCTTACCAAGCAACCACTGATTTGGCCCTCAGGTGCACGACATAAAATCTCGTTGAAGGGAGTTCTGCTTGTGCAGATCCCTTACTGATTTTGCAGCATCAGACCTTCTCCTACTCCAGTTACATCTCTGAATTACAGGCTCAAAATCAAATGGCTGAACAATGTCCTTTTGATCTTTCTTAACCTGAATTCCTTATCCAACCAAAGTGTCCAACATTTTACACTGAGGCCACTACCTTGTTGCTCCCTAAAATCTTTACTTCTCACAACCATGTCATTATTTTTCCATAATAATCTTCTCAAAAAAGAGCCATTACAAAAACCTAGTGATATAGTAAAAAACTACAAAGATTATAATTAGGAAGTATGTGAATTCACACTGTTTTCTTCTATCAGACAGTAGGAACAGACAACTTACTCATTACAAAGTTCATCACTCTTAAGATTTTGTTAATACAGAAATAAAGGAAGCAGCTTAGAAAACAAAATGGCAAAATGTAGTTAAATATATGTCATTAGCATAAGAAAGATTATTTCACTTTTTCACTTAGAGAAGGAAATTCCAGCCTGTTGCCATTTGTGTATAAAATATATATAACTGATATATAAAACTCAGTATTTTGAAAAGAAAGAGAAAAACCAAATCAAGCCAAACCAAACTGAACCTACCAAACAAAAACCCCCAACACTTTAAAAAGTGAAAGAAAAGATGTAATCAAATGAACACTTAAATATTTTAACAAGATTCTCCTCCTGAGCAAAAAAACAAACCCAAACTTATTACACCATAAATGACAGTCACAGAAAGCTTTTCTGAGAAAATGGAGATCAAATAAAAGTTAAAATGACCATTTAGCCTTGCATGGTGATATCAAACCATACAAAAGTATAAAATGTCTCAAAGGAAGCCATTTCAGGTGACCTAATCATTCTAGAGCACTATAGACTAAAGAAAATGAATACATTTACACAGTAGCCCTGGGCTTTCAAAGTTCATCAGCATGTCTCGTATCAACTTCTTTTATCTAGCAAAATGAAAACTCACCTTTCTGAAAAACCCAGAGGAATGTGAACTGAGTACCAGAAAAAGCTTCTACAACATAATGTTTGCTTAAAACAAGACAAAACAAAAAAATCCAAAGCAAAACAAAACAAAACCTTGATCCTCCGGGTTAAGGGGTGTTTCCCAAGTTCAAAGTAAAGAAAAATAGATGAATCTGAAAAAATCAAGGGTTTTTATCACATACAAAATAGAGGAAGAGATTGTAATGAAAGGTAACTGCTCTTTTACTGAGGCCATGCCACACTGCTTTCCTATAAACAATAACTCAGAAAGTTTGGTAAACTACAGAATAACTTTGATATTACATCAAATAAATGAAAAGCTTGCACTAGTGTTTTACCTGTTTTCAAAATAGAAGGTTCATACAAACTGAATCTCTGAGTTATGTTTTGTTTAAACCCCAAATCCTAAATACTTATTTGACAGAAAGTGTAAAACAAAGATTATATTGGCAGCTCTCAGATAACATAGTAGTTAAAAACAGATGTATACAGAAATTCAAGCAAGAAGAATACTTGTATCAATTATCAGTGGGTAAAATTCTTGAACTGTTTAGGCCATTCCCTGTTTTGCTAATAGCCCGTTGCAATCTTCCTGTTCCCTGTTAGCCCTGTAGAGGTGTACTTGATACATTCATTCATTCTTCTGCTATTTTGTCTCCATATACTAAACCCACAAATATTTCTTATATTATTTTTGAGATGCTCCACCCAGGATGTGGTAAACTGAGACATGCAGGAGCAAAAAAGACATTTATTTTGGAAGAATAACAGCTTTTAGTCTTTCAAATGAAACTGAGTACCAAGCTGAAAAGTGACACTGAGCATGTTTATCCATTTTGGAATTGCTATGAAACTTCAGTGATCTCCAAAAAAAGAGTTCAGCCTCAGCAGTGATCCCATCACATCATCACATGCAAGCACAACATAACAATTAGAAAATGCAGGGGATTTCAGCAATAGGAGTTTGGGACTTAGGAATTGTCTGGATTAAACTGAATGTTTGTGAAAATATCGTAGCAAAACTCCTAATTAAGGGTGCTGGAGGGACCTTCCCTGACTCTGTAAACACCAAGCCTGTAACTTCATGTGTGTCATCAATTTAGATGGCTTTCAGGCAGTGGGATTTTGTGGAATCTTAATCCCCTAAACAGTTTTTACCTCATGTGTAGAAACTTGATTGCACTTCAGAAACAAACCTTCAAAAAGATGCACAGTTTTGTGAGTACAGCAAATTTGATTAATTTGACTTTTCTTATAGCTTCTGGGCAGCACTGAGCACAGACATTTGGGATGATATACAATCACAGGGATGAAAGGCTCCCTTCATTTCCTCTTTTAAGATTCCCTTAGGGGAATATATATTTTACAACTGAAAGAAAATCAAGTAATGTCAGCACCTTGACTTCTGTGCTTCTCTAGAAGAGTATATGCATTGCAGCTTGATCCAACATCAAAGATGAGTTGCAAAAGCCATTACTCACTGTCACATTCCCAGTGAAGAACTGTTTTGGAATCAAAGGAAGGTATAGCTTGTGTTCCCTTGGTAATACAGTCTATTCTTCTTTGTCTGCCTGAAGTCTCACCTCTGTTTGCCAGTCAGGTGACCAGAGGCCTAATTACTTGCCAGTACATCAAAAGATTCTGTGCATGTGGTCACTGCATGGCCTCAGCCATAGAAACTTCTTCAGCTGATGCAGTAAACTCATATTTTTAGGGCCTTCTCTTGGCTTCAGCTCTGGATACAGTGCAGAAATGAAAACTGGTAAACGTATTTTATAAATTTCTTAAGGATGGCTTTTGTCTCAATTTTCCTATCAGAAATCTTCTACGCAACAATTTTGTGTGTTGGCTCATCACAAAAACCTCATGGGTGGTCTCACCTCCCTACTGCCTCTTCTTCCCATGCCCTCCAAATGCAGAATGAAAGAGATGAGGTCTTTCTCTGGCAGTGTTGGTGTCCCTGGGAATCCTTTAAGATGTGTTTGATCCTGCTGCTGCTGATTCATTTACATGATATGAAACTGCTCTCACTCAACAGAGGAATTTGCCACTTTTCTTCAACCTGCTACAAAGAAAAGCAAAGCAAAATAAATTTTTCACAATGAGAATGGAGCTACTTGCCCAGAGACTTGCATCCTTACAGATTTTACAGGATAAGGCTCTAGACAACACAAGTTGACTTGGCAATTAACCTTCCTCTGATCAGTGGGCTGCACCAAGTGCCACCCAGATGTCCCCTCCAAACTAGACTGCTATGATTCTGATTTTTAAAGCAGCATTTGCCAACTGGAGTGTGTAATTCTGCTTCCTGCTGTGCAAGGGGAGCAAGGTATTTATTTTTAACATGAGGCACTCCTTATATTTTGATTGCTGTGACCTCAGTACTTCTCTGCTGCTTCAGTACTCTCCCAAGTAACAACCACCAGAGTGAGGAAAAGTTTTAGTGGATCCAACATGTCTCTGAAATTGAGAGGCATCTGACCACACAGTGATGGCTACAGCAAGTAAATTTCCCATTGAAAGTTACTTTTGTAGAATCCTAAGGAAGTTAAAAAAAACAACAGGCAGCCAGAGCCTGAAAAGACCAAACACTTAAAATCTGAAGGAGCATGAAACTTTCAAACTTTGAAATGCTGTTACATTTATGAAGAGGTGAAAATAACATGATACATTTTCCTAGAACAACTTAGATCCATTTTTGTGCAGAGTGAAAAAGAATTTTTGTGACACTAATGTCTGCGAACAGCGTCTATTTTTCCCTATGATCAGCACTTATAATCACAGCTATGTGTAACAGAAACCAGAACCCATAGAAACCAGCATGAAAATCTCCTGTCCTGAGGAGTTGAACATTGTTATTCTTCATACCTTGAGTTTTGGTAGCTATTGATATATTTTCACTAACAGAAAAAGAGTTCTTGGCCAGCAAAATTTACAGCCTGAGGAAAATCATGCACAAAGTACAGGAGAGGTGACAAAATACTACAGTTGCCTCCTTGCATTTGAAGAGTGAACTTTCACCATTAAAATGTTATTATGTGAATAAAGTAGTTAATAGCACCTATTTAGAGTCACAGCAGCTATGTCTGCATTCTTCTGCACAAGGACACTAGAATAATGGCTTACTGTATAAATTCTCTTACTCTAAACTTGCATTATGCTCATCCTTTTTGGATGCCAGCCGAGTCTTGGGTTATTCTAGGTAGAATATATTCTTCTGCAGTTTGCTAGCTGGGCTAAGTTTTTAGTATAGTATTTTGCAACAGCCTAGTAAATCTGACTCTGAGATTTCTCACAGCTAAACCTGGTATTTCTACCTGACTATCTGGGACTATAAGGCAGGCAAGTTTGTTACCAGAGTTGTAGCTTTAGTGCTCACCCAGGCAACAATACATTTTTTGGGGTTATGCAATGAACATTGACTAAATAATTTTGAAGTTGACCTAAAAAGCCAATTTCATAACCTGTTCATGAAAATGTTTAGTCAAACAACATTGAGTCCTAGGACTCCTAAAACATGTCATTTAAAAAAGTATTTGAATAGAGTGTTGTTACTACTCAGAAACTCCTGGCAATGAAAAGGTGCTTTAGATTTTAGTTTGTCTTGTGCCACGTGATTGCTTTCAGTGAGCTCCTTAGCTGCAACTGTATTGGTATATTCTTTTTGAGGAACGTTTCTCAGTGTCACATCAATGACAAAGGATTAGATGTTCTTTGAAGTGCATTTCATGCATGAGGGTTTTGACCTTAGGTGAAAGCAGCTGTATAGAATGCAGACCTGGCCTCATTAAATGGCCAGGAAACTTCCTGCTTGCTTAAATTGTTAAAATCTCCATTTATAGTAAAGCTGTAATTGCACCTAGGCTTCTCTGTTGTACAGAGGAGCAGCCTCTGGGTATCACCAGAACCACCTGTCAAGCTTCTTCATATCAGATAAGTCTCTGATGTTGGAACTTTAATCTACAAGTATCATTCTGTAATAAAATCCCATTTTCTAACTCAGCATCCTGAACTTCTCTCAAAACCATTTTTTAACTTACAATGGATTTACTATCCTTTTCATTTCACCTACTTTTATCTTGCTGGAGCATTCAAAACTGAATGCTACTCTGAAGGTTTTTAAATGGTCATTAGGCACCTTTTCCACTGAATCAGATATGAACATATAGTGATAAAACTGTCTTTGGAGGATTGAAATTCTGAATGTCCCAAATGCATGTTTCAGCAATACTTATTTTCAGCTGAATGAAAACACTAGTCCCTTTCTCTAATGTAATGATATTCAGCTTTGAATTTGACACCCAGAAAAAAAGCTGAGGCATCCTTAGACTGGTTAATGCTGCTTTGAAAAGGACTAGTCAAGTAAAAAGTGCTTGTGAGGGTGCGTTATGTACACCGCAAGTGTTTGTTTTGTGTTATCTATTTGTACAGGACTGATAGGTCATTTCCCTTGGAAATGTAATACATTAAAAATTATATAATACAAATAATAGTAACAGAACATGCAATTAGTAGATGCAAAGGATGAAACTGTTGCCACTCAGAAGACAGAGAAAACTCGGACAGTGACATCAGTTAGAGCAGAATTTCACTGAATTTTTTGCACCCTAGGTCAGCCGCGATTGTTACTTACAATGACATAATCCTGAGGGTCATATCTTAACTAACATGATTGCACTTTAGCTGGGCTGTAGGCTGTCACGTGGTGCTCCAGTGCACAGATTACAGTTACATCAGAAGGTTCCAGCTGAACTGGGTGGGAAGGTCATAGCAGCCTACACAAAGTAGCTTGAAAAAAATTTATCCTGCTGAGAATATTATGTGGAGCTAGCTTGGGCATATCTACACACCACTGCAATGTACAGGGCAGACACAAGAGACAAGCATCCCCTGGGGATTGGCAGAGTCTCACTATGGCTGTGATTCAACCTTAGATCTTCTCCTTTGGCAGAGCTATTTTATGAGGTTTCTGTTCCTCCCCTTTCACCTTCGTCCAACTCATTGTGTGAAAGAATATGGATTAAATTAAGCCATCCAAAGAACATTTTTCTTTTGAATTTCATTTTTTGAAAATAATAATTTCATTGATTGAAGGGATTCCACGATTAGACTTGTCATTCTGACTAATGGAGTCAATAGCATCCTGATAGTGGAAACAAGTAATTCGGGGAAAAAATAATGAGAAAGGCTTAACCAAGCAGGATTTCTGGAGAAAATGTCTGTGGAGCAATCTCTCCAATGTGTGCATTGTTCATATGGAACCGTTTGAAGAATAGGGTGATTAAAGCAGTCACTGAATCTGCTTGTGAATAATGCTCAATGCAGAACACAGAAAATGTGTTCTTCTCACTGGAAATGCGTCAGTTTTGATATAGCCTTAAAGTGAATTATTTGCTTGGAGAAACTGTAGGATTGTACTACTTTGAAATATGGCCTTTGTTTTTTATTTAATGCTTACTGTCATGCTAGGGAAATATAAGTAAGCAATGGGGTAAGATAATTTGCAAGCAGAGTTAATAGTAGAGGAGGGACAATATACATGCAGAATTAATACCGGAAGATGTTAAAATACTTTTAAAAACCTCTGTGAACAGCACTGCCCCTTAAATTAGAAGACATTTATTTCTTTTAATAAGTTCATAATTGTGTCTTGATTTCATTATAAAAATGGGGAAAAGTTTAGTAAATGAATGCTTTTGGTTTAGCTTTGTGTGTTGTTCCTCTGACTAGTTTAGCCTTCGTGCTGTTTTTCACATATCCATTGTGAGTAGAATTGTATTTTTTGTCTGCTCCAAATAGAATTTGGTTTAGAAATCTTTATGGCTGTAATGCTAATCTATGATGATGTTAACTGAGCTACTGAAGACGTTTTGCAATATACAATTAACAATACCAAGTTAAAGGTGAACTATATGATACCACTGTTGCAAGTGATCCATAGAAGATAATGTTTCTTCTCTTTAATATTTTGTATTACCAAGGCAAAAAGCAAGCAATTGGAATCATGTGTTTCTTCACTATTTAAAATTCTCAAGAAAAAACCTAGATTCTAAAAAGGAAATCAACTTCCTTCTGAAATGTACTGAAGTGTAAACTGGATTTATGGAGATGATTCCTGTATTGAACACCTAGGATGCAATTTGTCTTCTTCGGCCAAGTTCCAATTGCTTTCTGATCCTCTCTTCATCTAAGAGCTCTTTCTTTACTAACAGTTCACATACCATAATGCTTTGAAATAGGGAAAAAACCCAAAACCAAACCAACAAACCCAAAACAACAAATGACAGAAATTATGCTGTGTGAGATCCATGATGCCACTGACAGGAAAATTCTCTCTTTATGCCTTTGAAAAATATATATTTCTGTATTAAATAAAATATTACACTGAACAAAAGACATTGTTCACAAAATGTGATTAAGTGAGAATTCAGGCAAGGAGGCAGTCACTAATGGAAATACACTGTGGTCAGCCTGCTGACAGGTCTCTCCAAGAAACTACAGCCAGAAGTGGGTTCTCAGTGCACTGGTCTTTTGTAATCCTAGTCCATGTAAAAATGTAGGAGCAGCATTGGAATGTGACTCGTGTTGCTACAGCTTATCCCTGCATAACCAACATCAGAGACTAAACCTTAATGACAGATTATAGGGCTGCAGAAAGCATTAAACAACTAACTTATTCCAAGCAAAACATCTCCATTTTTATGAGTGTGATCTGTAGTTGATGCTTCAGCAGAGTTTAGGATTACCTAAACAGAATGTTTTACTTTAAAAATTGTAGCTTTATTAAATTTAGTTCACCTGATCTGAAATTTTCAATCCTAAAGATCTGAATCAGTCCAGAGCATGGGAAACACACCCAAAACTGTTCAATCTCTGAGAGAAAATACACAGAAAAGATATTGTCTTCCCCATGTCAGAAAATTCTGAAAATGCAGGAAACATCTAATGATTTCTATTTAAAATCTGGCAATTCTGTTGCATTTATACTAATAATGTATCCTGTGTTGTGATAAAAATATTCTAGGTACTATACCTGCATATGGCCCATCCAGAAATGTCTGAGACAATTCCCCAGATTGTAACTGTAGGAGACTATGGGTGGTAGACAATTCTGATGCAGGAACCAGATCAGAAACAAGGAAGCTGTATTTCTAGAATTACCTTTGACCTCCTTGTTTTGTGCAGACAATGAGAAGGAGATGGAAACCCCCAGACTCAAAGGAAGAAAATAAAAGGGCAAGTGTGGGAGAAAGATGCAGGCTGTACAGGGAGGGGCAAGTGCCCATTGTCTTGAAACTGCAAGAGAGATCCATGGAAAAGCTAGGAAGAGACTGGAACTAGAGAGGGAGCACAGAGAAGGAGAGAAGTCCTGGTTCTGAAGCACGTGTGAAACATAGATTTAGTATAACAATGACATGAATGATTTCCAGAGGAGGCAGACAAGCCAAAAGAAACTGAAAGTGCCTAAGCCAAATCATATGGACTTACCCTACTCTGATGAAGAGGAGACTGGGACAGACTGGATGTGAAAAATGTTATGAAGACTGAACTGCAACACATAGCGTTCTTCTAATATATCTCATTCCGCATTTGTGAGGGTCCGCCTTACCCAGTGCATTAACATATAGAGGTCAAATATGTGTTCAAGTTTCAAAGCACAGAGAACATAGAAAGAATGTGTGGAATATCCAGCACTGCTGGAATATAAGTACAGAATTTGGTAAGAAATTCTTCAACTCCCTGAGATTGAGATTTGCATATGTTTATTAAATGTAATTAGATGAACACTAGATGCTTGAAGGAGGGGAAAAAAAAAACAATCCACCCATAATTGAACCCTTTGTCATCAGTGTAAAATGACAGTTATGTTTCCATAGCAATAGAAACCTCTACTCACGCTGCATGTCAACTGTTTGATATGACTTTAGTTTGCTATAGCAACCATGTTTATGCTAGTTTATTCAGGCTATCAAAATTAATTACAAATTATACCCAAGGGCATCGTAGTTCTGATTTCATTAATCCCATAATATTTTTATGTATCTGCTAATTGAGGAGAGTTTTTAAGTATTGAGAAGGCAAACCTCTGAACAAGATCCTGACCACAGTGTCACAGACATTAATAGATAATAACACCCAAGGCTCTGGGATGTGCATTCTGGAGTCACGAGTGTGCTGTTGGCAGGACAGCCACGATCATTTGTGCTCTCTCTACAACATGATCAAGTGGAAGAGCTGGTGCTCAGTGAATGTACATAATTGTGTATATATAGGTTATCATGTACAGGAAAACCTGAAGGATATGTATATGTATATGTACATGTATATGTATTAGAATACATGTACATGTAATAGCATACACTTCCAAAGATAGGGCTTATTTACACAAGAGCTTTTTAGCCAAAAAGCAAGCGCTGATTCCCACTAACTGAATATTCAATAGCTCTAACTCCCTAAAGCCAACTTGCAAAGCCTTTATCAATGGTCTCTAAAAAAATTCGTTAACCATGTCAGAACCATGAGAGAATGGGATAATCATTAGAACAATATCCTCAGGAGCTTGACCTGTGGTATCCTCAGCAGCAGGAGTGTGCAAGTGCTTGAGAGGCAGTAGACAATCAGAGCCCAGACAGCTCTCCAGATGGATGTTCTGGATTCTCCAGTGTCATAGGTTAGCAAGCATAGTCCCGGAAGGGATGTCCTTGCTAAGGGGTGCTTACAGTTTCCTCTGGGACCTGACAGAACCTATCAGCTGGCCAGTTTGAATATGGACAATTCTTTAAGCCACTTAAAGTTGTGACCACCTCTGTGATCCACATTTAAGAATAGACAAACTGCCCCCCAAGCTCTCTCTCGTTTCCGGCGCTGGCACAGGTGGCTGCAGGCCCCGTGTGGGGGCCAGTGGGCCCAGCCAGGCCCTGCTTGGGCCAGGCCGGGCCGGGCCACGGCCATCCTGGAGCCGATGGACCTGTTCCAGCCGTGGAACCCCCCCCACTGCCTTGCCGTGGGCAGCCGGAGCGGCTCGGCTCTCCCCCCTCTCCACTGCAATAAGAAAAATTCAACATTCCAGCTGCAAAGCTGCAAGGCAGAGGTGAGATTAACCCTTTTATTGCTGTGAAGAGCTGAAAACCTGAGGGAAGAGAGAGAGGAGATGCTTAAAGCTGAAATTCTGTTGTAAAGCTATGATATATCAGAGTATCCTGTTGTAATTCCATGAAGATATGGGGGGTGGAGTGTTCAACTCGTGAGCAAAAGCACCTGCGCTGAGATAGGCAGATGCTGACGCAGCTGTAATTTCATGAGAAGTTTGAACAGGGAGACATGGACCAGGTGAGGACTTTTGCTCCAAATGGGAAAGGAGAAAACCTCAGTTCCTAGAGATGCTCCCAGAGATAGTCCTAATGATGAAGATGAGAAAGACCCTTTGCTCCCAGGGAAGGAGAAGGGCCTCTGTTTTTTTGTTTCTGAATGGCTCGACCTTAAAAATTGTACCCCAAAAAACTTCAAGAGTGGACCCTTGAAGTGAGTTGCGGGAAAAGCTGCAAGTCGGGGGAAGGGACTCACACGCAGGCAGAGAGACTCCTCTTCCGAAATGGACTGAACAATATTTGGAAGTGGGCGGCTGTCTCGTTGTGATAATGTTTTCATAGCACGAGCAAGAAGAGACTTCTCTTTCTAAATGGACTGAACAAGGTTATTATGGAAGTGGTAAACAGACTGAACATCTTAAGGGTTGTCTTTTTACATTGTCAGTGGGAGAAGGGAGGAAGGTGGGGGGAGGAGGAGAGTTCTGAAGGTGGTATAATTTCTTTTTTCTTCTTTTAGGTCTGTTAATAAACTTCTTTATATTCTTTCAAGTTTGGTACCTGCTTTGCGTTTCTCCTAATTCTTATCTCACAGAAGATAAACAGTAATGAGTATTTTGGACCAAACCACTACATCCAGTCTTCCTTATAATTCTGCCTACTAAAGAAGTCACTGGATGTGTCAGGTCTCTATGGAATTTTTTTACTTTTTCTTTCCAAGGTTGCAAAAGGCACCTGAGCAAACCTAGAATCCAAAAGTGCATATATTAAACAAAAGGAGGTGAAGTGGTTCTCCACAGATGAAATTCTGAAGTCCCTGCCCCAGTGTGGTCACCAGTGGTGAAAGCTTAGATGGATTAAAAAACTGAGTGGATAAAATCACTGAAGATTAAATACTGAGAGCTTTTAAATGAAAAGATATTCCCATTCTGCTAAAAAAATAACAGGGCCAGAGTACCGAGGTCAGTCAGCTCCAGGGAGCCTTGCCCAAGCTGCAAAGTTCCTGGTCCCAGATTTGTTCAATATTGTCTGTAGTTCCAAAAATATTTTAATAAGTTCTGTATTGGAAGGTGTCTGTAAATGAACAATGTGCAAGTAGAGTTACAATCCCTCTAGGGATGATTTTACTACATGAAACTGAGGGGGTTTAATGCATTCCCTGCAGTACGTATGCTGGACTAATGGTAGAGGAAAGTTGCAGAATACTGGAGTCAGACCTGATTCAGGCCTTTTCATTTTCCAGTGGGAACAGTCCTTGGCACAATACAGCTCCTTTGCACAATTCCTGTGCACTGTCACAAGGATAGTTAACCTCAGCCAAAACCATACCTCAGGGCATGCTTGCAGTGAAGCATCATGGGCACAACACTCATGGTTAAGCTTGCTCACCAGCCCAATATAGAACAGCTCTCCTAACGCTGTAAAAGGTTGGCATTTGACAGAATAATGTTGGGAAGCATCAGCAGCTTCTGGTACCTTTCCTATAACCTTCCCAAAGAACTCACCATCTACAGAGTATTTAGCTAGATGGACTGTGGTGTGGCTGAATACAGACTTTCTTGTATTTGTTAAGTTGCTCTGTATGTAAAAACTCTTCTAGAAAGCCTTGTTCTGACAATGAATGAAAGAACTGAATCCAGCTGAGCAGTGGCAATTTCTTCCTTTCTAGGACCACACTCATTGTACTGTTCTGAACAAATCTGGCAGCTGGCAGAGGTCTTTTGTTCCTGCCCACATCTTTTCTTTCATCCAATTTCTGGGGCAACCCCACATGGAAAGAAAAGAAAAAGCCTCCGGAGAGCACAGAATCAGCATTAACTAAGTATAATTCTTAATTATTCATGGTCACAGATTAATTTGAATATAAAAAGTGAGTGTTCTACAGAGACCATATTGTAATTTTATACTTTCCTGAGATGTAAGAAAAAATGTTACATTCTTCCAGCCATGACTTTAACACACGTTTTTTAGCTGATGCTGTTTTATTGTTTGATTCTTGCACTATGCCTTCCCTGGAGGCCTGAATCATTACCAAGCTGAATGCTGCAGCTGAGTGTTTTGAGCAGATTTTGTGCTGGTTCAGTCTGCTTATAGACAGCCTGTTTTCTGTAAACAGTGGTGAAGGTAATTTTGTCTTGTTACCAAATAGACATTCCTCTTTTCTCCTGAGCAGCCCTCCTGGGAAACAGCCTAAGAGGTTGGAGAGAGAGAGGGAGATGGATCCGCCGAACTGCTCAATCCGACTCTACCAATATATTTTCAAGTTGAATATCCAGATACTTTCAATGATGTCCTTCCTTGGGTTATCTTGTTGACATGCCAGATGCCTGGAAAAGGCAGTTATTTCACCATGACAACGATACAAATAATCAGTTAACATTTTTAAAGCTCAAATGCATCTATAGAGAAAAGCACCACAGGTCGGTGTACCGGGCGCAGATTTCTTCCTAGGATGTAAGCTATTATGCAGCTTGGACTAATTTACTTTGTCGTCCAGGACTTCATGCCCTGCAGCTGTATTGTAAATATCCAGTTCTTTGGTAAGAAAGGTGCCTTCTCAAAAGGCCATTAAGAAAAGGTCAGGAAGGGACAGGACTATACCAAGGGGTATTTATAACAACAAACAAAAGTAGCCCAAATGAAGAAAACAACCTTGAGTGTAAACACACAAGTTGTTATTTCAGTTTATATACATGGTTTTACTGGAGTGCTTGGAATCATTACCACCCTATTACATACTGAGGCATGAAGGTCATGTTACAAAGAGCTATTAGTTTTGGGAATAGTTCTCCTCGGTCCTTAAACCTGTTGAGAAGCCACAAGGCAACATATTTTTTAGGTTAGTGGAAACCTCTGTGTTGTATTTTTCCTGGCTTCTTGCTGGGTGTCAGAAGTATCAGGAGCAGATGCACACATAAACACGTATTCCTGACACAGGAATAAAAAAAGAAACCTCTATTCTAATTAATAAATTCACATACTAGGTACAATTGCATGTAAGGAGATGATTTCACTCTCTCTCCTTTGTCTTGGAGATACATATGGGGTAAACATAAACCAGACCTGAAACTTCACCATGGCTAGTTTTGGTTAAATATCGAGTACTTTGCCAGGAAATCCAAGAACATGAGATTATGATTCTTTGATTTTTTCAGAGATTTGTATTAATGCACCAGGTCCTTTTCAGTTTCTTGCAATAAATATCTTAGTACAAGAAGCTCCAATTACATATTTCCTTCCTCTTTCTTGCTCGGTGAGCTAGTGGCTCAGGACTGCATACTTAATAGAAGCACAATGGCCCTGTGCTGGCAGAAAAATTGGAAACCTTGTAGTATTAATACTTGTCTTCTGCACTGAACCTGTGAAAGAAGAAGGGAGGTTTCTTAGGGATAGCTGGTGTCAGACAGGCACGTACTGGAAACAGCTGTGAATTTTCAGAACACAAGCTGTAGCCACAGAACAAATAGTTGTATGTGCAAAATGTGACTTCTCACCACTCTCCTTAAAAAACATCAGCAGGCTTCGTCTGTCATACCGGATAAAGCAACATTAGGGTATAACAAGGAAGTCAAAAGAGCCATTCCTTTGTACTATTTGGCAATCACAGCACCCGTGGCTCCTGCTCCAGGAGGATCTTTCTTACATTCATAAGCAAAACTTTTAGTACAACAGTTTACAGCCTGTTACCTGATCCACCTTGCAGTGTGGCCTTACCTGCAGAAGAGGCATTGCCCAGCACTGGATATAACTTCCAGCTCTTCCCTGCTCTCACCAGGATGATGTGAGATGGAAAGGAAGTCATGGGTTTCTTAACAGTGTCTTCATACAAAGGGTTGGGATGTCACCTACTGAAAAAGCAAGTGCCATCTAATGCCAAGAAACTGGTCCTAAGAAAATAGTTTACAAATGTAAGAAGAGGCTTAATTTTGCTGCCTGTTCTTCTATTAACCAGTTCACTCTGAAAAATAAAGTGGCTGACTGCTCACACTATAAAAATTCATTATTTAGCACCTCCAAGATAGAGCACTGGATTGCAGTGTGCAACCCCAAACTTATAAACAAAAGGATCCCTCACTTAAGCTTAGATACCTACATTATTAAAATATAGATATCAGTTAATAGGAGAACACTCCCCTTGGAACTGTAGAACAAGAAAGAGCTAGAGCCAAAGTTGTAATGTTTGCTGTTAGAGCAGCAGAAATAGGATAATGACTGATTCAGATGTCTTTTTTTTTTCCCCCCCTAACAAACACAGTTCTATTGGGACTAAAGAGGGTCTTTTTTCAACAGAGAAGTTACCCAGGGTGATCTTCGTTTCATGGTAGGAAATATATTCTGAAGCAGTCTTTAAATACTTCCCTCTTGGTCAATCCAGCCTTGATATAGTGCATAGATGGAAGATTTGACATAAAATATTGAAAAATATCATTCTGATTGCTTACTGAAACTTTCATAAACCCTGTTGTGAGAGTTCATATATCCACCGTTAAAAAACATATGGAATAGAGAAGAGAGACATAATTCACAAAACTCTTTGGGAAATACAACCATTTTTTGTTATGGTTAGTAAATGTAAGGTGTGGGATATAGTATCTGGTGTTGTATTTTGGAGTTTTCAGAAGAAACATATCCTTATGTCATTTGGGAATTTATACTGAATCCAATAAAATAAATGCATTTTACAATAATGAAAAAAGTGCTGGAAAATCATTTGGTGAATGTTTATATATTTATTATGCAAATGAAGGTATCGCCATCATTTACCTTTAAATAAACTTAGCTGTTAATCTTGCCACAAAGTAAGCAAAATTATATTATCTAAAAAAATTAATTGTGTGTCTAGGAGATCAAGTCAAGGCCACAAAATATGTTTATATCAAGTGACAACAAATTCAAGGAGTACTAATCTTCAGTTTCCTGACCAGCATATAATAGACATTGCTTTCAAACCTTCCTGTTGGCAATATATAACCTCGTTCCAATACAAACATTGCTGAAAGAACACTTTATTTCAGTTAAGAGAACTAAAAAAGCAAACATTAACCAGTGTTGAGATATGGGGCATACTTCTCACACTATTCAGAAAAGAGAACTCCTGGTTCTAATAACAGTCTGTGAAAATGAATTACTGAGTTGGAAGGTAAATGTCTGAATATCCCCAGTGGTCTTGGTAATGTTGTATATTCCCCTTTAAAGACAGGCCTTGTTATTTTCAAAATTTGACCAAGGCAAATTTCCTAAGTAAAATGTATTTTCTGTTTTAGAAGCTGTTTTCAGCCTCTCGTGAATGAAAGGTTCATTTAGTGAGTGAGTTCTCAAGTATTTATTCCATGGGCATTACTTGAGGTTTTGAAGCAAAGAGATTTGACAAGTATGCTTAGGAGCTCTAGACTATAGTAAAAATTCGATTTCACTTAGAGGTTTTCTTTCTTCACTGTGCTGCGCACTGCTTGCAATAATAAACCAATAATTAGTCTCACTGACATTGGCTAAAATATACAGATACTTAATATTAAGTGTGTTAAATCAGACCAGCCAGTACCTTGCAGAATTCAGAACAATATGGCATGAGTTTGGCCTCACAAATTTTCAGGTTCACCAGACATAATTATGTGGGGCTGAAATAAAACTTCTTTTCCCTCACTCTGTTTTTGTTAGTGGATATTGGCTCATGTTGTTCTATTGAAAGTCAGTTGTTTTTTGGCAAAGAAAAAAAAATTTAAGGGAACAGTGAGACAATGAGAAAGGAGCATGGACTTGAGAATGAGGCCAGGGTTGGTGTTTGGACTGGATCACAGACATTGTGTTATTGTCCTGCTTCAAGTGCCCTGAGGATGCTGAAGGCTATGGAGACAATTCTGTTCCCCAAAGTCCAGGCAGGGGCATCTGGGCTATTCAGTGTCTTGCAGACCCTGTGGTCAAAAGAAAACATCATGACCTAGCTCTCCCCTACCTGCTTTCTTCCCTTAGCTCCCATGCAAGTGATACACAGACAGATAATATCTCCCAGAAGCTGTAGAAATACAATCTATATTTAAGTACATTTTTCAGAGGTGACATTTGACATCTCTGTTTTAAAGACTTCAACTTACAATGAGTTCATTATTGGAGTAAACTGTTCTCTGTAAACTGTTCCTCATGTCTAATTGCTCCTCAAAGACCTGTCAGGAATTTTCCTGTTATTTAAAGGTTAAGTTTGTCCAACTTGACTTTTTGCCCTTGAATTTTTTATGATTTTTTCAGCAATATTTAGAATGTCCTGACTAAGAAACCTCTTCCATATACAAGCAACTGTAACACACAATGATCAAATCACCTCTTTACTTTTGCTTTGATATTCTAGGCATGTTGGTTTTCTTAAGATTAATGTTAAACAGTTTGTATGTAGCAGCAGTTTTTCTTTAAACCCATTCGTGAACCAATTAATCCTTAACAAGATCACTAAGCTTGACCCCGTTTTAATCAAGATGCTGTTTTTTTTCTCTTTGTAAAGATGAGAGTAAAGAACCGTAAAAGTATATATTAAGGCTCTGAGGACTTCACAGATAGAGTTTTCTGTGTCTAAATTTTTTTCTATTTAAAGTCATTTAATTTAAGAAAACATTTCTGGTGAAATAGACAAATTGTGCATTCTTTTCAACATCAAAAACTATAAAATATATTTTCTATTTTCTTCTTAGGCATGGCATCAAAATAAGAAAATAGGTTTTTTTATAAAAGTAAGAAATATTCAGGAGGCCAGTGATAGTGTGAGGGCCTTGACCTGGAAGGAGGGAACATGATATTTTCCAGGACACCTAGTTTCCCCTTCTGGAGACAAAGATGTTTTTATGTGGGTCCAGGTTTGAAAATTTGGTCCCTGTTTCACAAATATGCTCACAGTGTGATGCAACTTCTATTTTTACCAAGCATAACATCATTGATATGAAACACGTCTATAAACAAAAACTGAGTATACAACATGTTGTCCCTGTCAGAAATATCTGGGTAATTTGTATTAGAATCCTCTTTTAGTCAAACTTTCCCCTGCACATGTAGTCATGGGGTTTCTGTGGGGAAGAAGAGGACAGGATCAGAATATTTTTTAGTTAGTCTATCCTTTTCTCTGTTTTACTCTGTGATATTTCTTCAGTCATGAGGTTATGCTGCTCTCTTCTCTGTGCTCAGTTTGGAGAGTTATCTGAAACTTCACCAGTTTATTCTATAGCTCTCTGAGTACAACAGACATTGAAGGTAGTAGTTTGGGTTCCTTATAATACAAAGGATTATATATTTTCACTGCATTGCTAAACCTCATCACAGCAGTATAAAATCAAGAAGCAGACAATGAAATGGGAAGATTTAAACTACTCATTTGAGCCTTTCCATTTTATTAATTTTACTACACCAGAATTTAAAAATTCTGTAACTTGTGATTCTTCAATAATTTGCTATTCTATGCCCCTGCTAATGAGGTTTTCAGACAGATAGGCACAAAGGAGCTGATACCAGAACCTTTTGGCTCTCTCAAATTTTGTAGGAATATTACAGAACATGTTTTTTGCTTTTCCATCATTATCAGAAACTGCTTACAGTAGATTTGTGAGAGAAAATGTTCAGAGACCATTAAGTATCTAACAGAACTGGCTGGGAGAAGCATTGTTCCTGCTGCTCTGCTGCTGTAACCCAAGTTTGACCTCCAAATTACCAGCAGTTACTGTAGACTTGGTTTCTCTGAAGAAGAGTTTACTTCTCATACAAAATGATGCAGTAATTTTCTAACACTAGGAAAAGTCCCACTAACCCCTGCGACCTGATAAAAATTCCACTGTACTGAAGCGGGAGTTTTCCTTTCCATTTCAGGAGACTTTGGACAGAACTTAGTGGAGCAACCTCCAGATTCATCTACTTTGGAAAAAGAGAGATAATTTAGATGTCTCCTCTGAAAAAACAATTAATTAAATAGCTGAACTACTTAACCTCTGCATGAGAATTATTTTTTTTTCAACATACAATTTCATAATTTCTCAATTATTCTATTCTAGGAAGCTAATTCCACCTCTTATATCTATCTCATGAAATTTAAGATCAAATATGTCAAAAGTAGATATATTCACTTGATTAACTAGTGAAGATACCAGGCAGCAAAAAAAACCCCAAGAAAACCAACTTTAAACACTCCTGATATTTCAGATCATATTAGATATAGGTTTATTTCCCTCCCTGCTGCCCCAGTTTTGATTATATCTCTCTACATTACAGACAGATACTTCCATTCAAGAAAAAGGCTAGTCTGAAACTTATTTGCCAACAGTTTCTAAATATTTTATAAATGGAGTCAGATTATCTCCTGTGACTATTAAAACCAGATTTCTATTATGAATATGAGAGTGAATGCAATAAATTACAATAGACACATCAAATTAAATTAGAGAATTGTATTAATTGAAAGAACTTGGAAAGAGCATTGGAAGGATCTCAGAAGGAGGATTTGCATAAGGTATGATGTGTTGGAAGCAGCTTAGAAAATTATAGTTAGAACCATGTTTTCCCTTTTGGGTGATATACATTTCTGTTTCTCCTTGCTGTTTTTTATCTGTTTGTTTAAGAAGCAAGCGATGTAACAGGAATTCTCACACAGAAATCATACTCTTTACTGGAAAACTGTCACATCCTCACTTCTCAGAAAAGTCATGTGATTTGGAGATTAACTGAAGAAATTTAGGTCACTAATGTTAAGAGTGTTATGAATAAATCTTGAGCTGATGTTTTCCATTGGGAGTGGAAATGGAAATATGGACTGTTTACATTGTGGACAAAATCATTAAGTGAAGATCTATTGGGTATTTCTTTGTCCTTAGTATTAAGGAACTCAGTTCCAACCACCATACTTTTAGTGGTTCTACTTGACCAGGGATATTCTGCTGCCACAGGCAGAGGTAGCAGAGAAGTGACTAAACATAGGGGCTGAGAGGAACAGAGCTGCTGAGTATTAACAGGAACATGATGATTCCATACATGCTAGAAAGGAAGAGCTTTAAAGATTACAGTCCCATTACAAAGTTTATGTGCCGCCAGAGAGGCACAGATGTAATTAGAGAACAGACTTTACAATGGAAATTTTGAATATAAAGACCTTCACTCTTCCTACATCCTGTCTTAGATACCTAAAGCTTTGCTTGGTCCAGGTTTGGGGGCATGGTGACCTATAAGTACTGAGGCACTAGAGGTTTCAGCACGGAATCTAACTCATGGTATCAATGCAAATTCGTGGGCCCTGTGTCATAGTATTTTCCCATGACACTTTTGCCACTTCACTGTTTAACAATCCACAGGTCAGTCATACCAGCTGAGCAGCTAAGTAGGTACAGTGGACATAAATCATCTCAAGGAAAGTGGGCACAATTTCTAAAAGGGTGAAGCAAGGCTCATGAAACCCCGGCACAGGGCAGGATGTAACCCTTTGCTTTTATTCTCCACTAAAAACACAATTCAACATTTGTGAGCACAGAAGACAAGCAAGACTCTGTCTCATGTTTTGGTGGTCAAGTGTATGACTGACACTCATCCCAAGTGAAGAAGTCGTCCAGTTGCAAGAGCTACAGATATATTTTCCTCAGCCCAATTGGCTTGAAGCCTTTAATTTTTAAATTTTGATGAAGAGATAGGAGCACAAAGAATTTTTCCAATGAAAATTAAATTGGTCAAAATTTGAAACTGGAGCTGTTCTGATAATTTTCTTCACTTTCTTATTTAGAAATTATGAGTATTATATTTTCAACAAATATTTTGTTAATAAAATATCCTCCAGTGCCAAATTTGAGTGGATAAGGAGGAGGAAATTTTGACCATAACAGTAAAAAAACACCCAGCATCTTGAACAACAAATTTGATTACATTAACCATATGCTTCCTTCATAAAATTTTCATAGCAAGAGAGATTAGTAGTACCATTATTTTCAACAGACTGCAAGCCCAGAGGAAGAAACAGCTCTATATTTGGGGCAAATGAAAAGTCTTTCTGTACAGAGAAAAAAGTATCCCGTTCAAATGCAGAGTTCAAGAATGTGCTACAGGTGAAGGTTTAGCTCTTTTATCTTCTCATTTCAGTTAATTTTTTCTCTGGCATGTGACTGGAGCTGAACATGTTGGCATAAATTCATCACAGCTTATCCTGTAATTATGCTCCTCACTATTACTGGGGGGAAAAGCAGCATGCTTTCTCAAGAGCTGCTTTAGTAACAGTCCTTAATGACAAACTGAGAGTGTATCTGAGGGAAAAAAATGATTCAAACTGGAGGCACATTTTCTGCAGTCAGAATCACTAAAGGTCAGTTAAGCAAAGCAAAACATCTCACTGTTTCTTTGAACTTAAATCTCCTCTGCTTGGCTGTCCTTGAGATCAAAATGGCATCTTACAAAATCAAGGCTGATATTTCCCTGTTTATGTTTTTCATGTATTTTAAAGTGAGATTAACACTACAGCCTTATGCTGAATAAATCAGGTGCAAACCTTGAGAAACAAAGCTGGTCAAGATGCTGGTGGTGACATTACATTTTATCACTGTATCTTGTTTTCCTCAGCCTGAGTCTTACATAAACTGAGCCCTTACCCACAGGTCAACTGATTCAAAAATGACCAAGGCCACTTATGTATCACTGGCCATGTAATTTCACTTAATTTTCCTGCTGAATGTCAAGCTTATAAAATCATAAATCAGCCCAGGATATATTCCTTCCTGTTTATTCTCTACTAAAGGCTGGGTTAAATGATTGTGTACAGAGCAAGAAGCTTTTTATTTTTTAACTTAAGAGGTGCCACAAAGTCTGATATCTGAGGCTGTAGTCAAATAGAGATGAAATTACCAGTGTTTCACAGGCTTTCTTCATCAAATTAGACTACAAGGGAGATGCAAAGAGATTGCTATTATGTGCCAATGCTTTTCTTGGTGATTACACTATTTTTTTTCCACATGGATTTCCACTCTCAGCAGCCTCCAAGACTGGCCAAGCCAGTAACAGAGTTACCCATAGGGATTTGTCAAGGACCTTGTGTAGGTACAGAAATGTTGCAGAGATGAACTCAGGATGTAATTTCTGAAACTACTGTTACAGACATAATGAGTTTAGGATTAGCCTCCAAGCTAAAGCTCCAAGTGAGACATCTCTTAAATGTGTCATTTCATTCTTTAGTCTCAGGCTTTGCCTAGAGGTCATCCTATTAGGGAAGTAATTGTGTGGTGCTCTACTCTGCTGATGCATATTGCCTGTGACCATCCTCAGTTACTCTGGTTCTTCGCTGTCACACTGTGCCTGGCCAGATATCTGACCTCCAGAGTGCTGCAACTCCCTTGTCACATCATGCCTTCCTTCTGCCAGCCTCGGGGGGAAAGCTGTGGGCACTGGCCTCAAAAAACTAATTACCTGGCAGTAGGTCTGCTCATGTACATTTACTCACCTTGCATGTGGCAAAAAGTTACTGCTATTTAAGAAAGCAAAATTTGTGTTTCGTGACTCTACATAAGCTCCTGCCAGGACACATTGTCAGCATTTGGCTTTAAAAGGTGCATTGAGGCCAGGAAACATGGAAGCAACAGTTCCCAGTGGGTAGCAATGTGTCTCAGAAGATGAACAGGGATGGAAGAGACCTTTCCACAGTTTTTAGGCAAGATACACTAGCACACACATCCTGGAACCTGCTGTACTGAACAACACAGTGAATGACAACTCAGCAGGCATGTTCAAAAAATGGATGGAATAGGCAAAATATGAACATGAAGTAATATTTTGGTATTTTGTGAATATTATATTTTGGTGAAATATTTATGGCATGACTTGAAGATCTTACTCCACCTTTTTGAAATGAGAACAAATGGATGGGACAACTGACCAAGATGTTATTTCACTGTTGGCAGAAGTAAACAGTGTGTGGCCACTGCTTTGGGGCTGGCAAGACTCATGCTGGTGGTGGGGTCATAACAATTTGAAGGCGATGAATGTTATCCTCTCTTCTATGGAAAAGATGGAGTTTACATAGAGGACCTTTCCAAGCTGGTAAGTGGGATCATCAAGGTGCATTTCTATTCAGCCCTCTCATTGCAAACCACTACAAAAGACTTTTGGATTGCTTTGGAGAATTCATGGACTACTAATTCAGGATGCTGCCAGAATCACGATTATGATCACTATCACATGTTTGCAAAAAGCATTACATAAATTAGGATATTTGGCTGTTAGAAACACAGTCAAAAAAGGGGCAATTCCTGGAGAACTAAGGCAGGTACCTTATATTTATACTTACATTTATATGCAGTATGTGTGCATGTATCAAATAGTATTTTTCCCTCAGCTTTATTAAAGTTTGCTGATGTTAAAAAAGCATGTCAGTTGCTGAGTTAAAGTGAGAAATCCCAACTTCAGATAGTTTCCTATCAGACTTAGCGACCATAACTACCCCTAGTATATCTTTTACAGATATGTTTACTCCGGATTTAAATGAAGCTGATGCTATAATGGGTCTCTTTCATTATCTACGTTTATGTCCACATCATCAGCCAGGTCTTTTATGTTCCCCACTCCAGGTGATGGTCCATGTATTCCATGGATAAGATACGACTGGGACAGAGGAAACTGATAAGCATCTGTTTTCATGGCCTTTTTCTGGATTGGTGTAGGTTTATGAGAATGTAAACTACTCTTTTCTTAATAAACATTATTCCCTTTGCTTTTTCATTCTGGCACTAAAACTTCTGCCTGTTTACACTTTTCCCTGCAGAGTTATTCTGCAAAAACAAATGATCAGCCAAATGTGTAAAAAAATTTGTGGGGTCAGGGATGGGTGGGAAACCAGTTTTTGGTTGTCAAGGTAAGAATGGTGTTATGAGTCAGACTGCTGCAGTGTTAAATGATGTTGCAGTGCTGCATATTCCAAAGCAAGAGGGAAGATCAGCAGCTCCAGGCAGTGGGGGATAAGCTCCTAGTTACCACATGCACTTTGTTATTTTTCAGATGGAAAACAGTGTGGCTACGAGAAGGTTTACAGCTGGAAGATATCTTGGAATGTGCTTCTGTTACTGGATGTTGCAGCAGTTGATATAAGTTCCTTTATATTTTTGTGGCACTTTGAACATTGTGAAAAGGAGAGTAAGGTGTTAGAAGGAGATGGGTGAAATACTTATAACTGCTGTAAGGAAGCTATGCAAATATTTTGCAGTACCCTTTGTAAAAACAGCAGCAATAAAAGGCTTATGTCCTGATTCTTTCAGTTTTTTCCTTAACTACTTGGCTGCAAGAGATGTAGTCACTGGTAGCTGGCAACAAGTTCTAAACTTGACCTTATACTTGATGGGCTCCAACTTTAAGGGAGTTCATGGTCTTCTAAAGATGAATCAATTCATCAGACAAAAACAGCAGCTGGAAAGAAAAGGAAATTCTTTCCCTGACTTCACCCTTGCTTCATTCTCTGCAGTATTGTATAGCTTTCTTGATACTGCATTCCTCCCACAACTGCTTAGATCTTCCGGATCCAGTGCACACACTGTCCTTCCAGAGCTCAAGTTCTGAGTTGCTTTTTTCCCCACTTTTTTTCAGAGGTGACCCAAGAGTCTGAAGTGTTTGTGCCACAAAACAGATGCACTTTGAGGCATAGGCACCCATGGGGCTACAATTCCGTGTGAAACATTGTAAAATCCATGGAACTAAAAGCAGAAAAGTTACAAAGTGGGATATGAAATTCTTATCAATAACGTCCGGGCCATCTGTACTTAAACATGGTTTCTCTATCAGATGTGCTAGAGATAACGAGGTGAAAGCTACCTCCTGGCCCTCCCAGGACTCCCATGGGGTGTCTTGCTTGTCACATGATGTATGTAAGCACTGTGCCTTAAGGAGTTGCTCTTCAAATTGCCATGAATGTGGAAAATGGAGATCCTTAGATGTGTAACTAAGCTACTTTGGGAGATAAGCTGTTAACTTGAAATCTATCTCACATCTATGACTTGAGCTGCAAGTTCATGAAGATTGATTTAAAGAAGGACTTTGCCTCATCAAATGAAGTTGCTGCATAAATCTCAGGGTGTTAGCAACACATCAAGGTCAGATATATTCAAGAAAGCTATGCACAAAAAAAAAAAAAGGAAAGTTCCTAGGCTCAAATTATTTTGCATCAGGGGATAAATTGTTTAGGCGGCAGCATGCTGAGGTTTATAAAGGCATCTGAATATGTTACACACTGAAAAGATTGCTTTCTAGACCATCAAAAACTTTAAACAAACTCTACGTGTGACATGAGAAGCTTTTTTTGAGAAGAATTTGTGTGCTGTCAATATTTACAACAATTTTGATACTTATGAAAGAAAATTTACATTTCGTATATTAATAATACAAAGCAAGAATAGGAAAAAAATAAATATCCAGCGGTCACACGTGGTGAGATGGAGAATTTCAGCTTCGAGGAAAAATAAAGGCTGTCTCCATGCAAAACTTAAAAAGAAAACCAGTTGATTGCTCAGAAAACTTATTTGAGATGTGGAGCAATTCTCTACCTGGCGTAAGGAAAGAATCTCCATGTAAGGCATCTAGACTAAGGAAGCAGTGAAGAAAGAACATTTCGGAGCAAACAGAAAAATTATTTGGAAAGAAGTGGTTAGAAAGAATAAATTACTCTAAAGAAGAGCCCCTTGAACCTGGATGTGTCTCACTGCTATGCAGCAATGATTTGGTTGCTAGTTATTATTTGATAAAGGCATGGACTAGAATGGGTCACTCTCATAAAAGATTGCATTGTGGGTGCTGATCTTTGCTAACTTTTCTATTTTGCATCCACATGTAGTTCTCTTGACTAAGGAGAGTTTCCCACCAGTCATTTTCTTGAGTTTGTGTTCCTCATGCAAATATATGGATAGACACTAAAATGGTTTGGCACCAGAGAGAAAACCTGTAATTCGGACACCTGACTGCTGGGGCAGTTGCTAGCTCCAGTCTCTGGTCCCACATTAATTTCTGTAATCTTACATCCAGCACAGGCTGGCAGCAGCAGCAAGAGCAGCAAGTGCCCTTCTTTTACTTGAGCCTTACTAAGCAAGACCCAATAAAATCTCTGGAGACCAGGGCCCAGTGGCTCTGTGTAAGGCAGCTGCACACCTGCACACATCCACTGCAACACAGACCTGTGAGGCACCAGGGCAGCAATGTGGTAGCAACCTGAGCAGCTGGGTTTGCACCTAAGTCCAAGTAGCTCATGCTGTCCTCTTGTCTGCCAGGAGGCTATTCTGATTCAGTCTGGCATTTGATGGCAACCAATCAGTCTTCTCAGGGTCGTGCTCCATTGTACAACCAAACTCTTGTTCAGCTTTGTCTTACCTGAGGGGAACTGGGTTTCTCAGGAAGCATTTTGCGAAAAACTTGACTGTTATCCAGGACATGAATGTTTTCCATAGTGTCTGAATAGCCTGAGGGAAACAGAAAATTGGCTTTACTTTTTTTTTTTTCCGTCACAGGCCACATCCTTGTTTTTGCAAAGTGAAGAACGTAACAACTGAAGAACTAAAAACAAGCTTTCATTCCTGGTAATTGTAAGTGCCTCTTAACTCCAGTGAGTTATAAACAACTGATGTTTATTTAGTAGATGTGGTTTGAAAAGTACAGGACTTCTGGAATTTTCTTTAATGAAATATTGCTCAAGAAATTTTCACTTCAACTTTTCATGTGGCTTGATGCATTTTACCTTTGTAAAAAAAAACTATTTTGACTGATCACTAACAATTTTAACCTATATTAAATGACTTTTCTAGATACTTTTAAATATATCAGTTAATAATTCCAGCTTTATTTTTCTATGGACCATTGAAACTTCTTCTTCTGAAGTTAGCAGAGTCTTATGTCTGTTTTTTAATATGAAGTCCTATTATTTTTAATTGTCTCCAATTATATACAGGAATTAAAGAACATATTATATTTCATAATACACCTTGTCTCCCTGTAAAAATTTAGGGGAAATTATTTTGTTCTAAGTATGTAATCATGAACTTAAGAACAACACTGACTGACTATCACTTTTTTTGACATATTCCATCAAAGTGGATCAGAATAATTTCCACTGTGATATATCTGTTAGAGAATCCTATAGTAGTCTGGGTTGGAAGGGACCTCTAAATGTCATCCAGTTCAATTTTCATTTGTTCTACCAAAATAAGTAGCTGTTTTTATACACATTCATCTTAAGACAACAAAATCTTCTGATTCTTCTGCACATTTTAAGGCTAATTGCTCTAGCACAGGTCTGCTTGAAGTTATAAAAGATTAAATGGGTGTAGTAGCAGACGAAAGTAATTACTGGCATAATATTCATCTGCCTAGCTAAGATCAACAATAAACTACTTCAAAAATTCATTTCCTGTTCTATTTGTGCATCTATTAAGTAGTCTGCAGTTTATTTCAAGACATTATTGGGTTATTTTAATGAATGCACATACAGTTTAACACTGAATGTTTGTGCTCAAGTGTATTAGCAAAGAGTACCAGTGTACCTCCTGTTCCATCCAGTCCATTATACTGCCTGTACCCAAAACTGAACCTTTGGGCTTTTGCCCTCCACAAATGAAAAACCCCCTTGTACGCACTTATCTACAAACAAATGGCATACACCTTCAGAGTAATACAGATTTTTCTTCACAAAAAATAGTCTTTTTAAAAATAATTGTTTACTTTGTCAATTTCATAGGAGATGAAAATGTAGATGTTCAAAGTTTTACTTTAAAGATAAAAATTTTAACAGGACATCAGTCTTTCTGTTTGTGTATGCTATATTCCAATTATATTAGTACATGTAAAGAATGTAAAATATCCAAAACACAGACACAAAAACATGTAAGGGAGAAAAAAAATTGCTTTTAATCTTAATAATCATGCAACAGAATTCTGTGTTACTGCAGAAAGTGAAAATGTTATTGATGAGAATCCTCCACTACGGTAATATATAAATAGTACACCTACATGATCTACTTATCGTTCTGTATCATAAATAATCTTTGGCCAATCTTTGGCCAAAATTGGCAATTTATAAATGCTTTTCCTTCCAGAAACCATTCCAGGGACCCTGTGCAGAGTAGCCATCAGTCCATCTTATCTCTCAGTGCCCTTGCTTAGCGTGTCTTGTGTGTAAGTCAGCTATGATGAGATGCAGAAAGAAATTTAAGGACATATTTTTCAGTTCAAATCTCTAGTCCACAAAGATGAAGATTTGGCCTTTGAATTTGATTTGGTCTTTGTTTCTCACTATCCAAATCTATATTAGTTGACAAAAAATTAAATTAATTTTCACCAAATCAAGTCTGTTTTTCCTGTGACTGTACTTGATACATGACCTCCCTGTCTTTTCTTCGATCCATGAGAATTTTCATCCCTCCTGTCATTTTCTCTCCTGTCCCATTGATAAGGGGGTGTAAGAGGGCAGCTGTGCATGTGTCTGGCAGCCAGGCATCAACCCACCACAATCTCAAGGTTCTGTTCATCTAAGACCATATTCCATAAAAATAACTTGGTTCCCAGGAAATCTTCAAGAAATTTATTTCCACCTGGGTGTTTTCTTTCCCCAACCAGACAATGCTGTGTTTACAGTTAAGCCTCTGAATTGCTTTAGTCAATATATTTAAATACAAATTAACTAAAGCCAAGCCTATATTTCAAGGAAACCTCTCTTATTGTTTCCTTCTGAAGCAAAAACTCTTCAAATATTAAATGCTTTGCAGTTGCTCTTCCTGCCTCTTTATTAAATAAGCATAAAAATTTCTTAGACCTCTTTGAAAGGCAATATCTTATGCTGAGACAGCAACAACCTCACATTTCTGTCTTTAATTATTAGAGGTAGTTTGTAAAATTCTAAGACAGAGATTAACTTTTTCATAGTTGGAAGTGATTCATGCTTTTTCGATGACTAAGTGCAGACTACACAATAACTAGCTTGTGGTCTGTCTAGTATAAGGCACAGTTGATGATTACTGAACTTTTCAGAAAAAGGAAATGTGATAAAACTACATATTTAAAGATGTTTCTGTTTATATATTTACCTGAATATCTACTGTTAAAATTCATATTCTTTGCTTAAAACAACATTGCTGTTTTCCACAGCTCACCTAACTTGTATGCTGATTGAACATTTAAAAGCAAATTGTTCAACATTTAGTTGCTCTAAAAATGAATTGTGTGAGGGTAATAATTATGCTAGGAAGTCAGAAAATATCACTTCCAATTTTGTCTTGCTACAAGCATTGTGTGCTACCTATTGGCAAAGTACTCAATACCATAATGTTTTTCCTTTCCCCATAACGTATCTGAATAATGATCTTGACATGGGATATTTATTTGGGAGGCTTTGCTCAATTTGACAAGCACTTTGATATCCTTAAATAAAGCGGATGATTTGGGTAAAACTGGTTTCTCTGTGGTAATAATGGCTACTCTGACAATGACTGCAAAAGACAAAGAATGGAATTGTTGAAGTTCAATGAATTCCATTAAACAGAATTTTTCTCTGATATTTCAGAAGTCACAATTCACCTTTTGGGAAACAATTTATCCTTGGTAAACCTGTTGAAGGTGCATCACTAGTACTGTCCTACTTTCACTTCTCACCTCACAAGGTTGTCTTCATTCTGCATTATTTTATGTTAAGCATGCCATTTGGTTACTCAGTCTATTTCAGGACTCTACAAAATACTTGTGATTTTCTCAGCAAATGCAAAGAAGGATTCTAGTAAAAAATAAAGCAGCTGTGTCCTCCATAGCACAGGTATTTGCTGAAGATAAATAGGAATTAGCCCTACAGAAATTCTGTTGATAAGAGATGGGTATATTGGTATAAACTGTCTAAAGCAAACTATCATAACTAAATTCTGAATCAAGTTCTTCTGTTCTTATGACATTTGTCACCAAATGTGGGGGTTGTAGTTCATCCAACTAGAAAAAGGAGCAACCTTCTGTTGCTGTTAATGTTTTGGAGTTTATATCTGTTTTTAAAAGGCCTATGTGCTGCACCAAGCTGCAAATACATCAGTGCACTGAACAGTTTTGAACCAGCATCGGCTGCAGAAGGATAGACAGAACTGCACAGTCAGTTCTGCTCCTGCCTCTCCTTGTTGGGAGTCCCTGCAGCACCATCTCTGACAGCTCCAGCACTGCTCACTCCACTGGGCAAAATCCAGCTGAGCTCAGGTGTGAAAGCCGGTGTCTGGGCTTTGTGCTATACAGCTGCTTTTTACTGTGATGGAAGTTACTGTCTGCAAGTGTACAGGATGAAGGTACATTTCAGCACGTGTGAGACTTGCAATTTTGTAAAGAAACGCCTAGTATCCCAAAAGTAAAGAAGTTGTGCCCTAAAGCCTAGGTTTTAGCAACAGGGAAGATATCTGATTTTCCCTTTTGTACATGCTGGTAAATTTCTATGTTATTCCCACCGTTAAGTATATGATATCTTTATTTATAATTAAGTATCTGATAACAATTGGCATACAACAGTAACTTTAGGAAATACAGAGGTCCTCTGTACCTTTCTCTGTAGAGGGTCAGAGTGTTAATATTCTGGAGTAGTTTTCAGTGCTACACAAGTTTGATCGTAGTACCATCTCTGATCTCACAGAACACATTGAAAACCCCAACCAGCCCATGAGCATGGGGTGGCTTAGCTTTTTTAATTATTAATTTGCAGTTACTGTAATAAAAAAGAATGGGGTAGGGCAATTTGTTACTGGGACAGATACATTAACCTACTGGTGGAAAGAGGGTAAGCTGAAACTTTGGATTTGGGATCCTCACAGAGTTCCCAGCCAGCTATGCAGATCAGATATCACTATGCACACATGGATGGTTAGACACTGATGTCATGACACGTGTACAAATGTCCATGTCGGAACCACCCTCCAAGCATTTGCATCAATATTTCACACATAGTCTATAAGTCCTCTCCCTTGTGCATAATTCTGAGACTTAATTTTAAATTTAGTAGTTTTATTGCTCTCCAAAGGGCCATAGTCACAGCACTCTGTGCTAAGTCCTGTAAAAACTGATTCAAGAAAAAAGTCGTTCCTCCAAAACACCTACAATCTACCTATAGAGTAAAAGGAAGGAACAGAGCATATGTGTGAGGTATCAGAAACAATGAGATGGCAGAAATCTCTGAATATTATAATTTTGAGGACAAAGCAATTTTGGGCCAAATAAGACTTATTTTTTGTAATGTACTTTATGTTCTATAGTAGCACAAACCTTTTTTTTCTTTTTTAATGTGGATTTCTTATGAGCGTTTGTCAAAGAAAACAAGAAACTTTGTGAAAGGGGATGAAAGAGGAAAGGAAAGGTCTTGTGAAAACATTTAAAATTTCCTGGAAACTCTTCCAGTAAGTGAAAGGAAGTATGGTCCCTTTAGGCATGAAACTCTGATATTTCCATATTTCAATCCTGTTGAATGATGCATGAATTGTAAGTGGTTATGGCAAGATAGTAATGGATGAAGAAATTTTTATCATGTTTTAATAAAGGTAAGGAAATATTTTCAAGGGTACAACACAGGATTACACCCTAGTTCTTAACTGGTTCATTTAAGACTAATCACAAAATATGCAATGCTGCTTTGGAGAAGCTTTCCCCTATATTTTTTATGAATTTTTTTCTTTTCAGCCCCTTCATTTACAGAAAGTAAATGAGCAGCCTTTGTATTTGTGAGAATATTAAGGGCAGTCTGTCAGACTGCTGCAGCCAGGCAAAAGTGAGTATACCAAGGGAATAAGGCAAAGATGAAACTGATCTTGGATTATAAATAATCTGAATCCACCAGGGCTCTAAGCGGTGGGAAGCATCTGCTATTCATACTTGTTAAACAAGTGTTGACCAAGCTCAAGATTCAGCATAACCACTGGCTTGCAACATTGGAAAAACATTCAGAAGACATTTATTCTTTGATTCTGTGTTTCTCATGTTTCTTCCCTCTTACCTAATGCTGTATTTGCAGGTGGACCTCAGAGACACAGACTGACTGAGAGCACTGCAGCAAGTGCACAAAAACTTAGCTAAAGGGCGAAATGCCCCTTCTATGAACAGGAAAAGAAATTTGTCAAAGATTTGCATTTTCATACAGACTGAATACAGACCTGAGACTAAAATGTAATAGGAACACAGGAATTGCCATGGTGGACCAGTGTAATGGCCCACCTAATGCAATATTCACTCACTGACGTGGCACACAGAAGCTAGAAGTCGCTTTAGAACAGCGCAGCTGAGAAAAAGAAATGTATATAATTTTTTCTACACACTGTTTTATTATCCATTCAGACTTTATTGAAGGCCATTATTAGGTTTTTAATTTGTAGCAAAGATTGAGGTTGATAATTCTTGTAACTGAAAGACTGGGGTTTAGTGCTCACTTCCTGCTTTAGATTTTTGCTGTTTTTTCACCAAGCTCAACTGTGATTCTTGGTACTGATGCGTGAAAATGCATTTGGAAACCAGAGGCCATCTGGATTAAGCACTAGAAAGTTATTGCCTTGCAGACACACAGAAAGATATTACATCTCAGTTCTTAGGATCTACTAGAATGTGATTTACCCACTTTGCCTTTTTGTCTATTTCATCTCAGACTTGAATCTGGGAGCTGCTTTCTCCAGAAAAACCTGAAATAGAAACTAATGTTGTCTCATCTGATAATTACTTCAATTGCCACCTCTAATGCTATAGTACTGTAACCTCTGACTTTAGCAGCTGAAAAGACATCAGCTGGTTAAACAAGAGCACAACTGAAAAGTAGAAAAAAGTGCAAGAGGTTAATAAGCAAAATATTCCAGCTTTAAGGTCTGGTAATTTTACAGCTTCCAGGACCAGCAGCAGATTGGGGGAGGAGATACTTTGCTAGAGGGTGCTTCTCCTATCAGTGTATTGTATGAGTGCAGCTGAGAAGACAGAGAAGGTGGAAAGAGCATAGGGACAACTCCACAAAACAACTCCACTTCAGGGAAAACTTGCATTGTCTGCGCTAAAGTATATTTTCAGAAAACTGGTTGCTGTTGTACCTATTGCTTTACTCATTCACAGATAGATTTCAGATTGAATAGGATGGAAGGAAGCACTTTCTGGTGTGACAAAGAAAGTTGTGAAAGGCTTGGGCATGCGATGAGTGACAGATGTATCAGGAGAACTGCTGGTGAAGTGGCAACAAAGGAAAAAAGGATACAATCTCTTCTCACCATGGCATTGAAGGTTTGCTGAAACACATCACGCTCTCTCTAATTGTGGTCAAAACAGGTCAGTAGGCCTCAGATGACCTGGGACTCTGACACAGTGCATTATCTCTCATAAATATGAATGGTAGCATTCTCACAGCATGATCACCCTGAGTATTCAATCGCTTTTCTAATGATTCAAAACATATTTATATAGTACTATAATATAGTCTGAACTAAGACAAATTAAATCAAAGGAAAGAAAGGCTGTGTCATACAACATTTCTAAAATAAATGTTTGGATTTGAATTTAAGATTACTCATTGCCTATCCTCTGCTCTAAACATTAGACAACACTTTTCATAAGAGAACATTTGAAAGTATAATCTTTTTCAGTTCTCAAGGAACTCTGAAAAATCAAGAAACACATTCCTGATCAATTACCAGATAGAATCAAGAGAGTATATCTATTGAATCGACTTAATGTATTAATATTAGGGGAAAGGAGGTATCAGAACATCCATCTAATGCATGAATGAACTGAGAGTACTCTGTCTGCCAGTGTGCAGCCAGATCTAGCAATAGCAAACACTTCAGAAGCTTATATAAAATTTTCTATTACTGTAAGTGAGAGAAGACTAGAAAGGGACCAGGCCATAATATTACATTGAATCACTTAAAGTATGGCCACAGCTGTGTATAATTAATGTCCCAAGTGAGTAGCAGCTATTTAGTTCCACCAACACCGTCTTTAACACAGGTAGTCAAGACTGCAGATGACTTTACTGTTCCAAAACACCAATAAAAGCAGTTTGATTTCAATGTCACTGTTCTCCAGACCTGCTGCTACAGGGCAGGTGTTAACTTGACTGAAATAAGCATATATTGAGGTTCAATCCAGCACATAAAAATACCAGGTGAGTTTTCAATTCAGCAAGGCCTAAAGTCTCACTTTCATCACATAAGTAATTCCTGCTGAGTCCTGTGGTATCACAGAGTTGCTGAAAGTTGAGCAAGTTTAAGCCATTTTACAGAACTGACACTTTAAGTTCTAGATTATAACAAAGCTGTTAAAAAAAAATAAAGGGGGAAAAAAATGAAGCTTGATTCTGTTGTTTATGGATCTGTAAGGATACACATGATCTGCCACACTGGGGAAAACACCATTAGTTTAATGGGCTCAGTCGTCTAGTCATGCAACAGAAATAGCATAGCCAAAGGAATGTTAATGTCTCTGACCTAACTATTTTCTTTGTTGCAACATCAGCAAGGTGCTACTGAAATAACCTCAAAGGTATTTTCAAAGGAGTGGGGTGATGCTGTTTCAAAATCTCCTTAACAATGTCCCTGCCTTTAGCTGTACCTATGAAGAAACTTCAGTGCTAACTCCTGGAACCACACCTCTCTATCAAATACCAAAGTACTTATACCTTTGTATAATAATAATAATTAAAATACAAAAATGACTTTTCAATAATAAGACTTGCATTAAAAATCTTACAATCCTCTTTTATTTCTTATTAATGGTATGTGTATGATTTTAAAGGAGCCTGGGACCAAAATTAAACTGTCTTGGTGAGATAGTTCTCAGTTGGTTTCTGAATAAATGTTTGCTCTGTTTACAGTCTGCATAAAACTTTAGGTCATTTTGAAATATATGGAATATGTACTGGAACAGTGATTTTTTATGTAAATCTCTCAGTTTACTTCAGTGCCAGATCTCCATTTTATCCTAGTATTAAATTAAAAGGAAAGAGAGTGTGTTTTTTCTGAGTCACTGATTGATCTTAAACTGGCACAGACTTTTTAATGTCAGCTGAAGTAATTGTAACTTTGAAACCAGTCTACTAAAACTGCTATAAACTGTCTTTTCCATAACACGGTATAAAGAAATTATGAACAGTTGTTAAAAGCACACCAGTGGACAAGTCCATCAAGAAAACATACATTGAGACAAGACCTATAAACAGACTGCTGGATTATAGAACAAATTTTGAAAAGATAGTTTTTTATAGGAATCAACAAATCCTGTAAAGTTGTCCAAATGAAGGCTTTAAAGCTATGAGACTTTAAAAGACACATTCATAGCCTGAACACCGTGATGCAGTGAATGACTTATGGATGCTTCAAATTCTGAAGCCAAGCGGTAATTTTTGTTCTTCATCATTCCACAGCTTTTGGTTCTGTAACTGTAGCAATGGCTGTAACACTCACTACAATGGAGACACTGCTTATGAAAATTGCAGGTTTCTTTCCTGTTGATCAGCACAATCTGTTATGTCAGCCCAGATCGTGGGCCATGAAACTATCATCCTCATTTGCATGCAATTCCGTATGTCCTTCCATTTAAGAATGCTTTACTTTAGCTCACAATTACAATTAAAATGTCATCTGATGTTGTAGTCTGAAGATATTGAAGAAAGTATGTAAAGGATGGGAGGAATGTAAAGGACAAACAAACGAAATTAAGTGTTTCTTAGTTGTCATAGCTTAAAAGAAGAGCTTGGAGATTTCTAGCTACCCAGGAATTTTTTAAGAAGGGGTCTTACAGAAAGAAAAAGGTTTATTCCTAGGCTGAAGACTTAAGTGAGGTATTTTAGACAATCTGATCACTCCCCAGATTTTAGGGATTTTTATTTTAATTCTATTAATGCCGATTCTCTATGAATTGGCACAACTTCTTAAGAAAATAGAGAATGGATTTTTAAAATTATATGTCAAGTCTCTTTACCTAAGAAAATTATTCTGATCTGCAAAGCATAATATTAATTAAAGCACTGAAGGTACACACTTCAGTGTGAGTGAAAAGATCTGGGTAAAATTTAGCCCTGTGCTGAGCACAAGCCACTGTATCTGTGGATCGAATACACATAAAAATAATGCAAAATGTTTAACTGAGGTATATGTGTCCATTATAGATTTCATACCATTGTTTGTGAAGATGTTTAAACAAAAGAGTGACTATTCTGACACAATACAAGCTGACCAAAGCGAGGAAGATCAAAGTCTAAGAATCAGTCTGTAAACATCAGGATGACATCTGAGACCAGGTACGTCTCTATCTGAATGTCCAGCTTCTGCTAGTTTGTGAATTTGTATGTTACAATTACCATCCTTTCCTAAGATCATTCCTTCACAGCATATATATAAAGTAAAATATTATGTGTGTTTATAAATAATATGTATGTATGTAAATAATATAATATAAAATAGTATAAAATAATATAAAAGAGTATAAAATAGTATAAAATTTAAGAAACCTTTCCTTTTTTCCCCCCAGCATCGTCTCTCTTTCCTTTGTCACATGCCCTGGCATGGTTCTCTTGACTCTGAAAAGTGAAATTATTTAGAGGGCTTGAGTTAAGTCTTAATGGTATTAGGTCTGAACATTTCTTTTAAAGAGTCTAAATAACCCAATTCCCGTGGTGGGCATTACTTCTTAATTAGAGTCAGTCTACTTAGAGTACTGTCACAGAAGTAGGAAATAGCAGACTTAAAGGTCTGTATTTTTCTAAATGAAAGTTTACCACTTTGCTGGTGACTTGGGGAAAGGCATTCTGAGAAGTTGAGATAAAACCAGAAGAGACGACAAACCTATATAATATAAATGGTTTATCTCCCTTAAAGCTGGTTTTGTGTAAATATTATAAAGAAAAATTATTCAGCGGAGCAAGACTTAATTCAGTAGTTTTGGAACATGAATGCAAATGATGGTCATCCACTTACTGATTATTTTCATTTCTGATTATGTTGCAAAAAACCCGTAATGGTTAATGGCTAATAACATGAGAATATTAATTTCCTCATTCTAGATGCGTTTACTATTTATGCATTTGACTACAGAGAAAGATGTGTTTCTTGTATGTGGATGCAAAGCAACCGTGGTCTGCCAGCACATGGGAACTAGCAAACCTTAACCTCCATATCCAGTGAAACCGAGTGGCTTTTCCAGGATGTGATACTCCACCGGATGTTTACAAGAAGAACAATGAATTAATCTAAAAGATATGTTATGTATTTTCCACCTAATTGTTCTCAGACATCTATTTTTTGCAACTAGTAACTTGCAGATTTAAAAAAAGAAAGAAACAAATAAAAAAACTGCTCCCCCTTCCTCCCCCCTCCTCCTTCTCCCCCAAAAGTAAACCAAAACCACAACAAACCGAAAATACACAACGGTTTAGAAAGTTTTTCGGTTGGCTTTTGATTTTTGACATAATGCCAGTGTAAGCAAACTGCTATGGTACAGTTGCCACAGGTCTGTGTTTAAATGAATTACTTTTTCTAAGTGAACGAAGTGGGAGAGACACTGTGGGAGAAACACTGAACCAAGTACTTTGCTGAGTGAAGCATAGCCTAGGAAAGCACTGTGAAAATTACTCAAACAATGCAGGTAATTCCTATTCTACCACACCTTTGTTATTCCAATCCCAACTGTCTCTTGAACAGCGCATTCAAATTGCGCTGTATTTTGTAACCAGACTGCAAGCCCAACAGACAATGATGAGATCAGGCTGGACATTTGTCTCAGCTGTTATTTGGTTTTCAGTCTGCAGGGATGTCCTCACTTTCTGAGCTAGTCAATCATTCATTGTAGCTGTTTATTTCACTAGCTGGAAAATGAAGCAGAAAGAGCAGAAATCTCCTTAGGCTTTTTAGACCTTTCTGTCAGAATGAATGCTTTAGCTGTGCAGTGGGATTCACAAACACTAACTTTTGGATCAGGATTGCTAAATTTAATTCATTTGGGTAACACAATCAATCTTCTAGTCCTGCTCCACAGCACTGGACTACAACCAGAGGAAAAGTCCTGGAGAATGAGAACATCTGTGTGGAGGGATTTTGCTTTGCATACAGAATATAGACATATTAACATACAGAAATGAACTTTTGTAAAAACCAAAACTGACTCAGGCAAATCCAATTGTTTATTTTCAAAAAGCAGAAGCAAATAGAAATAGTTCTTCTTATTCCCCTGTCTGAGGCATATAGGAAAAGCTTTGCTCTTCTATAGATTCTCCAGGTGAGGAAGGATAGAACTGTATAGAAGACCCTTCTCAGACTTCGCCATTAAACAATGTTTCCTATTGCATTACAAGAAACTTTTACTATATCCTCCCTTCTTAAAGAAGCTCAGAAGCTGAGAAACACTGGTTGCTCATACCTGTGTCATGTACCATGTACAGTTTCTCAGGTAGTCATGGAAGTCACGGCAGATACTTATTTATCTTCCAATTGATATGCATAACTATAAAGAAATGAATAAACAGAAACAAAATAAAAAACGCTGTGCATGACTTTTTGCCAGTTCCAAGGGTGACCATTTTGCCCACGGAGTAGTATTTAGGTATACTTTCCCAGCATTTACTTGACCATAAAATAGCAGCAACTATTGCAGAAAACACTAAGAAACATTTCAACCATTGAAGTAATGCCAATTCTAGTCTTTCTCCTCTCCTCAGAGAGTAGTTACCTTATACTGAGATATAACCTGTCATTCCACCAACCTGGCAGCAGGATGTGTTTCCATTCCCATCCCTCCCACAGATCATCATGTTTTAGTTGCCAACACCGTGCTTCAGATAGCATTTCCAGTTTGTACTGATGTATACAGGCATCACAATATGTCAGAGAAAAGATAAGTATATCTTAAGTACTTTCATGTATAGGCTATAAGCACTCTTGCATAGAATGAAAACACAGGATCATAGCCATGTGGTGTCAGCGCTGAGAGTTACCAGTAACAAACTGTAAGCTTTGTAATGGATTAGTAAATCTTCAGGAGAAGGGTTTGTCAGGCCTGCTAAGTCTGAACATTTACTGGCCTGCCTACATTTATGGTTTACTTGCTTTAGCTGTGACAGTAATTTCTCTAATTGACTAGTAGTCTGCGTCTAATTTGTTTTCCTCATTATCTTTGTGTGCTACAACCACAGTTTTCTATAGCTAGTGGTAGCAAACAATTATTCGGTAGAGAATGATAGGTTTGTAACTCTAACAAAATGATACCGTGTAAGGAAATACAAGTCCAGGATGATAACAGAGGCCTTGAAAAGCACAGGCACTGGATGCAGCATTGTGCAGTGCAGCCATATGCTGATAAGGCATGGGGTACAATCTTGACAGTAGAGACCCCTCAGCTACAAACAACTCTCTGATGATCAATTAAGGAAAAAAGCAACAAAGAAAACAGAAAAATAATATTTAACATACATAAAAGCCATGATATACAATATGCTTGGATATGGCTGTAATACAGAGCTGCAGACAAAAGAAGAACCACAAGGTGTTAGAAAATACATAAAAGTAAGGTGGACACTGGAGTAAGGTAAAGAAACCAACAATATGAACATCATAATCCGTTTGGCAAAAGAGTTCAGATGCTGATAATTCACCATAAAGCACCACCACCAGCAGAATGAAACCACCTGCTTTAGGATCAGAAAAGCAGTGGTCATGTGAACATAACACCAGGAGAAGGGGTGGAAACTAACAAGTGTGTATATTGCAATTTCAGCCATATTATTGAGACCTTTCTGTACTGAAGCATTCTAACTTAGCTTTCTTTAATTTTATGTTACATAACAGGACATGGAGTAGTATTGGTTAAATGCTTAAGATTTCAGGTATATGAACAATAAATTGCTGACTGTGTATGCATATATGTATGGTGTGCTTCCTCTTAGCCCATAAACAAGATTTTGTGTGTAACAGTATGACTGGTAAAAATGGGACTGCTGCTGCACCCAGTGTTGCAATGCTGCTGTTCCTGAGATGTTTATCCTGGGGTAGGTATGTGTTCATCTCCTTTTTTGGAATGCACCAGTTTATTAATTTCAATATGTGACCAACATATGCAGGAGATCCAGTAGTCATGAAATGTAAATGAGACCATTACACAGCTGAGTGCTTGGTCTGGTGCCCATCATGATGAGCACTTCTTAAAGCACGTTCCCTGTCAGGGCCATCCTGAGCGTGATGGGGAGAGGAACTGCAGGAGCACTGGGCTAGCTCTGGCAAATACACTGGGAACAGGAACAGGAATTCTTTCATCACTCAGGATGGGGAGACAGGTCATGTTAGGTGACTCACAAGGGTCCCTGGCCCTGGGTTGAGACTTGTCATGCCTGGCTACAAACAGATGGCACAGTTCGCCACTTCCCATAGAGCACAGGGTCATACAAATGACTCAAGGAGGACTATTTACCATTCAAAAGTGGAACAACCTCCATTTGCCTAGGAAAAGCTCAGTTCGAACTGTTATGGAGAGCCAGTGTAGAGGTTGTAGGATTTCCCTCTGGACATGCTGTCATTTTAGACACCAGGGGAACCTCTTTTCTCTTTCTTTCCTTCTGGAGAGCAAAAATGCTCAGAAAAATTGCTTACTTCTAAAACAAAAGTAGTCCAGAGAAAAGTCCAGAACTGCAATAGAAAAATATTTAATGTAAAATCCCCAAATCCCTTTTTTGTAAGGCAGTTCATAGAAACTTCCTGCTGGGAATGGGTCCTGGTCCATCCTGAGTAGTAGTCTGGGATTCACCTGCCAATACACTATCTGACCTAAATCAACAGCATGCCAGGAACCATGACCACAGTATGGGTGACTACACATCTGTGTCAGACCTATGGCATGACTACACTTCATTTAATAGCAGAGAGGCAAACACTGAGACAAATTTTGTACTCATTGACACTGTAATTCACTGGGGCAAAATTTTTATCCTCTGCCGTAGTTTAGTCAAGCCAGGCTAATCTGCTGGCTTCTGAGCTTTTCTGGCAATGCTATCTGTGTATTAAAAAGGAAAACTGCCTTAACATTTATGGCATACTTTGCTTCAAAAAAAATTTTGCTTTGTCATACAAAAGTCTAAGCTGCATACCAGCACTTCAGAAGCAGGGGTTAGCTATTGCTCATCACAGTTACTGGTGTGCATCCGTCAAAGTGGAGGGGTAGAGGAGCCTCATATAAAAATCTTTTCATACTTAGATACAATTGTATACCTAATAATTGATACATAAAACTCCTTGTGACTTTTTCTAGGTTTTAGCTCAATTCATAGAAATAATTCTGATATTTACACAACCCATGAAGATTAGAGAAATGACTCATTCAGGCACTGTAGGATCAAATTTGTATTTAGTTTTTATTTCTGGCCTCAACAGCAATGTTTTCAGAAATGCATTTTTAAAGTAGTTGTATTCACTGTGTTATTTATGCACGTAAACACAAACATTGCATACATCTTATGAAAACTTCTTGTCTGACACTGGGGCCTTCCACAATATGACCTGAAAATCCTGCTTCTGTTCCTCAGGGCTGTGCAGAGCCTACTCTGTGAGTACTTACAGAAGGAAATTATAACACACATCTTAGGTTACATACCTGCGATTCACCTGTCCAGCTCAGGCCACTTAGATTTAACTAGATACCTGCAAAACACTGACCATGCGTACAGGACCTCATCTGTCCTGGTACAAGGGAGGAAAGTTGCAGCTCCCTTGCAGAGAGAGGTGTGTGTCTTTAGCCTTTTACCCCTCACTGCTGTCTGGCCAGCTGTGTCCTACCGTTTCCTACCACACCTCAGGAAAGGCAGCTATCCTGGAGCACTCAGCAGAGTAGTATAGACCCAGGTAGCATGGTAATGATATCTTCTAATGTTTTTAATCTTGTTGATATCAAATAAATTTATAAGCATGACAATACTGCATCAAATACATCATCCCCTTCATATTCAGTGGTGAATGGCGCAGCCTTAGGCCCTTCTGTTGGCAGAGGATAAACTGCGCTAGAGGAAGTTCACAAACATATGAATGTGTGCCTGGTGCTTTTCTACCCTGTAAGCAGTGTGCAGAAGGACATTTGGTGGCCAAAGACACAGAGAACCAGATCTATAGCCATTTTTCAAGGATTTCTTGTATATGGGAATAATCATGTGATGTAAATCTATAAGCCATGGAAGAACTTCTCTAGATTTTTAGGTACCCCCATGATGAGTGGCTTTAGCAGGAAAGATAAAGAGTCTAGAATATCTTCTGAATATTAGAATATCTTCTAGAATATATAAAGTATTTTCTGGAGGTAGGAGGATGGGGAGAACACCTTGAGGCTTTGGACAGACGTCTTAAATTATTCTACTAAGAACACTGATATGTTAAAAGCTCTCAATCTATAATAGTCTATGGGAATAGACCAAAGGGTCATACGAGCAGCTCAGACACACCTTTTGCAGCTCTTTCCTTGCTGAATTGTGCAAGCAGACCAGGACAGTTTATATATGCTCCAAACTTGACAAAATGAAAAAACTAACAAACATTGTGGAAAGCAAGTGAGTTTTTACCCCTTCTTTTAGAAAATAAATAAATATGGGTGCCAAAAGTATGAAAATGTTCTTGGTTTTATTCATTTTGTTGCTTTTTAAATCACAGGTATCTTCAAAGGATATAAAGCCTGCATTTTAAGCAGTAAATCTAAGAGCATAATCATTGCATATATATATAACACTTTATAGTAAATCCTTTATCATTTCTAATTCAGAGTTAGAGGGAACAGACTCAATTCTTCTACCCACAAATTCCTTCTGATGAGATGCCACCTATCTCTAATAGCAGGATGTTTTTAATTAAAAGGAGAAAGATGAACTGAAATGATACCTTATGTCTGTTATCTTTATTACTGTGAAAGGCACACATAATCTTTTCAACTGTTTCCAGCCCAGGTCACATTCTTAGTAACCAGATATGTAAAACTTAAAAATAAGTGTTTATGGAAAGTTGTCCTGGCCACATCAGTTTTTATTGAACTTATAACTGTACTTTTCTTTCATAGCTGAAAGAAACGTCATTTAATCTGGATAAGATATTCTTATCTAAAGCAAACATTCCTTACAAATGGTGGAGTGTGCATATGAACTACCTTTCTCACTAACTTGAAGAGATGAATGCCAGGTATCAGATAAAAAAGCAACAACAACAACAACAGCAACAAAATCTAGTGAATTTCTGTGAGCATGTAGCACACTTAATGCTGTCAATTTTTCACAGCCTGTCCAGAGATACTCTTCCAAACTACCCATAAGAAAACAAACAAACAAACCATGTCATTAAAGACAACAAAAAAGTGAAAACTTGTTTTTTATTTCCTTTTGACTTAGAAGGACTCTGCGCTTCTTCTGCACCAGTGCTAATAAAAAACACCATTCTGAAATGGGAACACAATATCTGTTTTCCTTCATTATTATCACTGGAATAATACTTCAAAGTGCACAGGGAACATGATCAAACAGACTAGTGCAGTCCTGTGTATATAATCTGCTGGAGTTCAGACAAAGAGAAGGAAATTATTTCCTTATAATCCCCCATACCAACAGTATCAGCACACATCTCAGGAGGCACACAGGGAGCATGCACAGAGCCTTTGTAAAAGACAGCATTTGCTGCTTTCTCTATAAAATGCCCATAATACCAGGAGAATGTAGAGGAGCCTACACCCTTTGAAGAACAGGATAGGCATTAATGCACTCATCCAGGGAAAAATTCCTTGACCTGAGGGGATACAAATCCATCTCTTCCACTGGTCAAGATAAAGACCTCTTTACAATACAGACAGACCCATATAAAAGTGGGTTAGAGGTTTACCTACCACACCATTTCCTGAAACAGAGCCAGAAATGGATAGAGTACCTTTTGTTTCCAAGATTCACTTTAACATTAAATGTATAAGAGGCAAGGGAAGTCAAGACTGGGTTCCAGGCCTCCCACCCTTAAGGGAGTGCACCAATGACTGTGTTTCTGATAGACTCTCCTTTAACTCTCCTGGCTCCACAGACTTGTATTCTTTCTTTTTAAAGGGCTATTTTTGACAGCAGAGGAGGACAGGAGACTCAAATATTGTAATTCATATGGTCAATATATGCTGGTTTTGATGAAGGCACCGGAAGGAAACACCACTGTTACGTCTCCTCACCACATGGAGAAGGAAGCAAAATGCACTGATTCAAGTGCCTAAGATCCCAAAGAGTGGTGGGAGATAAGAGGCAAGTCGGTGTTCAGCATCTTCTATTTATCATCTCCTCATTCAGCTCAAGTTGCTGAGTTTATTTTTAAATGCCCATCTCTTCTCTTAATTTTATCAGAAAGCTAAAAGTTTAACTTTGGGTTTAGAACCCCAGTCTGGGGATCATAGAGTTAAAAGCTATATGTCACACTGCATGACTTGCAGCCCATATAAACAGGTAACATTTATTTTAGCCCAAGTTCATAGAAACAAAAATAGCCAGTAAAGAAACGCCTGGGAGAATAGTAGCTCGAGAACTCAAAGTCAATTAAAACAGTGGTGAAAAATTAACAGAATGAAATAGTTTGTCAATGTAACTGATAAAAAGTTAAATAGGGAAGGAAGAGCTGCAGTAACCATTATATTTGAAGAGATGCTCTAAAAAAATTCAAAATCATATATTCACTGTCAAAAGAGAGTCATGACAGTAAGCACCAGGCTGCCTTCTCACCCAGGGAGTTTAGGCTGAATGCAGAGCTGAAATCAATATTGAAGGCAAGACTCCATACTTTGAAGACCACTGTGAAAATGGGGCACTACATCAGCTTTAGTATTAGGTATAAAACACACAACAGAAAATGAGAGCAAAATTATCAAATGCAAATTCTATTCAATATACAAAGCAATCTCTCCCATTTATGGAGTTTTTTTACCTTTGAACCCAGTTGAGGCAGCACTGCAAAGACTGCTCTCTTAACTACGGCAGCCAAGTATCAGTGCTATGGTAATACAGACTGGTTTTGAAAAGGAATAAATGGACGCCTTGGGGTCTTGTTGTGAGGACATCCATAGTGTCTCTTATTCACCATATTCATGGTGAATAAAATTCAGAACACTATAGAAAGCAGAAGACCCAATTAACAACCTCTAGATTTACAAGGATTGTTAGATACACAGGAGTCATACTCTGCCTCTGCTCAGGGTCAAGTGTCACTTCTGAAAATTACCGAGGACTTGTACATAGCCAGTTTGAGCTATTTGTTACTCTCTCCAAACATGCTGTCTAGTAGCAGACCTGGACTATTTTTCTGCCAGTTGAACTGCCTGGAAACTTCCATCCAAAGAGAACTCTGGTATTAGAGCCTACTTGCAGCTTCACAGTGCTCCTTACTGAACAGGAAACAATTCATTCTGCATCTGAGCATTCAAATGTTGCTGTGCATTGGACCAGTAGACCTTATCATGACTTGCCCAAATTTCACATCAGGAGTTATTATTGCTTTTCTGGGATCTTGATGTCTGCTGCAGATAACGTACCTAAAGTTTTATTCTTGGCGTTGGTTTTCTTCATGTTAGTCTGTACTACTGATTACTTTATTTTACCCATACCGGTGGGTGTATCAACTAAAATAAGTAAATAAATAATTTGCAATAGATAGTAGAGACCCTTAAACTGGCTTGAAGCCCATAATGCCAAAAGCCATCTTGATCCTGTAATGGTTTAGCACAGTTTGGGTTTTTAGTTAAAGAAGGCTCCATCAGCCACAGAAGGGATTCTTTGCAAAGAGGTGCTTACAGCTTCCTCTAGACCCAATAGAACCAATAAACTGGCTCGTTTGAATATTGGCACCTTTTTTAAGCCACTTAAGAAGCTTGACACGCCTCTGTGATCCACTTTTAAGAATGAACAAACCCCGGGAAAGCGCTCTTGCTCCCAGCTTTTGGACAGGTAACTGGGGCTGCGGCACGGCCCAGCGGGGCCAGGCTGGGCCCGGCCGTGTCGGCCACAGCGCGGCTTGGCTGAGATCTCAGCCGCTTCTGCTCGCTGGACACCCGGTGCAGCCCCTCAGTGCAAGCCGGGCTGGCCAGGAGACAGCCACCCCGGAGCCCCCGCAGCCCTGCTCCGTCCGCAGCCCTGCTCCGTGCCCGCAGCCCTGCTCCGTGCCCGCAGCCCTGCTCCAGCCGCAGCCCTGCTCCAGCCGCAGCCCTGCTCCGTGCCCGCAGCCCTGCTCCATCCACAGCCCTGCTCCGTGCCCGCAGCCCTGCTCCTTGCAGGCCCCGCGGCTCGGCCAGCCCCTCCCACTGCAGCTGCTGAAATAAAATGCTACACCAAAATGAGCTGCAGCCGCCACCTGGCAAAAATTAGGTGACCAACAGCAAAAGACGAATTCCAGCTGCAAGGCCTGGGTGAGATTCACTCTCTTAGTACAGAACAGACGAAGCCTGCAGACATCAATCCACTCCTGAGTCAGAGGGAGAGGAAAGGTGAAGGCACATGAAGAAAACACCGTAGAGACACCAAAGTCAGTGAAGAAGGAAGAGCTGAAACCCCGAGAGAGGAAAAAGAGGAGATGCTTCAAGCCTAGAAGCTGAAATTCTGTTGCAAAGCTATGGTGATGGACTATGATACATCAGTGTACCCGCTGTAATTTCATGAAAGCATGGCGGGTTGGAGCGTTCAAACTGCAATTGTGAGCAAAAGTACCTGTGCTGAAATGAGCAAATGTTGAAGTAGCTGTGATTTGATGAGAAGCTTGAACAGAGGGAGATGAAAGTGATGAGGACCCTTGCTCCCAGGGAAGAAGAAGACCTCTGTTCCTAGAGATGAAGATGCTCCCAGAGATAGATGAAGAGAACCTTTGTTTCTGAACAGCTCATCCTTAAAATGGTACCCCAGTAGCTCAAGATTGAACCCTTGAAAGCAGTTGTGGGGAAAGCTGTAAGTCAGGGGAGGGGACCTTCACATGCGAGCAGAGAACCAACCCAGGCGGCTGTCTCACTGTGACATTGAAGCCATGAGAGAACTGTTTCTTGTGGAGATGTCTCCATAGCGTGAGCAAGAGACTCCTCTCCCTAACTGGACTGAAAAAAAGATTACTATAGAGGTGGTAAACTGACTGAAAAAATCTCAAGGGTTGTCTTATTATGTTGTCAGTGGGAGAAGGGAGAAAGGTGGGGGGAAGAGAAGTGTTCTGAAGGTTTAGTCTGACTTTTTTTCTTTTAGGTCTGTTAATAAACTTCTTTATATTCTTTTAAGTTTTGTGCCTGCTTTGCTTTCTCCTAATTCTTATCTCACGGAAGGAAAATAAGTAGGTAAGGGATATTTTGAACCAAACCACTACAATCCCCAGAAAAAAACGGGTTTAGAACTGCTGCCAGATTTACAGGCTTGAGATCACGCAAGCTCAAGTCAAACTTACCCTCTCTGTGATATGCTTGGAGCACTCCTATATATTTTAAGGGGTAACAGAAAATGAAGCTCTGAGACAATATGATGGCTTTATGAGAAATTATACTAGGGGAGCTCCAGAAGTATAAAATGCATTGAGTCTTAGGACTAAAGTAAGGAAAAGAGTCCGAGGAAGTGGATTGATGTTGATCACAGAGAACAACTGAAAATTAAGGAGAAATTCTCAGGCCACGCAACAAGGAGCCAAGTATGGAAATGAAACATGACAAAATGAGAATGAAGAAAAGGTACAGTGATTAAGAATGCATGAAAATGGGAGGACAGAGAAACTAAAGACTGCACTAGACACAAGCGTTAAGGGAAAGACTGAAAACCAGCAAACTGGTTTTGGAAATTTAAATGGCAAATGAGAATCAAGTAGCATTTTCCCCTAACATTATTATTCTTAACTCTGCTTGTAGTCTTAGCTCAAAAGTGGAAGATAGGAAAGAATATTTCTCTCATCTTTCTTGCGAGGTTGGGACTGGGCAATATCGCTCTGAAGAACTTGCCTGTGCTTCTGTTCAAAGTCCTGTAACTACCTTCGCTCTCCTAGACAACAGCGAACTATGCAAACCATATAAGCATTTTATGAACGTAGGTACAGATTAAGTGCAGACCACCAGCAAGCCAAGAGGAGATGTCTATGTCTTGGTTTCCAAATAAACCTAAAAAAGTTATTTACTGAAATCCTACTTCAATTCATTGATCAAAATCTCTGTTTTAAGAAACGAAACAGAGAAGATATGAAATACTGATGTATTCTTACATGAAAGAGGGAGTAACAATGGTAGACAAATTATGTATCTTGCACTGCTATCATTAAAAGGTTATATTTGACAACATGTTATTGAGTATATTCCTTTAAAAACTGCAACAAATCTGCATGGACTTAAACCTTAGGGTCACAACCAAAATCCTAGCAATGTACAGATGAAGCTGTTTCCTGTTTGTTATCAGTAATTTTTATCTTCCCTTTGAAGTTAATCTATCCATCAAGTTGTACAAAGATCAACAGGGTTTTTTTTTCCTTCAGATTTCCTTTTCAGAAAGGACAAAGCCCCCTTTATTTCAGGATAAAATTTAACTTTATTTTAAGCTCTTTTCTTACTGATCATACATTTTTGGAGTAGAGAATTGCAGGGGTTCATGGAAAGAAAAATAACAGCTTTTCCTAATCTTGTCAAATATCTAAAAAAATTCAAATCACATCTGCATTAGTGGTCTTCATCCTAAGCCTTTAGAATATTCAATAAAACATAAAGTTTTCATTTCTCAAGCATGAAGAGTAAGGAAGGCACTACTGGTTTTATAATTGGTATCTGCCTTTCAGGAAAAATTTGTCTGTTTTGAAGCTGGGGATATTGAATCTGTTCCAACAAGCACCAGTCTTCTCTTACAACTTCCTCTGAACTTTGAACAGATTTTTTCTTTTTAAGTTCCAAGTACTTTGCTCTAGGTTTAGAGGTTTTATTTTTTCAGATTTCACTGTAACCCAGTGCTGGCACACAGAGAAGAGACTCACATTCACCTTGGTATTTTTCTGTCTTGTAACTTCCTAGCAGAGATTTCCTGAGAAAGTCTTTTCCCACATGTTTTTTGATACAGGGCTCTTCGGCAATATCAAGATCCCTTTCACTAAATCTCACTACATTCCCCTTTCACATCTCCGTTTGTATATTTGTGGGAAATAGGGAGTATCTGCAGGCACAGAACAATTATACTGAAGCCAAAAGTGAAGAAAAGAGCAAAAGAATGAGTCAACAAATACATTTCTGAAAGTCTACTGTGCAGCAACAAATGAAAAAAAGGGAAACTTTGCCATTTTGTTTCTTTTTACTTTAAATTTCGTACAGTTTTGTGCTACAAAGATGGAAGCAGCCTTCTTACTATTGGTTTAGGATTAGCTGGCTTTCTGCTCATTGTGCTCAAAAAGAAAATTGTACTTTAGGAATGGCATAGGAACTTTCAGCAGCTTTATCTTATGTGAGATACTAATGGAAACATGAACTTTTTGCCATGAGGTCACAGCTTCTGAAAGAAACATGTCAATTGACCTTCTTGACCAACCTACTGTGTAGAGGCAAAGCGTTCAACATGGTTTTTATTCTGAAAATTAGATTACAATTGGAAACAAGAATGAGCTAAATGAATGGTGTATTAACACACATCCTCATATAAAGCAAAGTTAAACTGGAAAGCTAGACAGAAAAATGTACAAGGTTGAGGCAACGGATATGTGAACAAGTCTGTCTGCAGTCTAGTCATTTCAAGATACTGTGGTTTACCTCTTGTTCTATATAGCTTCATAGTATTAGTACTTCTAAAGCAGCTCAAAATAAACAACTGAAGTATCTTTCAGTGTAGGAGGGAAGGCACAATATTGAAGATACCACTAAAAGCATAGGAAAACAGAGAAATAATTGTTTAGCTAATTTATAGAATAAAATTCACCATGATAATTACTTTTACAACCCATTGTAATATTTGCAAGAATCTTGATTCAAGTCCACAAATCATTTAAATGTCTATATTACTAGTAGGGGTACTATGATTTCTCAATGTTTGTAAGCATGAGCACTAAAACTGAAAAAAATTGCTGCTGCATGCATTTTGTATGGTCTGGATTTACAGTGTATCTAGTACAGCAGGAAGCTGATAAAGTTTTAAAAATAATGAAAGATGGATCTCCTCTTACCTAAACCAAATCTCAACATCGAAGTGAAAATTGCTGAAAATCTTACTTAAACTGCTACAGTTAGCAAAATGAATGCATTCTGGAAGAATATGTCTACACATATAAATATGCAATGCAAAGCCACATATTGGTATTTCTTTGACCAACAGAGAAAAAAAATTTTCATCATTCAGTAAATAATAAAGAAGATCCAAAGCCTTGAAATTAATAATCACCACTTTTTCTCAAATGTAATAAATTTCTTCTGTGGGTTAATAGCATTTTTGGAATTAGAGAATCTTATCAACTAATTAGATATGCTGCGCAATAAATCTGATAGCTCTCACAGTCAGCAATCAAGGCTTCTCAGCCAGAACCATAAAAAAACTTTGACATGAATAGTAGATTTTTTCTTTGGGTTGCAGATGTCATTACAAATTCCTGGCAGTGACTGATCTGCTCTGATCTGGAAGTTCAATGAGAAAGAGCAAATGTTGCGTATGCAAAAACTGTGCACCTTGAGACCCTTGTGATGAGCCCAAGTGGCAATTACACTTGCCCTTTCATTCCTAAGTGGCAAGTGATCGCACCAAAATGTTCACAATCTGCTACCACCCTTCAAGGACATGCTTTCAAAACAAGACACCCAGTATGGGCTCAGAAAATCTTTGGGCTCCGATTTACGCTCAGAATGCAGCTTTTGTCAAGCATGCAGCTGAGTGCCAGAAAACAAAATCTCTGTACCTGGTTGGCTTTTGACTTTCTGTACAGTTTTCTGCAAATCCACTTTGACTTTCTCTACTTAAGTTCCCCCACCTCTAAACACAATACAATGCTTATCTACCTCACTTTATGGCACCAAATTCTAGCATGGGATAGCATCAAAAGCATTCATTATGGAGATTACTGGACCTGTGAAAACAATAATTTCTTAACCCTGTTGCACATTTCTAAGTCTATTACCAGACAGCAGTGTCCAGGAGTGCAACTTGGGCAAACCTGTCTTTACTGTAAATGGTCCTTCTCATTCACCTTCAAAAAATACTAAGGTTATACAAGTAACCTGAGATTCTCCTGGGAGATTTCAAATATAAAGCATTCTTTCATTTTTGCACAAGTGTGCTTTGCTGGCTGCTCCTACCACTGGTTTTTTTGGGTTTTTTTAATGACTGTTAAAAAATTAATGATAAAAAGAGAATTTAAAATTATCGGGAAAAATATGATAGTTGTTTTTGATAGTAGTTTAAATAAATTGCTAGAATTCTATACCACAAGGTAGGCATCTACATTACTTTAGCATATCTGAGGATCTTCAGCAACAACAGCTGCTGCAGTCAAGGATAGCTAAAGCATCTTCCTCACAAGGAACAGTTTCCATGAAAAAGAGAAGGCCAACTACCAGACTGGTGCTTCACCTGCCTATGCTGAGCACTTACTTCAGTGATGTCATTTTACTCCCGCAGATGACACTGTTGGGAATGAGTGTTTTAAAATTGCTTGTAGAATTACGTGTGAATGTATGAGTAAGAATAGTTTAATATAGAAATGACAGAATGACAAAGTTCATTGGCAAGGTCCACTCTACTGCTTACTAGATGGTTAAAACACACTGAGGAAAAGCAAACAAAATTGCATCCTTAGTTAAAATGACCTTGTCCAGCCTGAGTTTAAAGAAAACAAAAAAACCCAGAAGTTGAAAAATTTTGTGTTTCGTGTTTCTAGAGTTTTTCTTTCTAGATTAACTGTCACTCCATTATGAAGAATTATGGAAATAAATTGCCAGACAAGTCTACTAAAACATCTTCTATACAGTTCCAGTAAGGTCTTCCATAGAGGTCCAGTTCTGTCTATCTGTGAAGAAGCCTTTTATCTTTCAGAAATTGGTTCAACAGATTTGCAAGAAGCTAATGCAATTCTTCTCACTTTTCACGTATTAGGAAGATATTTTTATGTGAGATATACCATGTTTTTTTTATGTGCTCTTTTCCTGCATAGATGCTATCAGTCACTTTAGAGACAAGACTCCTGTCAAGATGGACTTTGTCCAGCTACTGTGACAATTCTTACAGTATTTTTTTGTCATAAATCCATCAGTGTCAATGCAATTGTACAAATATGAAGTGAGATCATCATGACCTAGGGAATTGCTTCCTTCCTTCATCTGTTGCAGTGTCTATGGCCTAACTCCACAAGGATAGGCACATTTGTCTGAGGACATCAATGAGCAGACAGTGCTGCGGACCTATGATGCATTAGATAGAGGATTCTGTATGGCTTATTTAAATGATGAGATAAAAACAATTTTTATGAGATGATATATTTTTAAACTGCTCTTGGAATTCAGATTGTTATTTATCTTTCTCCACACTTGTGAACTCTTGATAGATTCCAAGTTTTGGATTACTCCATATATAAAAGACAATAACATATGGAGACAAATCCATGTAAAATCCAGGTGACTCAAAAACTTGACATGTTGAAGAAACTGATTTTACACAGCATTAAGAAATGAAGGGTAAGGAAGCACCTCAGTAGGCCGAGGTGAAGACAGTCAGATTTTTCTCTGACATGCTTCAGAACAGGGTAAGAGTCAACAAATACAAGATTAAATGAGGGAAATTTCAGCTAGCATAAGGAAAAATATATGTACTCTGTCAGTATATGAAAGAGGATGGAGTCTGTGGCATTTCCATGCTTGCAGACAATCAAAACCCATTGCCACACCATCCTGAGCAACCTACTACCTGACTCTGTTTTGAGCAGAGAGGGACTGCATTCAGTGGCCTCTTCCAACATGAATTACTTTGTCATGCTGTACTGTCCATGGCCATTCACCCCCGAAATGGGTGTTTAGCTTGAAAACTCCTGGGATTCTTGAAACATTTACAAAGACTTTGGATTCATTGGTTTACATGCAGATGGAAGAACTGTGCACCCATCAGTCTTATGCAGTTCAGGAATGTAAATTGTCCTGGATTGTCTGTAAAATATCAAGGCAATCAAAATCAACGTAGCATCAGTATTAAAGAGAAAAAGAATCCAACAAATAATACATGTGGATTTACAGCAATTTGAGGGTTTATGCTTGAAGGATCTGTTAATTGTTACTATATTTTATGCTTAACTAGCATTCAGATTAAGTCTAAGATAATCACTAGAAAAATATCAGGATCAAAACTGTCTGTATAATTGCTCTACATGTCTTTTTATAGTATGAAGTTGAAAAGGAAATTTTAATAAGGTACTTACTTTAGTAATTTGATGTAACAATTAAAATCCTTAATGGTACATAGTAGTTTTCTTTTGAATCCTTTCCCTCTTCCTTCCACTTATGGGTTGAGAAAAGGGGATTTCTTTTAAAATGATTTTTTCCTAATTCTTTTTGTGTATACTTCATTTATCAACAGCATCACAAGTCCTGTATTTAGCAGTGGTGGTTTTGATCTTTTGTACCAACATAAGTCTTTGTGAAACTTTAGGCTTTCACCCTGTTATAGCATACATAAGAAAATGTCTGCATGTTTATATTTGCCAGCTTAAGAATATGTAATAATAAATCTTCATTTAGGAGCAGTAGGATACGCAGTGTAAAGTGTCAAGCTCTTAAATTGACAATGATTATTATATTTCATAACAAAACCAAAATTAAATATGACACATATCAAAATACCTATAAGTCAAATACACTTTGTCCTGCACAGTGAAAATATTTTTGATGAACAGGCTTGCATATTAAAACAAAACCAAGCTACATACCTCAGTAAACTAACATGTCCAAAGAGATGACATGTCCATCCTTTTAATGACTAGAAAATCAGTAGATTTTATATAGAAGGGAAACTAAAGAAAAGAAGTCACCATAAATAACTAATATATCAAAGTAATCGGTTTGAGTTTTCTGTTTTGCATCCATATTACAGCATTTAATTTGGAGTCAAATCTATTATTTGTGGTTACAAGTAGATTTTTAAATTGCTTTTTTCCTCAGACTAAGTACTACTATCCACAACATTGTTTGGTTCCTGTCAGGCTTCTCTCTCCTCTTTCCTTAGTTTCACTGAGTTTACAATTTAAACATCTTTAAAATTTCAAAGTTCATTTGAAACTGTTTCCATGGCATATTCAACCTATCTTTGATTTTAGAGAGATATTTTGGGCAATGCTACAGTTTCATGTGGCTTTACTATGGTTATTTCATACAATTTTTGGTTCCTCATATTATTAAATCCCTTTTAGTATAATCCCCTTAAAAAGAATTATTATGCAATCAGGTTATATGGAATTTTGTTGCTAGTGCAATGGTTATGATATCAGTTTGAGCAAAATCTGACAGTCCTGACATGATCTGAAACATATTCCAGTTTTCACACTACCCCAAATTGTGAAGGCGGCTCCTAAGATAGCATTGCCCATCCAGAGAAAATTAGAAGTTTCAGTTGGTGAGCCATATTTCAATTTTTAAGATATTAAAAACAACTTTTAAATTAAAGACTTATTCATGACACAACCTGTCATATGTAAAGGATCTAAATAAAGATGCCCAATAAAGATGGGGTAAAAGGTAAAGGCAGAAAGGCCTGAAGTCTGCACTTAGAAGCCAAAGCTTGCTCCACGTTTAGGGACTGTCTGGTTTCTGGTGACAATTTAACTCCCTTCCTTATAAGGAACCAATGCAGCAAAGAGTTTGAGAGCACAATCCTTCCCCATCACTGTCCCTTACGGTTTCAGCCTGATCCACATTCCATTCCATTCTATCACACAAAATATCTGAAGGTAATGGCCTGGATATAGGAGCCATTCATAGCTAGGAGATGTTTCTGCAAAAACAGGATATTTTATGAAGATGAAATTATGGTTTCTTTTTGACTAGAGTGTAGTTTCCTAAATTATGTTAACTGTAGCAGAGTGCTTTAAAATACTGAACTGCTGTTTGTCCACTGCAGCTCAAGTGATACACCTCTGAGACTACACCTCCTCTCCCACAGGACTGCACATGTTTTCTGTGGAAATGTGGGATTAGAGAAATCAGTGGATGGGAAGGGGCTGCATGGTGTCCAGGCCTTGCCACTGCACAGACTCAGGGTGCAACATGCACCCAGCCCAGAGCTTCGGGCTCTTCCATAGCCTGTGCCTTGGCAACGTGCCATGGTCCCACAGGGTTGCTGAAAAAGTACAGAGATGCATGTTAAAACCAAAGTAAATCCTGGTTGTCCCTGCAGGTTTCAAGAACATTATCAAATATCAAGAGCTGGCACTTTCACCAGCTGGGTAAACTCAACCATTTTCCAATGTTATTTGCAATGCAAATACATGTGGATTTCCATTCTTCTCATCCCAAAGCACTGAAAAAGGCACATGCAAATATTTAAATTCCAATGTTGAATTTTTCCCCTGTTCATTGAGTCCTGTACTTTTTACTCCAAGCTTGGGGAATTAAAATATTTCCAGTATCTATACAGCTACTCAAAACACCACCACACACAGGGCATATGAAACAAATTGCACAAGTGGAACATCATTGTAACTGCCACTGAACTGATTACCCTTTTCATTTGTGAAGTGTACTTAAGAAAGAGGCAAAATGTTGTGAGAAGAAAGCACACAAATGAGAGAATTGAATTAATTTTTTAAAAAGTCATGTTGGGGCAGATCGCTCATGTGAAAACTCCTGCAGTCTCTGCTGTGTAACCAGGGGATTTCCCAGCGGCCTATCCCAGCTGAAGGCAAGCACAAGGTTCTGAGGAGTTAAAGAACAAAATTGTTCCTTTCTGCTTTCATTTTGAGGATTTTCATAATCCTCATTAAAAAAGGTTCATATACAATACACCTCCCAGGATGTAAAAAAAAGCCTATTAAAGGAAAAGGAAAAAAAAGGAAAAAGAAAATGAAGATTCTGTGACCTGCTTAAAGCTGGGTAGTAGTTTTGTGGTGAAGAGCAGACTGCAGCTCAAAGTTCTCATCCAGGCTGACACATCTGAGCAGATGAGGGCATAGAATGGAAGTATTTGGGTCAGCTGGAGTAAAATCAACAGTACTGTGAGAACACAAGGGACATGAAAAAGATGAAGGTGAGTTTTTGACAGCAAGGGAAAGCAAGAAAATTACAGTGTGTCTCTGCAGGTAAAATGCAAGGTGTCCCTAGTACACAAGTGCATCTGAGGATGACAGGGTGTCTCAAAGGCTCTTTTTGGGGAGAGAAGTGAAATGTGACAACAGAAGTTTGGTGAGTAGGTGTCAGGCAGTAGTAGAGCCAGCATCATTATGGCGGTGAATATGAATGTCAGCACTGGGGAGTATAAGAGGGAAGATTATGAGGAGATGTGATCTACTCTGCAGGAGAAAAAATATTGGGCAAACAAAGAGAAGCAACAGAAGGCAAGCAGAATAGCAGGGGGGAAATTGGGACTGTGCAGTTAGGTGAGGGAAAAATGTTCTCCACAAAAAGCCTGCTGATGAAAATATACTAATACTAAAGAAATTAACTGAAAGACAAATCACAAATCAAAGGAAGAAGCAGCAAACAAAGGTATCCCTGTAGAGGAGAAAAGTAATGCTGGAATGAGAACAGATATAAAAGAACATAAATATGAATGAGAATATTATGAGCCTGCAGCAGTCTTCAGGAATTATTCCTTACAGTTTTTATGTAGCTAGGCAGGATTTTAAAACATGGATCTCAATCTGCATAGAAAATATAATATAATATTTGGGTCACAGACCATTTCCCTTTATCCCACTGCCTTTCATGTTTGCATTATCCAGTCACAGTATGAAATACAAAATTCATCCCCCACCACCAACCCACAGTCCCTACAATGCACTATCTTTAGCTATTATATATTGAGATTTTTGGGGCAAAGGTGTCTCCTTCCTAGAGCTACGTACCATTTGGGTGTGTATTTAAGGAAGACAATGAACCTGAGATATGCATTTCATGAACGTACCTTGGGTGAAAGGGATGGCATCATCAAGAAATTTTAATTTTTTAAAATAATTATCAAAAGATAGTCACTATCTGTGATAATTGCCTGTGAAGAAACAAGTGGTTTCGTTTGTACAGGCTATGTAATGACAGGCAGTTTCAGCAAATACAAGGCATCTGCCAGCACTCTTCAGGATCTTCCTGACAAATTGCTGGCCTGTAGAGCCGTAAAGAGCAGGCTTCCCCTGCCAGCATCACAGGTAACACAACAGCACAATCATGCCTCCCTCAATTCCCTCTCTTGCTGCTGAGAAACCACTGCCAAAACCAGAGCACCATTAAGGCCATATCTTCCATGTGAATTCACTGCCTGCTGTGTGTTTCCCCTTACCTGGCCCCATTGTGGTGGCTGCCCCACCCTGCAGCTGCCCAGGCTGGCACTGGGACCACCACGTCAGGAACAGCATCAGCTGTTTACAACAGCAGCTTAGGAAACACCTGGTTAACAGCATGAGTTCCATAATTGAATAGTTTTTGCTGTTGGTTGGAAAGAAGATTTGTTTCATCGCACTTTGATTTTATCAGGGAGGGACTATTTTCATTGCTACTCTAGAAAGCAGGGCTCATTTCCCTATGTTTCAAAGCAGAGGACATTAAATTCCTGTGCAGCATGCAATATGTTAGGAAGATCAGGCAGTACCTTGAAATTACCTATGGCACATAATGAATGGATCTGCTCCTTCAGTCCTCAGCAGGCTAGTGAATTCAATTACTCTATCTCAAAGAGCAGCAGCAGCAAGATACTGCTTCTGACTCGGTGTTTCCAGATGGATAATATTATCACTACAGTCCCATATTCCTGGATCCTTACATGGGACTAAAGTGACATTTTAATCAACCATTTGAATGTTGCTTGTGAGAGACACAGATTTGCACTGTTAACTTTAGGTCGGGATTCACTAGTCCTACAGACAGATTTAAGAATGAAAAAGACAAAAGCTATCTGCAAAGCATTTTATGACTGCTTTTCAACTGTCCTTGGGCATGCCCTTCAGAAAGGGTTATGCATATATGTAATGCTAAATTGTGGTGCTGCTTCAGCTGAAGGTACTAAACTGTGCCAGTGTTGCCACTAAGGTGAGGGTTAACCTGAGATATTCAGCCCATAAAAAGGCATTTTCTCTGCAAATCACCAGAAAATGTCAATGTTTTTATAATTTAGACTAATCAAAGGCAGAATCTCAAGGATCGGTAGAAACTGGAGACAAATTTTGCTGAGGAACAACATTTGTAAACATAGAAATCTTTGAAAAAACTGTATCAATGTATTTTGAGGAAGGCTGTTTTTTCCTATGAAAAGAACACATATATGATCCCTTAGGGATCAATGGAGTGTGCTGAACTTGAGCAGAAGATAAATCAGTTGAATTTGAGATTAATTTCTGAAAATGCAAGGCCTACAGCCATTCATGTTTGTTTCAACAGTTGTAATGTAGAGAAAGTCCAGCTCCTTTGAGAGGTTTCAGCATAAATATCACAGAAAGGGTGATAAAGTGCTGGAATGGACTGCCTGGGGAGGTGGTGGAATCACCATCCCTGCATGTGTTTAAAAAAAGACTAGATATGGCACTCGATGCCATGATCTAGTTGAGGTGCTAGGGCATGGATTGGACTCGATGATCTTGAAGGTCTCTTCCAACCCAGACATTCTGTGAATTCTGTGAATTCTGTGAAATATGAAACTTTGTAATAAATTTTAAGGTGCTATTTGCCTTGCAGCATATCTTGGAGCCCTGTTTATTTGCTGGTACACCCGAGACAGACACAAGTAATGAAAGAGCCAATGTCCCCAAGAAAACTTGCACTGAAGAAAACATAATCACCTTTGCAAGTTGGAAAATACAAAATATTCTCTAAACTTTACTAGATTATAAGAAGAGGCAAGGCCGATTACTAAAACAAAACAACACAACAAATCAAAATAGGAGGTATAGTCTTTTGCTTAGCTCAATGATGTATTTCACTTGGAGAATGACACAGTTTTAACCCTCTGAGAGGAAAGATAGTTCACTGTATAACAGAAACAACTGTAGGCCAAGGACGTGCAAGTGGGTGTGGCAGATATCTACAGAGTTGTATGAAATTCCTCTTGAGAGAATAGAATGTATTCCATTTTTTTAAATTCAATAATAAATTTAGGTGTTTTAATTATCCTCAAATTATTTGTATATACATGCATGTATTTGTATACATGCTTCTCATACTTTTGAATACCAAGAAACAAGATCAGAGGATGAAAGCACCCATGGACTAGCAGAGCATATGTAGGAGAATGACAGGGAAGTCCATTTAATGGGATGGTGGGGAAAAAATACTCAAGGTAAAGTTTTCACTCCTCTTGAAAACTTGAGCTTGAGTTAGTTTCAGACCACAGTACTTTTCAGCAGTGGCTGTTGGCATCCCAAAACTTTCTAAGTTTTTTGGTAGGTACACTACGAATTTAAAGAATATATGACCCAATAGGTAGGTTTTACCCTCTCCTTCAAAAACAGAAATCATAACGGACGTGCTATTCCTTTCAACAGTCATCTGCTGAGCCCACCATGCTGCAGGCAGACCTGTGTGAGTTAAGCAGAGATGTGGAAGCAGCCCCTTTATGATCCAGCAACGTGAAACATGACTCAGAGCCCAGTCCCCACTACACATGATCCACAACCGTGAGGCAGAAGTCTTCAAAGGCTGTGAATATTCTAAAAAATGAAATCAAGTTTTCTCCTCAGTCACCTGATCAGTCTAGATTTAAGAAAGTGCTGCAACAGGACTAAAGAAGTCACACGGAGCTGAGGACATGCCTGTTTGTCTGTGTCTTGTGTACCTGCCTTGACAGGGCACTGAACCTGAGCAGTTAGAAATTCTATGATTGTATATTTCCAAATAGCTCTCAGCCAGGCAGGTGGTTTTAGCCCGTCCATCAGCACCTATCCAGATAGTTATCCTCTGGGCTACAAGGCATGAAACCCAGGTGGTATAATAGGCCCTCCATGGTATGACATGGGTGTGATCAAGTGCACCTGAAATCCAGCTCTTGCCTAGGCTTGGCTAGTTTTCCTGCAGTAGCAGCCACCTTCTTTGGGCACCTAGCTAGGAAAGCTAGGCTTCCTCCCCCTCCTGTGGAGCACCCAGAAGGCTGCTCAAACTGCATGTGGTCACGGGTCTGAAAATGATGTGGAGAGCCTCACCTACATCCTCTTACCTTGTCCAACAGGTTAACAAAATTAATCAAGCTTAACAAAATTTCAGGTTTACATAAAATATGAGAACACACTTATGACAGTCCTCAGTAAAATAACTGGAGGATGATTCATGTACCTCCATCTTTAGAAGAAAAGTAACAAACTGCTGACATTTCTGGAACCGTGCAAATCCAGCTCCAGACTGGTATCAGCCAGGCTCAATTCTCTAGCTCATGACAGCCACCTCGTCATACCTTTGTGTCCAGAGGCAGAGCAGATGCCCATGACATGGTATTAATTGTGCTGGTGTGTGAAGTCCTGGCAGGAGGATTAGGACATCTTCTGTATCAGCTGTAAGAGAGACTGGAGTCTGATCCAGAGGAAATACAAAACTGCCTAAAGTGTCAAAGCCCTGACTTAGAAAAATGCGGAAACAAATGTCTAAGTGTAAGACTAGTACATGACATAAAGAAAATCCATGGGACTACACAAAGTATAATTCATACAAATGGGGACTACATGGCTTCACATATCTGGTAAGAGGACTGAACATTACAATACAATATTTTAAAATTGAGTGGTTTATCTCAAGTGAATTAGAATCTTGTTTAATTTTTTTATTTTATCAGAGCTGGACAAATTAGATTTAGTCTCCCAAAAATGATTAGCAGTTTTAAAACTTAGCTGATCCTAATCCTCTTTCATAACTCTGCTCTGCCCTGTATATCATCCCCCGACCTCTGTGTCACAGCACTTTAAAAATGTGCAATGGCTGAATTCATTATGCTGCTGACTGAAGCATGAATGCGTATCAGCTACTCCTGTTGGCCTGCAATGCTCAGAAGTCCTCTCTGAAGGGTAAGTTACATCTCCCACAGAGATTGAGTGACTGAGACAAAAAATAAAACAGTAAAATAATAATGTAAACTTATTTTAGGCCTGGGGAGAATATCCACTTGTTAGATCAACATAGGAGATGCTGTAAGAAACATACCAGAAAGAGCTGGAACAGCATTCAACCTCATGAGGAGGGAAAGAAATTGAAATGGGGCAAATGGACCCAAACCAAAAGAAGAGCAAAATCTCACTATTATGTCTGTGTTTTTTGTCAAATTTGATTTCCTTATTTTTTTACATATGGAAACACTTTTCTCTGAACCCCATGTTACAGGATGGATTTTCAGCTCCTCTGTGTAAAAAAAAAAGTGAAGTTGTCTGTGACATACATTCTAGCAGTTGAAAAGCCATTAAAAATTATAAGACTGATGATGCAAGGCTATTAGAGACCGAGGCAGTTATGACAGAGCTTGGTTTCATGTGAAACCTCCCATCGCACCAAATCAAGTCAACCTACAGCTCTTTGCTGCCTCATCATACATTATCAATAAGGGAGAGGTAAAGAGGACAGAATCCATGAAAGCAGACAAACCAAAAACAGTTCTAGAAAAAAGAAGCATTTCCTGCAATCTGTGTACAAATCAGCTTCCAGTACTGTTTAAACATTTCACTTTCAGACCCATCTGTCTCTGAATTCCAGTAGGCAAACTGAAGGTGCAGCACACTTTAAGGACCTCAGAAGTGGGGAAAGGAGAGAGAAGAGCAAGGAAAGCAATTAATAGGAAATGTTCAGCTACCTCTGAAGTGGAAGAGCATGCTATCCTCAGGCCTGCTACTAGCAACCTTTGAGGTTGCCCGCACAGGCAAGAATAGAAAGCTGCAAGCGGGTTCTGCCCAGACTGAAAGCTGGCAGATGATCATAACCAAAAGAGGTAATAGGAGAGGGGAAAGTCCCCCCAGCCCCAGAACAAAGGAATTGTTTTACAACAGAAGTGCTATGGAAATACCAGAATGAGTTGATGAAGAGTTTCACAAGTTTCCTTGTGAAACCCTGCAGTTCCTCAGGTAGATGCTGCTAAATCCACTTCTGTCCTTCATAAACTAAATTACAAACACAAACATTAACCAGAGAGATGATTAATTTTCTTCTTCCAAAAATTAACCTCTGAAATTTCAACTGTATCTTAAATATAGGTGAAAAGATCACACAAGTTAATGATAAGTGTGGTCCAGCACAGCAGACACCTGACCACCACATAGCTGTTTGCTCATTTCCCAGAATGGGATGACAGGGAGAATTGGAAAAAAAGTAAAACTTGAAGGTTTAGATAATGGCAGTTTAATAGCACAGAAAAGGAAGGGAAAATAATAACAAGTATAATAAAAAATATACAAAACAAGCGATGCACAATGAAATTGGTCACCACCCGATGACTGATGCCAGTCCCAAGTAGTGGGCTTCCACTCACAGCCAACTCCCACCAGTTTTTTTGTTCAGTATGATGTTGTACAGTATGGAATATACCTTTGGGCATTTGGGGTGAGCTGTCATGTCTATGTCCTCCCACACCTTCTAATAGCCTCCCACCTCCTTGCTGACAAACCAAAATGAGAAGACTTAGGAAAAGTGCTGCTCAGCAACAACTAAAATATCAGTGTGTCACCAGCATTATTCTCATCCTAAATGCAAAACACCACTGTACCATCTACTAGGAAGAATATTAATACTATTCTAGCTGAAAACAGGATAATATCCTCTCCTTACTCTATAAACCATATATGTCATGCCCAACCCCCCCACTTTCCAATACATTCCAATTAATCTAACTAATCTAACTAATTGTCATCACCTTTCCTGTCTTTTGATATACACACACAGGTATAGTTTCCTTAGTCTGTGGGTAGTCTCATGAATTCATTTAGTCCATGAGTTTGGGCTCCATCTGTCACAGCAGTCCTTCAGACCAGGAAAGATGATATGTGATGTTGGACGCTGAAGCCAGCTCTGGTTCTGTCACTGCTGATCTTGTCTGGTTCTGTCATCATTGAACTTCCATTGGTTTCATCAGAATTCATTTTTCATTGATCCAGATAATTCTTACTGTAATAATATCAATATGGCATATAGCAATCATAGTGGAGATGACATACAGTATTATGCAACAATTAACAACTTACAATTCAAGTCATTGTCCAGTCTTAGCCAAAATCAAATCCCCTTGAGGTACTCATTGGAGTTCCCCATCCTCCTGCATTACCCACCAGGTCCTTGACTGAAAGAAATCCTATGGATGGATTTGCCACTGCCTGAGGCAGGAATAACACAGAGTGACTTCCCCAGCATATTTTTAATGTGCTATACAGGAATTTTATCCCCTTCTATAGTAAACGAATGTTTTGATCAAGCAGGGCCAGCCCAGTTGGCAGATCAAATAATGTTGACTAACCAGGAGGCTTTTGCTGAATGTGCATTCCAATGTTTGAAGGCCACAGCAGTCATTGCCCTCAGCGTAGTGTTAACAGTCTGTTTTATCGTTTGATAAAACCATCCACCTTGCTTGGGTGGATGCCATTCGGCCCCACAGACCAGTGTGTGTCTAAGTGGCATAGCAGGTGACTGACTGTGTGCCCCCTTCGATTATGGGGGCTTCATTCTGCTCTCCATCCCTGTCTTCCAGCTCAGAGAGCTGGGTACCCCAAAAACAACTGCTCTTACTGTTAAAAACTGAGGCAAAGAAGGCATTATGTGCCTCAGCCTTTTTCTCTTTATCACAGTTTTTAACCCTCACATCCAATAAAGGATGAGATTTTCCTTAGCCCTCCTTTAGTTGCTGATGTATTTGTAGAAACAGTTTTTATCGTCTTTTATGTCAGTAGACAGATTAAGTTCTTGTTCAGCTCTTCTAATTTGCTCCCTGAACAACCCCACCACATTCTTGTAGGCCTTCTGATTTGCTTGCCCCTTCTTCCAAAGGTCATGAACTCTCCTTTTTTTCCCAAGTTCCATCCAAAACTCCTTGTTCAGCCAGGCTGGTCTTCATCCCTGCCAACTTGTTTTATGGCATAAGGGATGGCCTGCTCAATGCAGCCCAGGTGCTCTGCTTTCATTGCTGTAATCAACCCCACAGGGTATTTGCCAACATCCATGAGTCAGGAGAGATAAAACTGTCTGCTTTTCTCAGTCAGAAATGTCTAAAGCCAGCTGGACAGCCTTCCCTTAAGCAAATTGGCTCTATTCACCTTCTGAAGCAGTTCCTGGGACTTGTCATGTAGGACTCCATATAGCAGTTTTCCACTCCTGATGATTCCCTACAACAGGACTGATCAGTGAACAAGGCACAGTGCTTCTCATTTTCTGGTAATTTGTTACACATTTTGACATCTTCAGCACGTGTCACCTCCTCCTCTGGTGATACTTCAAAATCCTTGTGCCTTCTCACTTCCAAGATTTCTGGGCAACTGAGGTTTCCTAGTTGAGTCTGCTATGCGATCTCTGTCCTTTGAACATCTAGCCCAGCACTGGCAGTCAGGATGTCAAGAGGAGCTGCCCTTCAGTACCAATCATTTCCAATTCAACTCAAACTATTTAATATCTCTTTTTCAGTTTGAGTATAACAGACTTCATGTCCTGTGTAACCCAAAATCTAGGGTTTAACTTCAAGTCTCCCCTGGTGCTTTCTGACAGAGGCTGCCAGTAGGACTATTCTCCCTGGCTGTGGGGCACATATCCTACATCTTGGCTTCACCAACTGACCCAAGGGCTACTGCAGGAACTCCTTTGGATTTGTTCAAAACCTTGTTGTTGTTCAGGGTCCCACTTGAAATTTGTAATTGTTCTTTTTTTGGGTCACTGGATAAGGTGGGCTTACAATCAGGCTGAAATTTAGAGTATGCCTAAGAGAGCTTGTGCTTCCTCTTTGCCAGTTGGTGAAGATGTTATTTTGTTGATCACATCCAGTGATCCAGTGGGATCTCATGAAGTTCACCTTGATGTTGGATGCTAACAACTTTAGTCATAAAAAATGGATGTCCTGTACAGGTCCCTTGACCTTAGTTCACTTTATGGCAAAATCAGCTTTCAGAAAGATTTGGACAATTTTCTTCCCTTTTCTAAAATTTTCTGTTGCTGCATTGCTCCATACAGTGATATCATCAACATATTGCAGGTGTTCCAGAGTTTCACTGCTTTCCAGTGCCGTCTGGATCAGTGCATGCCAGATGGCGGCGTTGTGTTTCCACCTCTGGGGTAGTTGATTCCAGGTGTACTGGACATCCCTCAGGTTTGGTCAACTGTCCTGCCTGTGTCCTCCTTAGCTTCTGATGTCCTCCAGCCTCCTCACTGGTGGTGCATCATGAGAAGTTGAAAAGTCTGTGACTTAGGGTATGTGCTGCTCGGAAAAAACTAAAACATCAGTGTGTTAGCAACATTATTCTTGTCCTAAATCCAAGACACAGCACTGTACTGGTTATTAGGAGGAACATTAACTCTATCTTGGCTGAAATCAGGACAATGATCATGTTAGGTAAGCTGTGTGTTTTCTTCCAAACTACTGACCTTGGTGGCTGTTCCCTTCCACTTTGAGGGAAATGCTTTTATGAGAAAGTGTTAGGGTAGAGGGGAAGGAAAAAAAATAAACAGCTTTGCTTTATGGACAATTCTTAAAGTAGCAGAGTTCCATTAGCACATCCGAAAGAGGAATCTGAAAAAAACTAGAGCAAAAACATCAGACAGGAGGTGTTCAGAGGCATCAGATGGATACCTCAGGAAAATACATACTTTAATCTTTGTAGTGCCTCCAGAAAAAAATCTAGCAGCTGTTTGTTGATACAGAGCTAATATTTTCCAGACTCACAATAGCATTTGTACCAATCCTTACTTCTGTGAGTAACTTCATGTGACTAAATAGACAAAAGCATTTACTGAAGTGGACATATATGCATCATCCTCACTGCCCTCTATGCTTTAACCAAGTTTTGCTATTAGAATAGGATTTATTTTTACAGCCTAACTCAGAAACATAAAGAAGCACAAACATGTCATCAGTATGCCTCAGGCTTCCTTACAGAATTGAAAGGAACAGTCATCTCAGCAAAACTCTCTTTTTCTTCTTCTATTGATTTTTTTATTTTAAGAAGCAGCAAAAGGCAAAGCAATTTCTCATTCAAAGCATGGTGCCCCTGCCTCAGTTTTCAGATGATATTTTAAGCTGGGCCACTGTTTCTTGTGTTTTAGTACATCTCAATGAATCTTCATAGCACTAACACAGAAATGGGAACTTCATGTCAGGTCTGATGTTACATCAAGTATACAGAAAAATGAAGAACAACTATTTTGTGTCCAGATGACTTCAGATGTTAGGAAAACATAGTTCTTATCTCAGTGTCTTTGCAGCCTGGATCTCTCTCTAATGTGAATGAAAATGAAAGATGGCACAATTAGGCAGGATTTAATAGAGAAAGCTTTTGTGGTTCAGACACAGATAGCACAGAGGGGGTAGTGGTAATTAGAAATTTGTAGCAGAGTAGAAGAGGATTTTTTGTTACTACAAGTTGTCTGTACATGTCACCAGAATCCTCAAGAATTTATAAATATTCAAAATTTTAAATTAAAGGTATTCTTTTTAAATTTCTCCTTATTTTGTCCTTTTGTCTTTTCCTTTCTTTCTTTCTTTCTTTCTTTCTTTCTTTCTTTCTTTCTTTCTTTCTTTCTTTCTTTTTCTTTCTTTCTTTCTTTCTTTCTTTCTTTCTTTCTTTCTTTCTTTCTTTCAT